>NC_090932.1:791132945-791435976 GCF_040938575.1 Ambystoma mexicanum | reverse complement strand
CATGTCAGAGAATACTTGCATCGTCCTGCCTTGTAGGAAGGAGGTGAGCAATGCAATAGCGATAGGAGAGAAGTTGGCTGTGGTGGAGAGGTGGTGGCATAAGACCTTGTGGTCAACAAGATCGAATGCCGCTGATAAGTCTAGGAGGAGGAGGAGAGCGGGTTTCCCCGAGTCTCTTGCGTCGTCCATTTGGTTTTTTAAGGCAAGTAATGCTGTCTCAGTCCTGTGTCCTGGGCGGAAACCTGACTGACGCAACCCAAGGAGTTGGTTCTCCTCAATAAATTGTTGTACCTGCAAGTAGGCTGCTTTGTCCAGTATCTTGAGGAGAAAGGGGACTGTTGTGATGGGCCGGTAGTTGGTGGGTGTGGAAGGATCGAGGGTAGGTTTTTTGATGAGGGGTGGACCCATGCTTACTTAAGGCAGGATGGGACTGTGCCTGTGGCAAAGGAGGTGTTCACAAAGGCTGTAAGGAACAGGGTAAGTTGGCTTGCGCATTCCTTGATGAGTGTGGCAGGGCAGATGTTCCCTTTACAATTAGAAGGTTTGATAGACTTCATGATATTAGTCATGTCCACGGCAATTGGTGAGCGGGGGAGGGTGGCCAAGTATTCCTCAATCATCGAGGGGTCACTACTACCTTCAGCCGTGTACAGCTTCGAGTAGTATCTCGCACTCCCTCTTCACCTCCTTCTTCTACACCTCCGCAGGGCGTACCTCTGATCTGTACCCCTCCCCGGAAGTCCTTCAAGGATGGCAACCTTCTCCACTTTGCCACTCTTAACTCTCGCTCTGCCATCAAGCATTCCTCCGATATCTGTCGCCTTCTTGCGGAACTGGACCTTGACGTCCTCGGTCTCACTGAGACATGGTTCACAGCCAGCTCTGTCACGAGCTTTGACACACTCCTACCTGAAGGTTACAAGATCCTCTCTGTGCCCAGGCCCAACCGTGCAGGGGGGGGGTGTTGCCCTTATCTTCCCTGAGTGGATTCCTGCCACTGTCACTCCTACGCAGACCTACTCCTCTTTTGAATGTCTTGTCTGCCGACTCTCTCTCTCTCCTAGCCATTCCCTTACCGTGGCTACTATCTATCGGCCACCTCGTCAAATTTCCTCCTTCCACTCTGAGTGGGCTGACCTCTCCTCCTCACTCCTGTCCTCTACCACTCAACTCCTCTTTCTTGGGGACTTCAACATCCACCTAGATGCCTCCTGTCCCCCCACTGGACTCTTTCGTGACCTCTGCGACTCTCTCTCACTCTCTATTCTCCCGTCTGGGCCTTCTCATTCTGCAGGTCACACTCTTGATGCTCTGATCTCTTCTGACCTTCCCCTCTCTGTCCCTCTCTCCACTCCTCTCTCCTGGAGTGATCACTTTCTCCTATCCTCCCACCTCACCCTCCCTACCCCACAGGCAAAGCCACCCTCATCATTGCCACCCACCTTCTCGGTCATCCGACCCAGCCCTCTCCTTGCTCCACTCTGCTATATCTGATACTCTTGATATCCTTGCCCCTGTCATGAAAATCCGCCTGAAGCCCAAAGCCAAATGTAACTCCTGGTATGATTCGGATCTCGTCACCCTAAAACGCAAGTGCAGGGTGGCAGAGAGGAAATGGCATGCTTCATGTTCATCCTCTGACAAACTGGCCTGCCGCCTGCTCCAAAGGCAATACCGTCTCTCTGTTCTCACCAAGAAGAGAGCCCTTATCCAAGCCCGCATCTCTGCGGCATCTAACAACTCGGCTGAACTCTTTAAAATCTGCAAGGAGCTTGCCAGCCCTGCTGCAGTCTCTACCTCTCCTGTCCCCTCCCAGGCCCTCTGCACTGCACTGGCCTCCCACTTCATCTCTAAAACTCAGGACATCCTGTCCTCACTCTTCTCCTATCACCTCCCCCCCTCTCTTCCCTGCTCTTCCTCTGGCCCTTCTGCAGCCACCCCTCCTCCCTCCTTCTCTGCCTTTCCCCTTTTTTCTGCTGACGAGATTTCCAGACAAGTCCGATCTATGAAAGTCTCGTCTAAACAGATTCACCCCTGTTCCTCCAAAACTATCAAGGACCACATCGACTCCCTGGCTCCTGCCCTGGCTGACTTTTGCAACCACTCCTTCGCCTCTGGAGTCTTCCCATCCCCCCTCAAGCACTCCCTTGTGCACCCTCTCCTTAAGAAACCCTCTGCCGACCCCTCCTGTCCGGCTAACTATCGCCCAATCTCCATCATTCCCTTCCTGGGCAAGCTCCTGGAGAAACTGGCCATCTCCCAGCTTAACCTCCATGCTGAAGCTGTTGATAGTCTCCATGACCATCAATCTGGCTTCAGAGCGGCCAGAAGCACGGAAACTGCTCTCCTGAACATCCGTGAGGACCTGCTCTTGAACCTCGACTCCAACACTCCGTGTGTTCTCATTCTGCTCGATCTCTCTTCTGCCTTTGACACTGTCAACCATGCCATCCTGCTCAACCATCTCCGTGATAACCTGGGTATCACTGGTCAGGCTCTGGCGTGGCTGACCTCTTTCCTTTCCAATCGACCCTCCCAGGTCCAACTTGGGTCCTTCCTCTCTGACATCTTCTTCTCCACCTGTGGCGTTCCCCAGGGATCTAATCTCTCTCCCTGGCTGTTCAACCAGTATCTGGCACTCCTTGCCCACCGCATCGCCGCCCTCTGCCCCAACTTTCAGTGCTATGCGGACGATACCCAGCTCATTTTCAGGCTACCCTCGGCCTCCTCCTCTCCCTCCCTCATCTCTGACTGTCTGTCTGCTATCCAGGAATGGTGTGCTGCCAATGACCTCTGCCTTAATGCTAGTAAGACTGAGATCCTACTCATCGGCACACCCTTTCCCTCCTTCCCTGCAGCTCTCTGGCCGGCCTCTCTTGGCCCTCTTCCTGCTCCTACCTGCAAGGCAAAAAACCTCGGGGTCATCTTCGACTCCAAACTCTCCTTCTCTCCTCATATATCTGACGTCTCTAAGAAGTCACATTACCAGCTGCACCTCCTCAGAGGTATTCTTCCCTTCCTCTCCTTCCCCCAGAAGCTCACTGTCTCCCGAGCCCTGGTTCTCTCGAAGCTGGACTACTGTAACAGCCTGTATCTTAATCTGCCTGCCTCCACTCTCCGTCCTCTGCAACTCATCCAGAACAGAACTGCGAGACTTGTCCTTGGCCTCAAGCCCAGGGACCGTATCTCTCCAGGACTGAAATCTCTACACTGGCTCCCAGTGGCTGCGAGGATTAAGTTCAAAACCCTCTGCATTGTCCACAAGGCCTTCTGGGGCCTGGGGCCTAAATACCTTCAACTCTCTCTTCCTAAATATCTTCCTTCCCGAGCCC
This sequence comes from Ambystoma mexicanum, assembly GCF_040938575.1. Classification (NCBI taxonomy): domain Eukaryota; kingdom Metazoa; phylum Chordata; class Amphibia; order Caudata; family Ambystomatidae; genus Ambystoma; species Ambystoma mexicanum. Next base: position 791,432,644 of record NC_090932.1, on the reverse strand, counting down.
TACGCTCATCCGTCTCCAACTCCCTCAGGGTCAGCCGCTTCTCGAAGCAACGAGCTGGGGGTAGATCTCTCTCCGCGGCAGGGGCTTCCCTCTGGAACAGCCTTCCTGCCTCCCTGAAACTTGAGGAGAACCATCTCTGGTTCCGGAAGCACCTCAAAACCTTCCTCTTCACTTCTGCTTTCTCTCTCCCTCTCCCCTGCTAAATTCTTCACCTAAACTGCACTGATTCTGCAACTGGGCCACTCTCACAGACCTCGGTCCTGGGCCCAGTCACTCTTCACTTGCACTGCCTCCCTGGCAACCCCTGCACTGCGGGACTGTCTCTGTATCCCTACAGCCCCCCCCCCCCAGCACTTGTCTGCACTTACCTTGCACTTGCCACCAGCTGGCCCTATTTATTTATTATTTTATTTCTATTCTACTTATTTGTACTGCACTCCCCCTCCTCCCCATTCCCCTTGCACTTTTTCCCTTCCCCCTACCCCTGCACATGCGCGGTCTGAATGACACCTGGCCTGGTAGGATCGTTGTCAGTCTTCCCCTTGTTCCCCCCTCCCTGCCTCGTCGCGCCTTGAAACACTTGTGTATAGGCGCGTTACAAATGCCATATCATATCATATCATATCATAAAAGCGGTTAACAGTATCTTGTGGGTTTGGGAGAGGGGTACCAGTCTTGTCGTTGATTTTAAATACTGCTCTGTCTGCTTCCTGCTTTCGGAGCCTGTTGACTAACATTGTGTGGGCTTTGTCCCCCTACTCAAAGAATTTTTGCTTGAGATATTTAAGTTGCGTTAATGCTTTACCGTTCCATTTATTCCCTAGTTCTCCCCTCATCTGCCCCTTGCCTACCTCGCACATATCCTACTTGATCAGAATGGACTTGTTGGGGAAAGACTAGTGCTAGGCGGGCGACTGGGATGATGAAGTAGATCTTAGCGTCCACATTTATTAGGGAGATTGGACGGTACGATGCACATTCGGAGGAGTCTTTGCCTTCCTTGGAGATAACAATTATAGATTCGGTAAAGGACTTGGGGGGCCTGCCCTGACACTAAGATTAAGTTGAACAGTTTGGTGAGAAAGGGGGAGAGCGTATTGGAATTTGCTTTATAGAAGGCTGGTGTATATCCGTGTTGCCCTGGTGCCGAGCCCGCATTAAGGGCCGAGATGGCTCCTTGTACTTCTATTGCGGTGATCGGAGCATTTAGCATGTCCAAGTGGTCCACAGCAATTGGTGGGCGGGGGAGGGTGGCCAAGTATTCCTCAATTGAGGGGGCACTACTGCCCTCAGCTGTGTACAGCTTCGAGTAGTATCTTGAAGAGCGGTTAACAATATCTTGTGGGATTAGGGAGAGGGGTACCAGACTCGTAGTTGATTTTAAATATTGCTCTGTCTGCTCTCTGCTTTCGGAGCCTGTTGGCTAACATCGTGTGGGTTTTGTCCCCCTTCTCAAAGAATTTTTGCTTGAGATAATTAAGTTGTGTTAATGCTTTCCATATATTCCCTAGTTCTTCCCTCATCTTTTTAATTTTCATAACTGTGTGTTTACTGTGGGTGGGGTGTTCCCTCAGAGTTCGCTCCAGCCGAGCGATGTCTGCTCTGAGCTCTCCTTCCGCGAGTGTCTTGAGCCTTTTCTTGGCTGCCCCCTCCGATATTAAGATCCCTCTTATCGTGGCTTTCCCTTCTTCCCAGATTGTGTTCAGTGACATTCCATCTTTATCATTCGTTTAAAAAAAATCTGTGATGGCTTCAGAAAGGGTCTCTTTAAATACTGGGTCCCTGCACAGAAAATCGTTACACAGCCACCTACGATCGGGTATTGGAAGGGGGCCCAAGTCTAGGTCCAGAGTGCATAACTCATAGACGGACCAAGCCACTACTTCGATGGATGTTCCGAGGATGTCACTTTCGTTTTCAGCTCCTAACAAGAGATCATCAATTATTGAGAAAGTACGGTGTGGGGGAGAAAAAAATGTAAAAGACCTTTCCTCTGGATGTGCGCCAGATGTCTATTAGGTGGTGTTCCCTCAGCTGACTAAGGAATCTATTTCCTTGGAGACTGCTTGGCGGGTGAGTGTTTTGCTGTACCGGGTGCCAATCACGCTCTCATTCTGGTGCTACATTAAAGTCCCCCCCACAAATCAGTGTGCCTTCCCTCCAGTTCTCCAAAAAATCAAACAAGGGTTCAAAGAAGTTGGATTGTCCCTGATTGGGTGTGTAGGCTGGGACGAGTTCTCAATTTGCCCTTGAGAGCCACATATCTCCCCTGAGTATCTTTATATACATGTTCTATTTGGATCCCCAAGGACCTTCTCAACAAAATTCCCACTCCGCCCTTCTTCTGGGGCCGGATGCGCAGACTGTTTCACCGATCTTTCTACCCAAGATTTTTCTTTCTCCCCTGCTAGTGTATTTTGACTCTTATATAAAAATGACATCAAGTTTAGATTGATTAAACTGCCGTGCCAGCATTGACCTTTTCTGCGGCGAGTTAAGGCCTTTCACGCTTAGGGAACCGAAGACTATGCTATCAGAGAGAGCCATACCCACTGAAGAGACTAGCGATTGGTGCCCTTTTGCCTTGTAAATTGCGTGATGTTCGTCCTCTTTCGTTTTCAGTGAAGTGGAAGATTAGCCGCAATACTGCGGGGTGTGTGTGCAGAATCTTAATGTGGTTCAGACTGATTGTCTTGAATGGATGAGTGGATCCTCTCCCCCTCCATTACTCCCCCTTATGCGATGCTACAGAGAGCATTCTCATTTGAAAAAGAAAAACGAGATACCCTAGATCAAAAAGGGCCACCATGATGGACTCCTCTCCAGGCCTTAACTGAGCTATAACATTTTTGCAAGGAAGAAACATCATGTGTATAAAAAAAACCAGTGTGCAGTGAACACCTGGAGGCTAAAACAACCTCCAATTCAATATATTAGACAACAGCTGGCAGGCGGCACCAGAAATTTGCAGTGATAGGTTAAGAAGGGAATGGAACTCCATAACATCACAAAGTTTGAAAGGGCAACGCAGACTCCTTAGGGAGTATTCAATCGTTTGTATTTCCACTTTAATTTAATTTAACCACTGAGGTTATTCTAAATTCCTCTCCGTTGTACTCGAATGTGAGGGAGAAGGGGTGGTCCCACCAGTACCTCACTCCCTTCTCCTGCAGCCAACCCGTGAGAGGACAACATCCTCTTCTTTTTGCCAATGTCATCGCTGAAAGGTCTTGGTAGTCTTATTTTCGACCATCGAAATTCTATTGTGTCTTTTTCTCTCGCCCTCTGCAGAATGTCTTGTCTCTGTACATAGTAATGGCATTTGACAAGGACTGTGCGGGGAGCTTTTGGCAGACCGCCTGCCCTGTGCACCCTGTCAAACTCAAGCTGAGGGGGTTGGTGGGGGGTGGGGAGGGTGGTCTATTTGTGTCACTGAAAAGTGTCGAGATTAAGGGTTTTACTTTGCTTTCCAGGCCGGAGGGGATTTCGCCCTGTTCTTCCTCCAGAACTACTATGCGAAAGTTAGATCGCCGCTCTCGATTTTCGAAGTCATCGTCTTTGGACTCCATGTCACATTCTTTTTGTTCTAGGTCTAGGAGTCTGGCTTCATATTGCATGTTGGTGATATCTCCCGATTTCTGGTTATTTTCGACTGCTTCTAAGCGATCTTCAACTTTCGCCATCTTTGTTTGTAAGTCGGAGACTGTTTCTGTGAGGCTAGTTTTAATTGACCTGATTTCACCGAGGAGAAGCCGTATGTCTGATTTAGTTGCGCAATCGCAGTCGTTGCCCAGGATGTCCGAGGAGCTTTGGACTTCCTCCGCTTCTATGTTTGTGTTTGTGCGGCTAAACTTCGGCAAAACAGCCATGGTGCGCGGGTCCAGCCTTTTCCCTGGCAGAGCCAATAGACTCTGGTTGCTGAGAGAGAGGTTAGTAGACAAAGGACTTGCGCTTCTCGTGCCTTGTGTTGCTATGCCCAATCTACAGTGAGGGGCCTGGCATTCTGCACTGTGACTTCTTCTGTGGTTTACACTCTGGTGGGATTTCGCCAATGACACAACTTCCTTCTCCCTTGCCCCTGGCAACGCCGCTTCCAGTTATCCCTCTCTCCCTCCTCCCCCTTTCGGCTGGGCTTCACCAGAGCGGGCACGGAACAATGCGAAACGGCCTTTGTGGTATAACGTGAATTTTCTCCTGTAGCGCAACGTGGAAGGCCTAGTACCACTGCCGGTGCTTAGATGGCGGCTGCTGGACCTTATAGTTCCACGCTGCTGGAGAAGCTGCCGTTGAGGGATCGCCAATGGCCATCAGGGCCGAAGATAGGGCTGGTGGCGAATACCGGCTGTTTGATGTAGAGCCTGGCTACTAGTCCCCTGTGGCTGGGTCTGCGTTTCTTTATTACACATGATTTTTTTTGTCCGGTCTTCCTCAGATCTAACGAGGAGCTGGTGTTGCCATTGCCACGGAATCAGGTTACGGAGATTTAAATGTGCGTGTGGACAATCCCCTCGTCTTTACTCAGGAATGGATTCCAAAAAACAAAAAGAAAACGGCTGCTGTGCGCTGGTGTCACTGTGAGGCTGAGACTGGCTCGGGGCCTACTGTGCTTCCTCCTGCCGTGCTGATATGTTTGCTGTGGGTCGCGGGGGCAGCATTACCATGAAGGCGGGAGCCGATGCCCCTGGAAGTCGGAGATAGCGTGGCTCTGCTCCCCCACCAATGGGTGTGGGTAGTGGGGCGGAGGAGGGGCGCTCCTCTGCCTGCGTATCACAGCAATTGGGAAGCTCTATACGGCTCCCACAACAAAGGCGCCAGCGCTCCCGAGCTTTTGTTTGCCTACCTCCGCTGGGCAGCTCGCACCAACGTATACATCTTCGGCCGGCGCTCTTCTTGATGGGTGAGAGGGAGGGGGTGACAGGCTGCCGCCGGGTTCGGGCTCTCTCGTTCCTGTTATGCTGCTCCGCCAAGGGTCGAGTCGGCCATCAGCTACCTCCTTCAGCCGTGCGGGTCTCTTTGGTGTGTGACTCGCTTTTGGGGTTGGGGCTTGTCCAGGGAAACCCCGACATGGTGTCCACATACGAGGCTAAAGGGTTACTAAGGCAAGCACCATCAAGAGACTGCAACAAGAGGTCTGATGATCGAGGTGGTCTCAAACACTTTGTAGTCATGACTAATGTGCCCAGGCTAGTGGAAGGGAGATATGAGAGCCAGGAGGCGCTGACTAAAAAAGTCATCCATTGGATACACCATAGGAGAGGATGCACCACAGTGATCCAAGGAGATATTGTTCATTACAAGAGCATAGGTGTTCCCCATGCCAAGGGAAGAGTAGTTGCTGCAGGGGATCCTAGGGATTGAATCTAGAATGCACTCTCCTTCGGATTCTAACATCACCCTCAAGGCTGCATTGCCCAGAGCAATGCCCTTCACTGCATGCAATGAGGAGGACAGATATATAAGGGCCGAGCCATGGGGCATTGGTGGAACAAGGCAATCGTTGGGGTAGGCCATCATGGATGTGAGGAACGTACATAGTGCAATGACCATAAACCTGGAGGGCGTGGACAGACTATCCCAGACTAAAGAATTATCAGTAACTCTTGGGCAGTTCCTAATCAAATGTGTGTCCTGGAATATAGCAGGCCTAGGTAAACATCTTGAGGATAGCAATTGGGTTAGATCTCTGGAGGAATATGATGTTATTGCCTTCCAGGAGACTTGGGCCCAGAAGGACACAGCGATACATGGTTTTGAGATTTTTTTTTATTAAACCCACAAATGAGCTCAGGGGGAGGCCCTTTGGAGAGCTAGCAGTTTGGGGGAAGACTGTCAAGCAAGGTACCTAGGGATCTGAGGACCTTTTATTATGAGAGGTTAGTATTCCCAACGGCAATGGCTTTCTTTTATTCAACGTCTATAATAGATTCAATGATAAAAATATCTAATGCAGTGATAGCCCTATGTAAGGAGGTCATTAACATGGAAGGGAGTGGTGGGTTAAACAAAGGGGTCATCATGCTGGGGGATTTTAACACCCAACTGGGGCTGCCGAGAGATTTGGAAGGTCTCTGGGACCACCAGGATGAGGCCTGGGGACTGCCTCAAATGATTGCTTGTTACACCAGCAAGAACTCACTTGAGAAGGGCAGAGACCGTGCGAAAACTCTATAACATTGGCCGTAGGGTCTGTAACGGCCGGTTCCAATCCGATCAACTGGCAAATAACACGTTTTATGGCCAGAACGGGAGCTCAAGGATAGATTATACCCTGGTAATGGGATGTGATAGGCACCTGGTGGCAGTGTTCGAGGTGCTAAATCGCATAGAAAGTGATCATAGGCCAGTAATGCTCTGTGTCAGGGGCTTTGAACCCCCTATCGACAGGGCTGGCAGTAACTCTGAGGACATGCACGTTGCACAATCAAATGGGCCTCTCTGATCCCAGAGGATTTTGCCCAGAGATTATATGGTAAAATTCTGAGCCAGATTGAAATAATGTGTGACGTAAATAGGCAACCCAAGGACATACTTCGGAGCTTTGATATAACAATAACACTCATAAAGCCCATGGTAACAACCCCGACATCTGATATCAAGAAAGGGTAAAAAAAACAAAAAAAAGTGGTAACATGGCACGAGGGGGACTGCAGGGAAGCTAAGCGGAGCCTGACTGCATGTCTGAAGGGTACATCATGGATAGACTGGGAACATCTATGCTTTTTGAGGGAGACCTATAAGAAACTAGTGACTGTGAAAAGAAGCCAGTATATGGCAGAGAAATGGGCCATCATGATCGATTCTGTGAATGAGGGTGACCACAGCAAATTCTGGAAATTGATCACCGACTCAGACCTGAAGGGTGAGACACAAATTTCTATGAGAGTATTGCCCCGAATAGGTGGGTAGGCCATTTTGAAGCACTGTACAAGCCTCTGACAGACAGAGGAAGGCTAGGTGTGCTGGGCACCCCAGGGGCAGGTGTAGAGGAAGGGAGGGGGGAGGACACGGCACCTGGTATTAACCTTGAGAGATGTGGAGAGGGCGATCAAGGCTCAGAAAGGGGTAAAAGCGCCTGGCCGGGATAGTGTACCGGTGGACCTATACAAAAGTGAGATCACTGTATGGGCCCTGGTGATAACATCTGTCTTTAATGTTATATTACAGCTAAATCGAGTGCCCGCCAGCTGGACTTCTGCTGTGATAGTACCAATATTTATAAAAGGGGACAGGTGGGATCCTAGCAACTACCGTCTTATCTCTTTATTGGACGCAGCAGAAATTTATTTAGCAAAGAACAAGGTACTTAGTAACTGGTAACGTTCTTTCGACTGGAAGTTCCTCCAACGTATTCCTCATCTTAGATATTCACGTCCCGCTTCAGCTGCTTCGGAAAAATGTTCTCGGCAGAGGGGCCGACGTGCGTCGATGGCGTTGTGTTGAGGTCCCTCGAAGGCCTCCATCGAGGGTGACGTCATCGGGTATACAAGTAGCGTAGCTCACGCGGCGCCTGTTGGCCTCAGTTCTGTTTTCCCCTCTTGCTCGTTTTGATAATCAGTGTAGGTCGGCATGGTTCGGCCTTGTGAGAGTTGAAGTAGTGATAACCTTGGAAATTCTACAGAGGGGTAGGATGGCGATGAGGAATACATTGGAGGAACATCCAGTCGAAAGAACGTTACCAGTTGATAAGTAACTTGTTCTTCGAATGGATTGTGTCCTCCAACGTATTCCTCATCATAGATAGACTCCCAAAGCAGTGCAAGAATTTGGAGGAGGAAGAAGAATTTTTTATTTTTACATTTTTTTTTACAGTGCTGAATATAGTACTGCCTTACCAAAGGCAAGTTCCTTAGAGTGGGAAGCGTCTAAACTGTAAAACTTTGTGAAAGTATGTATTGAGGATCAAGTCGCTGCATCACAAATCGACCTTAACGGGGACACCCCTTTGAAGGGTTGTCGAAGAGGCTATACCTCTGGTTGAGTGGGCCCTCAAGCCTTCCAGCGGGTCCTTACCAACCAATCGGTAGCATTCAGTAATGCAAAGTACAATCCATCTTGAGAAGGTCTGTTTAGACACAGCTTGACCAAATTTCCTTCCAGTGTAGCCAATAAAAAGCTGATCATCCACTAAGCTTAGAGAGCCTAGAAATATAAAAACGTAACGCCCTTCTAGGGTCCAACCTGTGGAGTCTTTCTCCCTCCTTACCGGGAAGCGGGGGAGGATAGAAAGCCGGTAGAATGATCTTCTGATTCAGATGAAAATCCGAAACAACTTTAGGCAAAAAAGAGGGTTTAACCCTCAAAACAACCCGGTCTTTGTGGAACACAGTATAGGGTGGCCTGGAAGATAGTGCCTGCAACTCGGTCACTCTCCGTGCAGATGTTAATGCGACCAATAAAATGGTCTTGAAGGTTAACAACCTTAAAGGGCATGTGTGCAAGGGTTGCAACTGGGACAAACATTAAAAACTTTAGAACCAGATTAAGGTCCCAAACTGGGACTTGGAAAGAAGAAGGTGGGAACACATTTGTGAGCCCTTTTAGAAATTGGATCATCAAAGGAATTTTAAAATAGGAACACTCTTCCAAAGAACGCTTAAAAATGGAAAGCGCTGCCAAATAACCTTTAACGGTCCCAACATTGAGACCCTTATGTGCCAGTGATAAGAGGAAAGATAACACCTCTGGGATTGAACATAGAAAAGGATCAATATTATTTCCCCTGCACCAGTTGCAAAACTTCTTCCAAAGACAACGGCACAGAGACTTTGTTGCTGGCATTCTTGCCGAAAGCAACACCTCCATGACGTCATCCGGGAGGACCCAATCCTTGTATCTGAGCCTTTCAGATACCAAGCATGAAGGTTGAGAGTGTTGACCCCTGGATGGAGAACCTGACCCTCCTTTTGTGAGAGAAGATTCTCTCTCTGAGGAAGACGAATTGGAGGACAGATGGACATATCTATGAGGTCCGGGTATCACATTCTCCTGGCCCAATCCGGGGCAATTATGATCATGCAGCTTCCAAACTGTCTCAACCTCCTGATTACTTGAGGAATGACGGGGATCAGTGGAAACGCGTAAAGTAGTGGGAAATCCCAGTCCACCACGAACGCGTCTCCTAGAGCTCCTCTCGGAGGAAATTTCCTTGAGCAATACCTTTCACACTTCCGGTTGACTCCGGTTGCAAACAGTTCTACTTGAGGGGTTCCCCAAAGGGCAAAGATCTCTAGAAGGACTTCCTGAGCAAGCTCCCACTCGTTGGAGACTGCCCTGCCTGCTCAGAGCGTCCGCCATTGTGTTTTTCTCTCTGGCTAGGTGAACTGCAGATAAGGATATTCCTTCTTGAATTGCCCAGTACCAGAGCGGCACTGCCTCTCTAGACAGAGGTAGTGACCCTACATCCCCCTCTTTTGTTGAGGTAATTCATGGCCACAGTGTTGTCCGTCATTATCAAGACAGTCTTCCCCCTGACTGAGGCCAGAAAGGCCTTCAGCGCTAGTCTGATTTCCCTCAGCTCTAAAATTTTGATGTGTAGTTTGGATTCCGATGGAGACCAACGACCGCTGACTGTCAGATCGTTGGCATGGGCTTCCCACCCCATGAGTAAGGCGTCCGTCACTACTGTAATCTCTGGCCATGGTTGTCAAAAATGTTCTCCTTTCAGAATATTGTTCTCGTCTGTCCACCACAGAAGGTCTTGTTGAACCGTGCTCGGAACCTGAAGTAGATCGGTCATCTTTCCTGAGAACTGGGACCATTCAGTCTTTTAGAGCCCATTGAAAGGGATCTCATTCTCAGGGGAGCCTCTGGCACTAGGAAGATGCAGGATGCTATGAGGCCATGCAACCTCAAGACGTCGTAGGCCGGAAGATTTTGGGCACTCTGAAATTTGAAGACCATCTGAAGAATGTCTTGAGCCCTCGTCTTGGGAAGCAAGCTCTTTCCCAACAATGTATCCAATACCGCTCCGAGGTACTGGAGCTGCTGAAAAGGTGCCATCTGTGACTTCTTGAAATTGAGGGAGAACCTCAATCTGTGAAGGGAGTGGCAGGTGACTTCCAGATGATCCGGGCTTGCTCGGGAGAACGCACCCTGATCAACCAATCGTCCAGGTAGGGTTAGACATGGACCCCCCTTTCCTGAGATATGCTGCCACTACCACCATCAGTTTGGTGCAAACCCTCGGGCGGAGGTCAACCTGAATGGTAGGACTCTAAACTAATAGTGCGAGCCGCCAACGGCGAACCTCAGGCATTTTCTGTGCTTGCGATGTATTGACACATGAAAATAAGCGTCCTGAAAGGTCCAATGACACCAACCAATCCTGAAGTTGAAGGGCCTGAAGGATCTGAGAAAGAGTGACCATCTTGAACTTGTCCTTCCTGAGGAACTTGTTCAAGTATCTCAAGTCCAAGATAGGTCTCAGTCCGGCGTCCTTTTTGGGAATCAAAAAATATGGAGAGTACCAACCCTTGTTCCTCTCCGCTACAGGCACTGGTTCTATAGCGCCTTTCTCTAGCAGGGTTAAAATCTTGTGCTGTAGAAGCAGATCTGGAAACTTCAAAGAGTGTCTCCCAAGTGGATTTATTTGAGGCTGCGGTAAGAATGGAAGGCAGTAACCTGGGCTATTGTTTCCAGAGCCCAAGCATCTGAAGTAATGGCTCGCCATTCTTGCAGATGCTGAGAGAGCCTGCCCCCCACCGATGTTACATGATGCAAGCCCTCAAAGCAGTTTTGGGGCGGATGCTGATGGCAAGGAAGCTGCAGCTGGAGCTGGCTTAGCAATTTTACCTCGTCCACCACGAGGGATGTTTCTTTGGCCTTTTAGACTAGCCATTCCTCTCGCCTTTCCATATGAGGAGTAGTAACGATAGGATTGTCCCCTCCAAGAATGACCTGATGAATGAAAAGGCTGAGGTTGCCTGATGGCGGTTCCCAAAGACTTGGCAGCTGCTTTTGAGGTTTGCTACTTCTCAGGGCTCTCGTCAGCCTTGCTGCCAAAAAAGTGAGACCTGTCAAAAGGCATGTTCAGGAGACGGGACTGCACATCTGGTGCGAAACCCGACTTCCGCAACCACGCAAACCTGCGCGTAACTGTGCTAGTAGCCATTGACCCGCTACCGCTGTCTGCAGTGTCCAAACCAGATTGAAGGGATTCCTGCATGGCTTCCTTTCTATCTCTAATGATAGCCAGGAATCCTTCCCTTTCCTCCCCTTTTGCCAAGGCACATGTGGAGTTGGCCGATTTTAAGGCCATACTCCCTGCTGAAAATACTGTGCGTGCCCATCCATCCACGTACTTGTCCCTATCTGGAGGGATAGAAGGGTGTGCTACTTTATTGGATGTAGCAGTGGCTGCTTGGACCACCAGACTCTCGGGAGTGGGGTGTTTGGACAGATAGCCGGGGTCGCTACTGGAAGGGCAGTATTTTGATGTAAGGGACTTATTCACAGGTGGACTAGAGCTTTGGTTCTCCCGATTCTTGGCCACCCTATTTTGCAAAACCACGTGGAAAGGTAAAACTGGATCAGTGGGTGGGCCTTGATCTAGAATGTCCATCAGATCATCCTGGACAAATTGGGTCTGTGGTCTAGTCCAACCTAAATAATCAACCACCTTCGTCATTAGTTGACGGAATGAGGAACTGGCATGGTCTCCTGGCTCTAGCTTTCCAAATTCTGCCTCAGGTGATGTATCCACACCACTAGCGTTGTGTAATGCCTCTATGAGATCCCTCATTTTACTCTCTTCAGAGATGAGACATTCTGGCACATTGGGGGTGTCATATTCCAAGCCAAATGGGACCTCCTCATCCTCAGACCTTTCCTGCTCTTCAAATATGGACGATATGGACTTAAAGAATGTTTTCCTGGGCAGAGTAGTGAAAGTCTTCTCTGTAGGAACTGTTTTTGAAGAGGGTGTAGGCTTTGCAGCTTTCTCTTTTGCTGCAACCTGTGCAGATGACTGAACTGGAGCCTTAGGAATTTTCGGCGCCGACGGCTTGGGAGTCGACGTCGACGGAAATGGTCTCGAAGGCGTTGAGGCGCTCTTCGAGGCTTTGTCCTTCGAGCTATGCCGGACCTTGGACAGCGTCGATGACCTCAAGCGGTCGACTTCAGCGATCTTTTTTGCTCTTCTTCGATCACCCGGGCTCGAGGGCGCGCAAGTGTTGGTAAGGAAACGATAATGATAGCTGTGTCACAGAAATTACTGAGGCGGGCTGTGTCTCCGATGGCAACACATACTGCGGAAAAATGAAACTGAAGCCAACGGGGCTTGAGCTACGCGTGAGCTACTTGTATACCCAATGACGTCACCCTCGACGGAGGCCTTCGAGGGACCTCAACTTGACGCCATAGACGCATGGCGCCCTCTGCCGAGACATTTTTTCCAAAGCAGTTGAAGCTGGACATGAATATCTAAAATGAGGAATACGTTGGAGGACACAATCCATTCGAAGTCATTGTTATAACATCTAATGACATGGGTAGAGGGCACTAACCAGCTTAGCCACTTGCAGGCTGGGTTTCAGGTGGGAATAGCTTTAGGCTTTATTTGTAGCTTTAGGCTTTATTTGACAATCAAAAAGCATCTGACAATCTCGAACACTAACCTGTATGGTGTATTCATAGACTTAAAAAAAGCATTTGACAGTGTGCTAAGAGATAAGCTGTGGGCCACACTGCGTGCCAAAAATGTTCCTGAAGAGTTATTGCAACCAATACAACTCTTGTATATGAACAACACCGCAGTGGTCTGTTGAGGTTTGGGGGGAGGATTGACAGACCCATTTGCGTGAGAAGTCCGCCAGGGATGCGCCTTGGCACATATTATATATATAAACCTCATCATTGAAACACTTCTTGTTAATGGAACAGACCCGCCAAGGAGGGTGGGTGATCGACTGCCGGCATTGTTCTTTACGGATGACGCATTTCTGCTTTCAACAACTCCAATGGAACTGAGTCTTGCCCTCTCAATCTTTTCAGAGAAATGCAGAGAGCTGGGCCTAGAGATTAATACCTCCAAAACTAAGGCCTTGATGTTTTCCACCAAGAAATCCAGGCAAAAAGCCCTGAATCTAGAGGTGGGGGGCTGTCGACTGGAACAGGTGTGGTAGTATGATTATTTGGGAATCTTAGCAGGGCCCTGAAAGGTTACCATGCAAGGCATGGGGGTGGAGCTATAAAACTGGCCCTCAAATTGTACCAGGCCCAGGTAAGGACAGCAGTAATGTTTGGAGCTGAGGTTTGGGGTTTTACAGCTGCTGAGTCTCTGACTGTAACAGAAAACACATTTGTGAAAAGTGTTTTGTTGTTGCCTCAAAGTACACCCAGCGTGTCATCTCGCAAGGAATGCGACCTCTCCCCACTCAGAGAAGAAGTTGAGATCAGCCAGTTTATTACTGGCTTTGGGTGTGGCGAAGGCAGTAGCTCAGTAAATACCAAGAGGCTCTAAAACACACAATGACACTAGGGGCTGACAAAAGATCTGCTGGTTTGCCCATGTAAGAGAGTGGCTTTCCCTATTGGGTTTGTCTGACTTTTGGGACAACCCAAGTACCATGGAAAGAGATGTAAAGAGAAAGGTGAAAGCCGTTTTCATGAGATATAAGCAAAACAGGGCATTAACTATGTGCCTTGCTTTGGCTAGTGGCCCAGACTACCTTAACCTGAAGTCAACCCCGGGCTTTGAAGAATTTTTCGATGTAATAGCGCCAGCATATACGCCTGCTCTTTGTATTTGAAATTTGAATTAGGCTGGACTAAAAGACCTTAGGGTTAGCTTTTTGAAGCCTCTGTTTCGGCTCCTCAGCATCTCGTCAACTGGGGATGCCATGCTGTTATGTAGATCCTCTGACAACTTGAATGTAGTTTATTATGTAGCAAAGTACATCTATAGGGCCTGGTTGAGAAGGGCCAAAGCAATGCTAAGTGAGGGGCGAAATCTGCTTTCAGGGACTTTGTTTAATGCACCTGTGTTTTGTTGATGTAGGGTGCCTAACTGACCAGCAACACTGTTGCACTGTGGCAGGGTGTAGTGGGCTCTGTGTGAAGCGTCTCATTATAGCTTGTATGAAATAAGAAGCATTCACTTTTCACACAGGTGTAATATCATGTCTAACCCATTGCCAAGTGTATATGCCCGTCCCCCTGTGATTCTCCTGTGTTCACTCCATTCATCTGCTGTGGAATTCCAGGACGATCACCTGGGAAGAGAAAGTTTAATGATTGTATTAGATACCTTATAGGAATTAATGTTTTATCTTGTTGTGCGGCCTGCATTTTTACTAATGTGATATTGATGTATTGTTTTCTTAAAATCTTCAATTTGTAATGCTTTATACTTTTATGTCAATAGCCGAATAAAGCTATATAACAACAAAAAGGGGATGAAGGGAAATTGAAATACTGAAGCCTGAATAAATAGGGGCAGACAAAACCTTGCAGGTTGCAATCCCGGATTCCGGTCAGGAACAATCTGCAATGTCTCTGGCTATTAACCACCCCCTTCTCGGGGCCACAAAGGAGTGGAGTCAAAGAGTGAAAGGTTGAGGGGCGCCTGGGTAACAGGGCAATTGAAGACCGAGAGTGATCATGATTAACCAGGTTACTCACTGTAGTGACCACCTTACTCCTAGTCCATAGTCCCCTTTCCTCCATACTTATTGGGACATCTCTCCGTCCTGTGGGACGGGACCGGAGCACTTTTGTAAAAAGCATCCAACATTTTTTTTTTAAATGCGTCCTTCCTCTCTTTCTGGGCGGGGCCCGGCACACGGCCGTAACCCCGCCCACCTAGGCTCCGCCCCACGCATCGCCCATCAGTCCTTTTCTATCACCAGGTCAGAGACCTATTAGCAATAACAGAGGAACCTTATTAGAGGGGACGGCGGGCGGGCGTATGTAAGAAAGGGGACTATGGACTAGGAGTAAGGTGGTCACTACGGTGAGTAACCTGGTTATACTCCTACGTCCCGTCCCCTTTCCTCCATACTTATGGGAGATTCCCAAGCACTCCAAACTGGAAACACGGTGGATGGAAATACCCCTTATTGAAAAAGGTTCTTCAGCACAGCCTGACCAAACTGAGCATCAGCTCTCGAGCTCATGTCAAGACAATAAAGCTTACAAAAAGCGGATGGAGAGGGCCCAAGTAGCTGCCCTAGCGATGGACTCCCAGGTGTACATGAATACCTTTAGGAGGTTTCAGCCCTTGGAAGGTGAAAGGCTCTGTGATGCAGGCGGCGATCCACCGAGAAATAGTCGCCTTAGACGCCTGCTCACCCTGAGGGTTACCGAAGATCACAAAAAGTTGAGAAGAAGAACTCCTAAGCTCGGAAGTCCTGTCAAGGTAGAACTTAAGACCCCTTCTGACATCAAGACAGTGCAGAACCCTTTCAGCCTCTGAGGCAGGGTTCGGAAAAAAGACCGGCAGGGAGATCGACTGATTCAGATGGAATTCAGTTACCACCTTCGGTAGAAAGGCCGGGTTTGTCCGTAGGACTACCTTGTCCTTGTGAAAGGCCAAGAAGGGATGCTCCACTGACAAGGCCTGGAGCTCACTCACTTGCCTCGCTGACATAACGGCGACCAGAAACGACACTTTCCAGGATAGGTAGTTGAGGTCCACCGTGGCCATTGGTTCAAAAGGTTTATGGCACAGCGCCGTCAGGACTACATTTAGGTCCCACGGCGGGTGCGGACTAAGAACCGGAGGGTAGGGGCGTGTCAAGCCTGCAAAATGCCTCTTAACCACTGGGTTACTCAGAGAATAAGAACATTGGTCTGTAGAAAGATGAGCGGAAACCGCTGAAATGTAAGTTCTGCATGACAGAACGTGAACACCCGACTCTGCTAGGGAGGACACGAAGGACAGCACTGTGTCAATCGTAGCCACCCTTGGATCCAACTGCTTTTCCAAACACCAATGACAGAACCTGAGCCATTTACTCCTGTATTGGAATCTGGTCAAGGGTTTCCTGGCTGCCTGGATAATACACATGTTATCCGTAGACAAGTTAAGGTGCTATAAAGACTTGAACTCAGGCACCATGCCGCCAAGCTGAGCGATTGTGGGGAGGGGTGCCACATTGGCTGTTCCCCTTGATGAAGAAGATCGGGGGTCACTGGTAACCTGATCGGCGGATACACCGACAGGTGTTGAAGTTCTGAGAACCAAAACCTGGCCGGCCACCAAGGGGCTATGAGTAAAAGGGAGCAGTTCACCAAGTTCTTCAGCTTCCAAATTGCTCGATGGACTAGAGGCAGAGGCGGGAAGGCATAAGCTCTCATGTTGTGCCATGGAATCTCGAGAGCATCCCCCAGAGAGGAGGTTCCCAGCCCCCCTCTGGAGGCATACCGAGGAAGCTTCTTGTTCACCGCTGTAGCAAAAAGATCCACCTCCGGTGTGTCCCAACGCAAGAAGATCCATGAAAGGACCTCCGCCTTCAACTCCCACTCGTAGCTGACCACTGTCCGCTGGCTGAGGGCATCCGCTGCGACATTCAGCTGGCCCGGGATGTGCACTGCAAGCAGCCAGACACCATGAAGCACGGCCCATCCCCCAAATTTGGATGGTCAGGTCCACGAGGAGGGTAGACTTCGCTCCCCCCTTGCTTGTTGATGTAATACATCGACACCACATTGTCTGTGCGTATGTGGACCATCTTGTTGGCAATGATCGGTCTGAACGCCCTGAGAGCTAGGAAGATCGCCAGAAGCTCCAGATGGTTTATGTGAAGGAGCTTGTCCTGAGGCGACCAGAGGTCCGAGACCTGGAGAAGATCTAACGTCGCATCCCACCCCAGGAGGGAGGAGTCCGTCGTGATTGTCACCAGAGGGGCTAGGTCCTGAAACCCTGCACCGGTCAGGTTGCTAAGAAATGACCAGCATTCCTGGTCCACTCTCATGGAAGCCGGAATCATTATCAGCTTGGAATCCGGGTCCACAGCCTGACGCCACAAACTCCGAAGAGCCATCTGGGTCCGTCTCATCTTGAGACGAGCAAGAGGAAGAGCCAGTACACACTAGGCCATGAGGGCCAGAAGCCTCTGGAACCACCAGGCCGACATGCTCTCCGACTGCGCAAACATCTGACACGTGGCTAACAGATCTGCCATTCTGTCCCTGGTCAGGTATACTCTGCAGTTGATTGTGTTCCAGCGAAAACCCAGGAAAATCAGGTCCTGCGAGACCGTCATGGAAGATTTCCGCCAGTTCACCGACAGCCCAAGATGGATCAGGAGCTGAAGGAGAGACTGGAGATTGCCCGCTACTGCCAGCGGACAAGGTCTGCATAAGTGCCAGTCGTCCAAATATGGATACACATGGATACCCTGGAGACGAAGATAGGCTGTAATCACCAACATCATCTTCGTGAAGACATGCGGCGCCGAGCTGAGGCCAAAAGGAAGCACTCGAAACTGAAAGTGCTCCTCTCCCAAAGAGAAACGGAGATATCTCCTGTGTGGGTTCCAAATCAGGATATCCATGTACGCATCCTGAAGATCCACCACGCTAAGCCAATCCCCCATCTGCAACGAGGAACGTATTTGGCTGGGCGTGATCATCTTTAATTTTTCTTGGGGTAGGAAAAGATTGAACTGCGAAAGGTCTAGGATGGTGCGCAGGCCAGCCTGGTTGGGTTTGGGCACTGTAAACAGCCGGGAGTAGAAGCCCTCCCCTCACTCCCCCAGGGGAACGGGTTCCACAGCTCTGATGTCCAGATGTTTCTGAACTTCGGCTTTGAGGGAGGGTGAGCCCGACAGCTGAAAAGAAGGGTTAAGGAGTGGGGTAGGGGGGTGGGGTAAGTGGAAGCCCGCCCGAGCGACTGACAAGACCCATCTGTCCTCTGTGATGGTCTGCCACGCCTCCCAATGAGACGCAATGCATCCTCCCACCGGGGTCTTGTGCGAGCACGGAAAACCCTCATATAGTAGGTTTATCGGTGGCGTTGCCACCTGAACCTGAGGAGGAGGCTGAGGAGTGGGAGAAAAACTGCACTCTTTGCTGCCTACGTCGGTTGTTCCCCGCAGGGGTATCCACTCTGCAAGATTTTCTGTCGAGGAAGCCCCTAAAGCCAGAGGAAGGTCGGCTTTGCGACAACAGTCTCTAGGTTTTGAAAGGAGTCTTAACAAGGACCGACAAGGACTTAGCTTTCTGAGTGCTATCCTTCGTCTTGGTGAGCTCTACATCTGTTGTAGAATGAAAGAGCTCCTTCCCATCAAAAGGAATGTCCCAACAAAAGGAAGGTCCAACACCTTGTCATGCACTTCTTTTGAGAATTTAGTTGCATGCAACCATGCCCTCCGTGAGGTATCAACCCTCAGCATAAGGCCCCGAGCCGAGGTGTCTACGTGATGAGCCGCAGCCTCCAGGAGATCCTGCGCCAAGACCCTGGTGTCGGAAAGACCCCCTTTAAAGTCTTCCAGTTTGTCAACTGGGATGAACTCCTCAAACTCCGACAGACCTTTCCACATCCGCATATTAGCCCCCGCTAACACCAGTTCGGCGTTGGCCTGCCTGAGCTGCAAGGCCGAGTTGGCAAGGATTTCCTCCCAAGGGAGTCAAGGAGCTTGTCCTTCTTTCCCAGAACCTGAGTACCCGTTGTGGAAGAGGATGCTGCAGGCCTGGATTGCAAAGTGGCCGTGGCCACCACTGTGGAGGAAGGGGGCGGACAAGACGACAGGGCCACCTCTCCCGAAGAATGCAGCCTGTATCTCGTGTCAATTTTTTTATTGACAAAAAGTCCAGAGTGTGGCTTTTCCCAGACCCTGCGGACCTCGGCCAGAACGTCCTTCTGCAAGAACAGGCCGGTACGCTCTGAAGGAGACAGGGTGAACGCCCCGGAAAGCACGCCCTCTTGCGGAGCAGCTGCCTCGGGCACTGGGACATCTAAGAAGCACATCATGTCCAGTACCCGGTCATGAAAAGCTCTAATAGAGCGGAGCAGGTCCTCGTTGTCCTGATCGCCCTGCGCTTCATCCGACAGGTCAGGATCCTGCTGAACCATGTCAGGTGCTGCCTTGTCCATAGGGGACAAGGGGGGCAAAGGCGGAAGGGTCGGGGGAGGCACCGTAGGCAAGGGAGGCACCGGCGGAACCACCAGAGGAACGGATGGAGCCGGAGGCGCAGGTGGACATATCTCCCTGAAAAGCCCTTTGAAATATTCCCTCATGGGGTCGGTACGCATTAATGTTTGAAATTTACCGAAAAAAGCCTCCTCCAGGGACTGCCTTGGAACCTGAGGAGACTTCTCACGAGGTGGACAAATCCAGGGACGTAATGGGGAAGGGTGCCACACAGGGCGCTCCACTGACGTAGCCACATAAATCAAAGGTGCCGACCCCGTAGACAATGAAACATTGTGCGTAAGAGGCATCCGGGCATTCCAATCGTAAACTGGCCGATAAGGATGCGCACAAGGGACTCTATGTTCACCCAAGGACCCAAGCCCTACATCTGAGGCCGATGGAGTAGTTGTAGGGGTAGCACCTAAAATGGCTGCCGCGGTTGTGGCGGGAACGGGGGCCATTTTGTCATCACCTGAGGGGAACTGCGGCACGTGAGGAAGTGAGGCATGGGTCCCCGTCGATGGATCAGGGGTCTCAACTTTAGCCTTAAAGGGATGGTCTAGTAAAAATTTTTATTTAAAAAATAGATAGGCCACATAAAAAAAAAAATACTAGCATCCTCCGTTTTAAAACTTCCTATGTAAAATTTTGAGCTATTCAAGCTCAAAATTCGAAAAAGCAAGCACAGGGGCGCAGCCATTTTGTGAAATGGAGGCCCTCCTGTGCTGGCTTTTGCCTTTGCGGCACTAATGAAGGAAAAGCCAGCCAGATGTAGTAAACAAAGGCTACCGCTGGGTGGCTTTCCCTTCATTAGTGCCGGGACTCGGAGGACGCGGACCGGAGACCAGAGCAGGAAAGCTGCAGCTGAATCTCGGGAAGTGCTATTTATTTTTTTTACAAAAAATAAGCACTAGCTGCGTTTTTTTTTCTACGTTTTCCGGGCTGGAGGAGCCCGGAAAACTTAGAAATAAAACCGCAGCTTTAAAAACGTTGTATTGATGTTTGCGGTCGCTTTTGAAGCGACCGCAAACATAAATACAACGTTATTGTGTTGGAAAACGCTGCGGTTTTTCTTTCCAAGTTTCTCAGGCTCCTCCGGCTCGGAGGAGCCTGAGAAACTTGGAAAGAAAAAACGCAGCGTTTTCCAACACAACTGCGTTGTGTCTGCCTGAATCTGCTTTACCATTTGGGGCTCTCGGGCTCCCCATGGGGAGCCCGAGAGCCCCAAATGGTAAAGCAGATTCAGGCAGACACAACGCGGCATTGCCGAAAACAACCGCGTTGTGTCTGCCTGAATCTGCTTTTCCATTTGGGGCTCGGGGAGCCCGAGAGCCTCAAATGGAAAAGCAGATTCAGGCAGACACAACGCGGCATTGCGGAAAACAACCGCGTTGTGTCTGCCTGAATCTGCTTTTCCATTTGGGGCTCCGGTGCTCCCCTGGGAGCACCGGAGACCCAAAGTGATAGCCACAGCAGGCAGAAACACACGCGGTTGTGTTGGAAAACGCTGTGGTTTTTCTTAGGGCTCAATGGGAATGGGGATGGAGCTAATAGTGGGCCCATTATTAGCTACCTGGTCCCTTAGTGGCTCCCGCTAAGGGCACCTGCTAAAACCAGGCAGCCATAGCGGGACCTGCTAAGGGACCTCGGAATAGGGCGGCAAGGGTTTACTGGCACCGGTCTCCTTACCGGTGCCCATTAACCCTTACCGCCCACCTCGTAATGAGGCCGTACGTATCCGGTTGTCATACGGGCTAGGTATATTATTTCTCATTCTTTCCTGTCTGACTAATTTATAGGGACGAACGCGAGGCTGGTTCCCAGCTGTATTATTTTCAACCTCAGTACACTCGGTTGGGCGAGCATTATCCCCCACACAGGTATTGGTGCTGCATTTTACATTCACCTGCTCCTTTCCTATCTATTTACTGTTGGTGGTCCACTGCTGCCTGTGTTTACCCTGTGGGCCAAGGTGTTTGATAGGTCATCCTTACCCTTCCATCCCGGTCTTTAGTATGATTCTAGATTATCTATCTTTCAATTACTAGGTTGATATGCCGTAGATTGATATTCCCTTACTTCTGTTGATGGGCGATAGATTAGGTATAGGGGATCGGCTTTCTCTCTCAGCATTGTTTCAGCTGTGTAGGGCTAACTAGGTGGAAAGGCACACTTTTACGTGGATAAGTTTCACTGGAGTAGGATGAATGTACGAGTTAGGGTTTGGTGTATGTTAGTGGCAGGCCTCTGGCCTCCCCTGCTGACACTGTCTTGAGCCGCTGTTTTAGGAGCCGCCCTTTGCCCTGGGACCCTTAGCCGGTGGGGCTGCCTGGGCTGTGTTAAAGATGGCGAAGGACCAATCAGAGGAGGGGGCGGGAAGGCGGAGGGCCCAGGGCCCGGGCTGCAGGGAAGGGGATAGAGAAACGGATTACACGTGTGCAGGTGCGCTTTGTACATTTAGGCACACACAAATACAAATGTTAATATATAGAGCCTAAAACAAGCACCCTCTTACCTTCGGGACCGGAGGCAATGTCAAGAATGGCACCATGTGGGGCTTGGGCCTGCAAGGAGGGCAGGCCAATCAGGGGAAGGAGCGGGAGGGAGGCAGGAGCAGGGTCAGGCTGCAAGGCAGGGGACGGAGAAGAACAAGTTACTTACCCCTGGTAACGTTCTTTCGACTGGATGTTCCTCCCACTTATTCCTCATCTTTGACACTTGTTGTCCAGCTTCAGCTGCTTCGGAATTTTTTTTCCAGCAGTGGGCGCTGTGCGTCAAGTCGATGTCACTTGAAGGCCTCTGTCGAGGGTGATGCCATCAAAGGTATGTATAGCACGCGCAGCGCCCGTTGGCCTCAGTTCTGTTTTTCCCTCCTCTTGCAGCAGACATACCCACAAAACTGTACTCTGCCTTGATGGAACGGAAGCTGTAATAGCACAGGAAATTCTACTTAGAGGTAGGATGGGAGGGCGATGAGGAATACATGGGAGGAGCATCCAGTCGAATGAACGTTACCAGCGGTAAGTAATTTTTTCTTCAAATGGATTGTGTCCTCCAACGTATGCCTCATCTTTGACAGACTCCCAAAGTAGTGTTATGTTTTGAGGGAGGGAGTAGGATTGGAATTCGTAATTTTTAATGGATAGAATGAAGGCCTGCCTTGCAAAAAGAATTATCTTGGCCAAGGGAATAATCCAGGCAATAATGTTTAGTGAACATGTGTATGGAAGACCACGTTGCCGCTTCATAAATTGTTTTTATAGGTACGCCCCTCTGAAGGGAAGGGCCGTAGATGTAGCCATGCCGCAGGTGGGATGAGCTCTTAAACCTGCAGGAGGGTCTTTCCTGCCTGTAACATTCTGATATTCTGAGAATCATCCATCTAGACAAGGTCTGTTTGGAAACAGCCTGACCTAGCTTGTGTCCTGTGTTTCCGATAAAGAGTTGGTTGTCAACTTGCAACTTTGACATTCTGGAGATGTAAAAGCTTAACGCTCTCCTAGGGTCCAACCTATGGAGTTTTCCTCTTCCTTACCAGGATGAGGTGGAGGATAGAAGGAAGGAAGGAAGAACAATTTTCTGACTCAAATGAAAGGTCCAATGATTTTGGGCAAAAAGGAGGGTTTGACTCTTAAAACAACCTTGTCCTTGTGGAAGATGGTAAAGGGTGGCTTGGATGACAGTGCCTCCAACTCGCTCAATCTACAGGCTGATGTCAGAGCTACCAATAATATTGTCTTGAAGGTTAATAGCCTTAATGGACATGTGTGCCGAGGTTCAAATGGAGCTCACAAGGAATTTTAAAACCAAATTGAGGTCCCAAACCAGAACCTGGAAAGGATATGGCGGGAACACAGTGAGCCCTTTTAGGAATTGAGTCACCAGTGGATTTTTGAAATAGGAACATTCCTCTGACGAGCGCTTAAAGATGGACAGTGCTGCCAAAATGCCTCTAATGGTACCCATCTGAAGGCCCATATTGGCTAAAGATAGGAGAAAGGATAAAACATCCAGAGTTTTACACAGAAAAGGATAAAAATTATTTTCCTTGGACCAGTTGCAACACTTAATCCAATGCCAACGGTACAAAGATTTTGTTGCTGGTCTTCTGGCCGAAAGCAACACCTCCATTACGTCATCCGGGAGGTCCCAATCCTTGTATCTCAGCCTTTCAGAGAGTGAAGGTTGAGAGTCTTGACCTCTGAATGGAGCATCCAACCCTTTTCTCGCAAGAGAAGGTCCTCTCTTTGTGGAAGACGCATCTAAGGACAGATGGACATGTCCAGAAGGTCCGGGTACCACATCCTCCTGGCCCAATCCGGGGCAATTAGGACCATGTGTTTCCCGAACCGTCTCAACCTCCTGATTACATGAGAATCAGGGGGACTGGAGGGAACGCGTACAGGAGTGGAAACTCCCAGTCCACTACGAACGCATCTCCTAGAGCTCCTCTTGGGGGGAAATTCCCTTGAGCAATATCTTTTGCACTTCCGATTTATTTTGGTTGCAAACAGATCTACTTGAGGGGTCCCCCAAAGGGTGAAGATCTCTTGAAGGACTTCCTGAGCTAGTTCCCACTCGTGGGTGCTCTGCCTGCTCAGAGAGTTCCCTGCTGTGTTCTCCTCTCCGGCTGGGTGAACTGCTGATATGCAGATTCCTTCTTGAATTGCCCAGTACCAGAGCTGCATTGCCTCTCTGCACACTGGTATTGACCCTGCACCTCCTCGCTTGTTGAGGTAGTACATGGCCACTGTGTTGTCAATCATTATCAGGACATTCTTTCCCTGCACAGAGGGCAGAAAAGCCATCAGCACAAGTATGATTGCTCTCAGCTCCAAAATATTGATGTGCAGTTTGGACTCCAATGGAGACCAACGACCGCTGATTGTCAGATCGTTGGCATGGGCTCCCTCTATGTGAGTGAGGCGTCTGTCACTACTGTAATCTCCGGCCATGGCTGCCAAAAAGGTTCTCCCTTCAGAATATTTTCCTTGCAGGCCCACCACAGAATATCCTGTGAGACTCTGGTTGGACTCTGAAGTCGGTCCGACATCTTTCCCGCGAATTGGGACCATTGTTTTCTTAGAGCCCATTAGAGGGATCTCATGCTCAGGCGAGCCTTTGGCACCCAAAAACTGCGGGATTCCATGAGGCTGAGCAACTCAATGCTTAATTTACAAAGATTTTGACTCTGCAATATTTGGACCTAAACGTTACAGAGATACTGCTTCCTACTTACGTTTGGCTCCATCTGCTGCTATTAGAAATGCTATCCTACGGTTGCGATTCAACATCTGGCCCACTCGTGAGGTTAAAACAAGAAGGAAGCAAATTCCCTCGGACCTCAATTGGTGTAGGTTTTGTAAAAATGCAGCGATTGTCGAAACTCTGCAACATATAATATTAGATTGTCCAGCCCTCGCGAGCTTGAGAAGTTCTCATTTTGTTAATCATTTTGCGTACTTTACACAAATTGACCCGAGAAATAGATGGGCCGCCTTGGCAGCAACTGAATGCATGAGCATAAGAATTGCCACCATTAATTTTTTAAAGGCTTTGAACATGGAATGAAAACTGCGTCACATTGTTTATCTTCGCAATGATATATTTGTCTGTAATCATTTTATCCTATCGTGAAAATATTTTGTCAACTCATGAATTTATCTGAATGTTTTTTCTACCGTGAATATGAATGACCTTTTCTCGTTTTATGCTTATGAAATTTGTACTATGTATAAATTGAAAAAGTTGATGTAATTTCAACTATATTCAATAATAATAAAAAAAATAAAAATAATTAAAAAACAAAACAAAGGCTGGTAGACGATGGGCACTTTGAAATTTGGTGACCATCTGTAGAATGTCTTGAGCCCCCACCTCAGGTGGCGAGCTCTATCCCAAGGATGTGTCTAGCACAGCTCTGATGTGCTGGCGCTTTTGTGGAGGTGTCATATGGGAACTCTAGTAATTGAGGGAGAAGCCCAGTATGTGAAGAGAGTGGCAGGAGATGTTGAGATGATACAGGACTTGTTCAGGAGAACGTGCCCTGATCAGCCAATCGTCCATGTACGATAGATGTGAATCCACCCTCTCTTGAGATTCACTGCCACTACCGACATCAGTTTGGTGAAAACCCTCGGTCGGAGGTCAGCCCGAATGGCAGAACTCAAAATGTATAATGTGAACCGCCAACTGCCAGCCTCAGGTATTTTCTGTGCTTGAGATGGATTGGCACATGAAAATAAGCATTAAGAAGGTCCAATGACACCAACCAATCGTGGAATTGGAGGGCCTGAAGGATCTGAGAAAGTGTGACCATCTTGAACTTGACCTTCCTGAGCAACTTGTTCAAGTATCTCAAGTCCAAGATGGGTATCAGTCCTCCGTCCTTTTTAGGGGATCAAAAAATATGGGGAGTACCATCCCTTGTTCCTCTCCGCTACAGGTACTGGTTCTACAGCACCTTTCTCTAGCAGGATTAACATTTCCTGCACAGCCAGTGGATCCCAAAGCCTCAAAGAGCAGTTCCCCTGTGGATTGTTCAGAGGTCTTCGTATAAAAGGAAGGCAGTAAACGTGGTCTACGGTTTCCAGGGCCCAAGCATCTGAAGTAATATCTAGCCATTCTTCTAGATGCTCAGACAGTCTGCCCCCCACTGGTGAACTGTGACTCAAGACCTCAAGAGTGGTTTTGTGGTGGCTGCTGCAGAAGCAGATGGTAAGGAGGCTGCTGCTGCTTGAGCTGGCTTTGCACCTCTACCTCGTCCACCACAAGGACATCTTCTCTGGCCTCTTTCACTGGCCATTCCTCTCGCCCTTACAACTGAGGAGAAGTAGCGAAAAGATCTACCCCTCCAAGGTTGCCCACCAGGACGAAAAAGGATGGGGTTGCCTAATAGCAGCACCTAAAGATTTGGTTTCCGCCTTTGAGGTCTGCAACTCAGCCTTGTTGCCAAAAAGATGAGACCCGTCAAAAGGCGTGTTGAGAAGCCTAGCTTGCACATGAGGTGCAAAACCAGACTTCCTCAACCACGCACATCTGCGCATCACAGTGCTGGTAGCCATGGATCTGCTGATGCTATCTGCAGAATCCAATCCTGATTGAAGGGACTCACACATGGCTTCTTTGCCGTCCTTAACAATAGCTAAGAAGCAGTCCCTTTCATCCCCTTCGGGAATATGCTCTGCCGCCATGGAGATACAGTCCCATAGAGTATACGAAAACTTTGCGAGGGCACAATTGGAGATGGCAGATTTGAGTGCCATGCTCCCTGCAGAAAATACCTTCCTCGCTCATCCATCTACGCGGTTGTCATCCCTATAAGGAGGAATGGTAGGGTACGCTTCCTGTTTCGAAGCAGCCATAGCTACCTGCACTACCAGACTCTCTGGAGTGGGATGTGCCGACAGGTAGTCAAGTTTTTGTCGACTGCCGGATTAGATTCCGGAGTCTGAGTTCCTAGCCACCCTTTTTGCAGTGGCACATGAAAAGGCAAAATGGGATCCGTTTGTGGACACTTGTCCAGAATGTCTGTGAGGTCGTCTCGGTCATAGGGCAATGGGGGCCTACTCCAACCCAAGTACTCGACCACTTTCGACATGAGCTGTCTATTAGAAGAGGCTGCATGTTCTCCTAGTTCTGGTTTTCGAAATAAAGTTCTGGAGAGGTATCAATCCCACTTGCTATTTGCAAGTTTTCATACAAATCCTGCATTCTGCTTTCTTCAGATATAAAGCTTTCTGGTACATTAGGTGTACAGTACTGTAAGCCAAATGGGGCTTCATCATTATCTGAATGCTCCTCCTCTTCAAAAATAGAAGCGACTTGAAGAACTACTTCTTCGGGAGTGGAGCATATATTTTGTCAGGTTTTGTACGCATAGGCTTCGACGACGTCGAAGTCGGCAACATTTTCTTTATCAGCGCCGATTTTGAAGCAGCGCTTGGCACTGACGGCATAGCTGGCAAGCGTGGCACAGCTGGCCTCGAAGGCTTCTGCGCCAATGCTGACGTCGAGGGCCTGGCGGGCGCCGAAGGCACCACCAGCGAAGGTGCCGATGGCATCGACGACCTCGACTTCGAGGCCTCTCGATGCGGATCCAACCTTTTACCGGGGCTCGAGTTCGCCAGGTTTTTCGGATGAGACTTCTCCTTTCCGGCTTCTTTCGAAGGCTCGGTCGGAGCATGGCTTTGTCGAAAATCTTCAACATTTCACCCTGAAGGCTTTTCATTCAGCCGGTGTTGATTTTTTTGTATGGCAGGAAACCCTTTCAGGGGAAACGTCAGATGCAGAAGTCGACGAAGACCTTCGGTGCCTCCTCTTTGATTTCTTACTGGAAACCACTCGTCGACCTAGATCGCTTGGCCTTCATCCTCCGAGGAGAGTCACCTCTCGACTCGTCGGTCTAAGGCCTAGCGGGTCAGGTAGGTGATTTATTGGGGATTTTTCCTACCTTAACCCTTTAACTGCCATGGGTTTTTCCCCCCAGTGCCAAGGCCTTTTTTGGTGATTTTGGTGTGTGGCCATTCAAATCCTTTTAACTTTTTTGTTACATGATATATCTCGGCCATATTTGGCTCCTTTTTTCCCCCACATGTAAGCGGTCGTAACGCTACCCAGGAATCCTAGGTTGCTGTAAGGGGGTGAGAGAAAATAAGCAAAAAGGGCGAATTTCTTTTTTTTCCCTTCAAAATACCAATAAAATGATGTACAAAGAAGCCTGTGGTTTTTTCCTTGTAAGAGCTTGGAACACATGGTTTGCTGTGCTCAATTCCCCAATTTCCTGGCTTTCAAGAACAGGTTGAGTGGAAACAAAAAACAAATATTTTGATGTGGTTATCAACTGTTTTGTGAGAGGTAGGCGATTTTGGCCATGTTTGCCAATTGGACATGCATGGACGGAATGGAAGAAAAGGGTAGGAAAGCCGAATTGGAGGACAGAAAGGCATATATTTCTGAAAAGTAGACAAGATTCCAAGTTTAGGAAAGGGTGATTTGCATCAGGCAACAATTAGGTTGGGGAAAATGCCATAGATTGGGGGAAAAGCGGGAAAATGACCGGAAAAAGGGTATGTGTTAGACATGGTTGGCTTGATACGGCAATGGCTTCTGTGAATTTTGAGAAAAGCAATGCTCGCTATATTCCCCCGACTCTTGCAGTTAGGAAAGCACACATTTTTTGTAGTGTTTTACAAAACAAGCAATACCACAAGCCAAGCGCAATTTGGACCTCTGTGGATTCCTACTGGTGCCCTCTTTTCAGAAATTCATGGGGTTCCCAGTTTTCCTTGGTGGCTTGGACACCCTATGCCCAAATCTGTAGGTTATCTCCCCAAACCCTTTTGTGGTTTTCAGTGTGTGGGCCTTTTCCCTTCGCGGCTAGATTGGTGAACCCACACATGTGAGGTACCGTTTTCATCGGGACACCTGTGGGAAGGCGAGAAGGTAGGACATCTGTTGTTGGGGACGAGTTTCAGTGAGTGGACACAGGGAAATGTCTCTGAAATTGGCTGGAAATGAAGACAATTCTCAGGCATTTCGCTCTGGCCACCCACCGAAACATCGCCAACAACACATAGCCTACCTTCCCGCGTCCCCACACGTGTCCCGATGAAAAAGGTACCTCACATGTGTGGGTGCACCTACCGGGGGCGCAAAAGGAAAAGGGTAACGCACTGGGAACCCCAAGCCTTTCGCCACTGACCATTTTGTTCATGTGGGCAACCTACAGATTTGGGCCTAGGGTGTCGAAGCCAGCAAGAGAAACAGGGAACCCCATGCATTTCCCAAAAGAGGACACACGTGGGAATCCATACATGGCCAAATTGGAGGGGCGGCCCATCTCATGTAGCCCTCCCCAGGGGCAGATAAAGGGGGGGGCTGTCCTGCACTCCTCCCTGGGCTCAGGCGTCCGTTCCTAGGAGCAGATATCTGGTCCCAGGGAGGACTGCATGACATGGCACCCACTCCATTGCGGCTGGGGACGGGGGGGGGTCAATGCCCCATCCCATTCGAAAATTCCCAGACCCTTTGGGGTGCCCCACAACCCCCCCTAAAAAGCGTTCCACCATTTTCACTTTTTTCCTTTGGTAACTCAACTCCCCTTGGTGCAGATAGGCACATTGATGTGCCCCTGGGGAGGCCTACATGTGATGCGCCGCCCCTCAAATTGGGGTGGGGGTGGAGAGGTGCACCCCCCTTCACATTAGAAAATTCCACAGCAGTGTAGGGGGTCCCTCAGCCCCCGCTAAACGGCAGCCTGCCATTTTGAATTATTTTCTTTGTTTACTATACCTGCCTTGGCGCAGAGGGGCACATTGGTGTGCCAATCTGGTGCCGGGGTGCCCAAACCTTACTGTCCCACCCACTGGGGAGCCTGTCCCACCATTTTTGGGGGCCCTCTCTCCCCCACCCCAAATGGAGGAGGGTGTACCTCACGCAGCTGTTTGTAGGAGACCCAGGGAGGCTTGCATGAGGTGCCCCCGCCACCCATTTGAGGTGAGAGGGCCCCCAAAAATGGTGGGACAGGCCCCCCAGTGGGTGGGGCAGTAAGGTTTGGGGACCCCGGCGCCAGATTGGCACACCAATGTGCCCCTCTGTGCCAAGGCAAGTTTCGTAAACAAAAAACAATAAATGGAAAAGGTACACTACACTTTAGAGGGGGCTGAGGGGTACCCTAAACCGCCAGGTAACTTTCTCTACCCCCCACACCAAATGCAGGGGGAGGCATCTCATTCAGCCCTCCCTGGGGTCAGATGCCCCTTCCTAGGAGCAGATATCTGCCCCCAGGGACCAGGGAGGGCTACAAGGGGTGCCCCCATTTCCCCTTGGGGTGAGGGGGGAGAGGGCCACCCCCCTTTTCTGTAAAATATATCCCTGGTGGCTAGTGACCCCCCCAATCCCAGCCAAAATTCCCTTTTGTTATTTTCATTTATTTTGTTTGTTTTGCCCCCTTCCCTGGGGGCAGATGATCAGCCATCTGCCCCCGGGGGGGCCTAACCTGCAGGCCCATTCTTTGGGGGCCTGCACACTAATTCCTGGTAGCCCTCCCCTGCACCCCCCCAATTGGATGGGGGCCACCTCATGTACTCCTGCCTGGGGGCATAAATCCCCAGGGCCCCAAACCCCCTCCCACATCCCCTCAACCTTTTTTTTCTTTTTCACCCCTGGGTGCAGTGATCATCTGCCCCCAGGGGTCTCCAGTGCTGTGGCCCCATGTTTTGGGTCCACGGGGGAAGGAGGCCGCTTACCTAGTAAGTAGCCACCCCCCCGCGTCACAAACGGATCTGTATTGATCCTGTGACATTGCTGCTCACGGATTGCGAGGCCCGCGCCCGATCTGTGAGCAGAAATACCACACAATGGGTATCGTTGGAAAGGGGAGAATCTCCCCTTTCCAACTATACCCGCCTCGATCTCAGGCTTGAAATACAGCCGGAGATCGAGGCGGAGAAAGAAGGGCTCTTACCTTCTTTCTTTATTGCAGCAGCCGAAAATGGCTGCTGCAGTGATTTTACTTTCAGTTTCACGCCAGCGTGCTTTACGCACGCCGACGTGAAACTGAAGGTAATCCAGCCCCCTGGCAGTGAGGGGGGGGGACCTCCCCCTCACATAGCCCGGGGGTTGGATTACAGTTTTGTGCGATCCCTGCTTTGCAGGGATCGCACAAAACAGAGTGCCTGAAAGGACAAGCTATCTCGTCCTTGGCACTAATGAGGTTAAGACGCTCCTTCCGTTCCCTCATGGCTTTTCCCCCTCATGGTTTGGCACTTGGAACAATTGATGGTATTGTGGCCCTCTCCGAGGCACCACAGACAGATACGATGCGGGTCAGTTAGTGACATTTTTGACCCGCAATCTCAGCATTGCTTGAAACCGGCCTTCGGCGCCGAAGAAGAAGAAATCATTAACGATGATTTTGTAGCAATACGTCACAAGATGAGGCGCGCTGTATTTCACTCGAAGCAAACACTGTCGGAGAAAAACAGAACTGAGGCCAACGGGCGCTGCTCGTGCTATCTATGGCTTTGATGACAACACCCTCCATGGAGGCCTTTGAGGGACATCGACTCAACACCATCGACGCACAGCGCTCACTACTGAAACGAAAATTCCAAAGCAGCTGAAGCTGGATAACAAGTGTCAAAGATGAGGAATACGTGGGAGGACAAAATCCAATCAAAAGGGATTACACGGGCGGAGGTGCGCTTCATAAATTTAGGCACACACAAATACCAATGTTATTGTATGGAGCATAAAACAGGAACCCTCTTACCTTTAGGATCGGAGGCAATTTTGGGAAGGGGACCACGTGGGGCTTGGGCCTGCAAGGAGGGAGGACCAATCAGGGGTTGAGGGGAAGTGGGCAGAAGGGAGAAGAGAAAAGGGCCGGGCTGCAAGACAGGGGACATAGAAAAGGATTACACGTGCGCAGGTGCGCTTTGTAAATTTAGGCACTCACAAATACCAATGTTAATATATAGAGCATAAAACAGCCACCCTCTTACCTTTGGGACCGGAGGTAATGTCGGGAAGGAGACTGCGTGGGGCTTGGGCCTGCAAGGAGGGAGGACCAATCAGGAGAGGGGGCGGGAGGGAGGAGGGACCACAGCCGGGCTGCAAGGCAGGGGACAGAGAAAGGGATTACATGTGTGCAGGTGCGCTTTGTAAATGTAGGCACACACAAATACCAATGTTAATATATAGAGCCTAAAAAAGGCACCGTCTTACCTTCGGGACCGGAGGCAAAGGTTTTAATGAACCGAATGCAGGACTGCTTTTGCAAAGCTCCCATCCTGACCGAGGGAAGACTCCAGGGGGTAATGTTTTGTGAACGTGTGAATCGTAGACCACCACGTTGCTAGCTCACAAATAGTTTTTATCGGTACACCCCTTTGCAGGGCTGTAGAGGTAGCCATGGAATGGGCTCTTAACCCTTCAGGAGGATCCTTGCCTGCCAATCTGTAACATTCCAAAATTGCCAGAATGATCCACCTGGATAAGGTCTGTATCGTAACAGGCCGACATAGTTTGTGGCCTTTATAGCCAATGAAAATCTGATCATCAATGCAAAGTTTTGACAGCCTAGATATATAAAAGCTCAGAGCTCTGCAAGAGTCCAACCTGTGTAATCTCTCCTCCTCCTTCCCAGGATGAGGTGGAGGATACCCAGAACACCTACAGAAAGACAGGCCGTGGTCCAGGCTTTTACAGGGTGGCACACTTCCCCAAAGTGCTAGGTGCCATTGATTGCACCCAGGTGGCACTACGTCCTACCAGGGCCACTGAGCACATATACGGAAACCACAAGCACTGGCATTCAATCAACGTGCAGGTAGTATGTGATACCAAGGGAATCATCACTTCAGTATATGCCAACTATCCAGGGTCAAGCCATGATAGTTTCATTTTCAGAATGTCACCCCTAAACCGGGACCTGGAAGCTGGGCGGCATGGCGACACATAGCTGATTGGTGAGTATAAATGCCTCTGCACATGCATGCATGTCAGATACTGAGTAATGTGAAAACCCCACTAATGATAGCCATCATCACCTCCCCAGGGGACAGTGCCTATCCCTCTGAGCAACTACATGATGACGCCAATTCGGAACCCCACCACACCACCCGAGGTAAGATACAACACAGCCCATATTGCAACTCAGGGCATAGTGGAGCGCACATCCGGAGTGCTCAAGTCACGCTTTCGCTCCCTTAACCCCTCTGGTGGGCAGCTGCTATACGTGCCCCCAGTAGTGTGCAGGATCATAGTGGCAGCATGTGTCCTGCACAACGTTGCAACCCGCCGGGGCTTGCCGGTGGACATGGTGGTGCCCCCACATCCCCAACCACATGCATGGCCGCTGCGAATGGGAGGTGAAAGGGCACGTGGTGAGACAGCCCATATCCAGCTGGTGGCAAATTACTTCACCTAAAATCCCACCCCTGCAGAGTGCACACAGCCCGGGCACATACCAGCTGACAATCAATGATGATGACAAAAGGGACAGTCAACTGTCACAACCATACCAGCCTGAGATTGTTCACCTAGAAGTGTTACATTGTGTGCATCCCTAACTACTTAAAGCCACCCAATGCTGTGTCACAAAAAGACACATTCATGCAGCATCAATGACTACCCCCTTGCAAAATACCACATCAAAATAGTGCCATGTCACCCAACACCTCCCCATCTCAGCTACCCAACACACCATGGCATGGCATGCAATGTGAAAGCAACCAAATGAATGCACAACACATGACACAAGTGTCACAAAGTGCACTGTTCCTAATGTAAACAGGCCACAGACAATATGCTCTCAGTAATCAATAAGAAACAGCCTGAACAAATACAAGCAAAACAAAACATCAGTACAGCATGAACAGTGGCAATATATGACAGCAAAAAATTAAAGTACTGCAAATGTCACAACCTGACTAAGGCAGCACATCGACCCCTTCCAACTGCAGAGTGTTGCTGTCAGGCAAATGCGTCAGTGTACTGCATACAACATGAACTGCATCTGCAAAGGAGATGGGCTTGTTAAGACATGAAAAAGCTACATGTATATAAGGATAAAGACATGGTTGCACAAACAAATATCAATCCACCATGCAGTGGAGAATCGAACAACAATTCCCACTAGGGATGTACACACAGTTGTGACTACAGACTGGCCACACAACTCATGGGAGCCCGATGTCACTGTGTAAGTTACTGTCACTTGGTCAAACCCTTTGCAAGCCCATGGAAAGGGGAAAACAGGAGGGGTGTGTGTGTCAGGAACCCAAGCATCTAACCCAAAGACAGGACAAGCCTGCATGTGCCCAGCTGGAATACACAGTGGATGCCTATGGGAGCCACACAAAGCAACACACTGTAAAAAAAATATTAAAAAAAAATCAAAAATGGCCATGTGTGTACCAGGGGGCAGGGAGAGGCCACCAAGGAGGGATGAGGTACAGGGTGCACCCCAACACCCACATGCGTGGATGTTAAGAGAAAAAAAATAACCTCCATGGGCTCATGGCCTGCACAGCTACGCTACAGTGGGAGAACTGTCGTCGCTGTCATCACCCTCTGCTGCTACATCAGGAGGTGGCCGTGATATGGGAGGCAGACCATGCAAAGCCCTGGTATGCTCCTCCATGGCAGCCAGCATGCAGGTGTGGAAGGTTTGATTCCGGAGGATAATGGAATGGAGATCCCCATGCAGCACCTCATGGGTAGCACGCATTTCTGCCTGCATGGCCTCGCGTGATGCCCCGGATCTCCTGACGGGTTGCCTGGAGCTCAGCTGACAGTGTATGTGTCAGCTGCTCCAGCTGCTGTTCTGCCCTTGTACTCCGGGACACCTATAGTTCACCCAGAGTATCTCTGAGGGAGCTGTGTTCTAACCTGAGGGCTGCCCTGTGGGCCTGTGACTCTACAGATATGGCTGTGCGCAGAGTCTCCAGTCCAGCCCGTCGGTCCCTGTTGGACGCCAACATGTCCTCCCTGTGTGAGTGGCAAATGGAGTCTGTTGCCTGCTGCTGGACCTCCATCTGCCTTTCAAGGGGGAGAATGGAAGTGGCCACCCTATCCATTGCCTGAGCCATCATTTCACACAATGCCCCCGTTGTGCTGCTATACTGTACATGGAGTTCTCCCACACAGTATTGCCTGGTGGCGCACGGCGGGCACCACACCTGTTTGGGGCAATGCGATGTGCACCTTGCTGTGCTGGCACTGCCTGAGGCTGCAGGACTGCATTCCTCTTTTGTTCTGCTGGCCCAGGAACAGGAGCAAATATTGTGGAGTGTGATCCTGCATCCGTAACCGCCACAGGCGGACTTTCCAACACTGAAATCCCCATAGAGGGGTCTACCCGCGGTGCAGGTGGGTTGGACAGAACAGCATCCCTGCCAGAAACACTCACCTGCGACGGCACATATGTCTCAATGTCCGATTCAGCACCTGATTCATAGAGGTCTACGGAGGTTTACCCAGAGACACCCGTGGACAGCATGGTCTGTAGGACAAATGGGTTTTCACCCACCACCACCTCACATCCTCCAGTGGTCCCCTCTTGTGGCTGCGATTCTTCCTGGGTCTGCACATCTCCTCCTCCTCAACAGCATCAAGTGCCTCATCACCTGCAAAAACATGAAAGATAACACATGGAAACAGGCATGAGCACCATAGCGCACACACACCTAGGTCTGACGAGGCAGAGATCCAGTACATAAATTACACATGTCCCACATGACAATAACCCTGGCATGCATGCACTGTCAATGAGTTAGAAGGGGAGGCAAAAGCAGACACTGAGGACTCCAAGATGGAAAAGCAACACATGTGCTGCATGCTGGATAGCACTGGCATCACACATTAGCCTGTGAGTGGCATGTCCAATACACATACATGACACATTCCAGCACACAGATGGCACATAGCATAGCCATGGCACATTTGACAAGTACAGCCATATGGTAGGAAATAAGTACTGTCACCCATCCATGTGAGATGGATATCATGAGATGAAACATGCAAAATAGTGTGACAAAACACGCATGTGCCACACGCTACAACAAATCCAGTGTTCACTGAAGCAGTGATGGCAGGCAGATGGATACATCAATGGTTGGTCACTTCAACATGACAGAAGACAACAGTCATGTTCAACATTCAAACAGGGTCCAAAAATGATTCTGTGCAGGCCATTACTCAATCAGCCTGAATGGTTAAATCATTCCCATATCAAGGTAATACATTTGGGCCATTATGGGGTGTAATCTATTACAGAAGTAGGTTACATTTGTGGCAGTACGGCAAAAAAATGTGTGGCAAAAATGGCAACAGGCTGAATGAACAGGAAAACATTTTGAACAATGTTGTTGCAAGATGACAGTTGAAGGGCAACTGCAGTAATCTGGTGCAAATTGGCAACTGTGGTCAGAAGGGATACTGTCATACCCAAACCCAAGGCCGGGGAATGGTTTGGAGGGACCACATGGATGACCCATACCAGTCATGACTACACAGCCTCACCTGACACTCAATCAGAACACATCACCCAAGCAACATACACATGGATTGCACACACACACATGCATGGGCACTCACCGGCAATGCTTCAAGATCTGGCAGGTCTCCCAAGCCTCGGATCTGATCCTCTGTGATGAAGCCTCCAGCCACAGACTCATGTTCAGTGAGTTGGTCGTCCTCTGGTGGAGACCCACCGCCAGTCACCAGATTAGAGGCATGATTGGAAGCCAGCTTGTTCTTTGCTCTGCGTTTCAGGTCATTCCACAGCTTACAGCAATCATCAGCTGTGCGCTTCAAGAATCCAAGGGAACTAATGCGGACCGCGATGGTCTGCCAGTGGGCCCTACGTTGAGCAGCCGTAGTCTTGCACCCTGCAGTCACCACCATTTCGTGGCTATGTGCCAACACATAGGCCACAAGTGCATCTAGTTCGGTGTCATTGAAAGTAGGCTTCCTTGACGTGCCGGAGTGTGTAGCCGTGTCTAGGGTCCAAGCCTGTACTGCAAGAGCACCCTTCTTCTTGGAAGGTGGTGAGGACCCTGAGTGGCTTACGCCGCTCAGGTTGGTAGGGGCAAAAGCTCAGATGGACTGGGCACTGGAATTTTCCAAAGGCACAATGACCAAAGGTCTCACTGCAGGCATTGGCTGCAGGGTGATGTTGGCAGGACCAACCTCGGTGTGATGGAGTTGGACCGACACTGTCCCGGCTGGCAGACTCAGAGTTTGGGTGGATTGAGCTGCAGCTGCCCCTGCAGCCTCCTCACCCTGGGTACTTGGGGCAGCAGATGACATTGCTGCCCCAGATCCACGTGGCCTGGTGACAGCAACTTTTCCGCCACACGTGGCTTAGACTTGGTGACACGGAAGTCAGCCTGGGAGTCATCCTGTGCCGGTTCAGTTGACAATATGGGCCGGTTTAACAAGGGCTGAGCTGGGATGGTGTCAGCTACATTTCCCCCAACCATTGAGGGGGAGGGAGGGGCATAGGTGTCCCCGATTGGTCCTCCACACACTGGGCTCTTGGGCCACCCTGCACATCCTGGCCAAGTGCCCTATTGCGCACACCTCTTTGAGCTCGGCCACCTTTGCCTCCCTTACTGCTCGGTCGCCTCCCAACCATGGCACTGATGTTCTTGTGCGTATGGGAGTTGCAGTTAACAATTGTCCTGGGCAATTGCGGTGAAAGGGGTAGGGTACTAGATGGAATTCGTACCCTAGTGCTCCAGCAAGGCTGTCTGTAACCCCTGGGGGAAGATGACGGGTCACGCAACGCACAGGCACCCCGAAAACAATATTAAACATGCACACAACCCCTGGTAGACCATGTGCGTGGAAAAATGAACCCGCACTACGCTGTGGCACCCAGAAACACAAAAATAAGCGTACATGTGATACACGCAGCCTAC
Organism: Ambystoma mexicanum; assembly: GCF_040938575.1. Classification (NCBI taxonomy): domain Eukaryota; kingdom Metazoa; phylum Chordata; class Amphibia; order Caudata; family Ambystomatidae; genus Ambystoma; species Ambystoma mexicanum. Next base: position 791,395,137 of record NC_090932.1, on the reverse strand, counting down.
AATGACCTCTGAAAGGGTACGCGACACACGGGGCAACCACAGTTGGAAAATACGTGCGCGACTCACCATCTGCCTGGAAAAAGAACGTGAAAAAGACACGCGTTGGCAACACCCCCGCCAAAAGCAGAATTGAATGCTGTCTGAGTAAACAGGGAGTACGTTGTGAAGTAATCGCGTGTGAACCGACAAGAAGTACAAGAATCACCCGCTCGCTCTCCACAAAAAGCACGAACGAGAAAATGGCATCATACGTGTGCCTTTTGAGCCAGCCCACACGTGCAACATCACTTAGGCGTGTATGCGCTAAGGCCCTTTCCTCCAATTGCACGCAGTGACACACGGACATGCAGTTATTGAACGTGTACAATGAACATGCACCCTTGGTGAGGGCAACGCCCTTGCGCGTCACGTCACAGACGCGCTTACAACGCTAAGGGCCTTTCCTCAAATCACACGCTGACGTGTTTTATCACGTGCTGATTCACTATGCACCCATGTTTAGGGAAACGCCCGTGCGCGTTACGTCACAGACGCGCTTACGCGCTAAGGGCCTTTCCTCAAATTACACGCTGACGTGCAGTTTATTCATGTGCCAAATCACTCCGTATAAAGCTGGCCATGCGACAACACATGGAAGACCACGCTCCTGCCGAAAAGGCCATTTTCCTGCCCCCCACAACCCCAAGCATGCTCCCACCTGCCATCAGCAGCAGCCTGCCTCCTACCCACATGCCCTGCTATTTGGTGCCTGCACATCAGCCATCTGCAGGGGTTCAGTTGCTGTGTCCACCCCTGCTGGAACAGAAGACTCACGACTGGGATACCATCGCTCCACAGCCCAGCCGCAGGACCCAGCTGCCCACCCACACCTGCCTCGGGGGTCGCCGTGTCGGGGCAAACATCATCCAAGACCACTGGCGACCCCCAGCCAGAGAGGCAGAGGGCTACCAGCTTCACCGATAAGGAAGTTGGTACCCTGGTGGAGCAAGTTCTGGGGCATTATGATGCCCTCTTCACACCACTGCGCGCCAACAAGGAAGGACGGGAGAGGATCTGGGAGGACGTAGTGGTTGCCATCAACGCAGAGGGGTGGCAACCCGCGACATCAAACACGTCCGGAAGCACTGGGAGGACTTCAGGTCTAGGATCCTCAACAAGGCCGGGCGCCTCTTGAAGGCAGAGGATGCAGAGGGGTGCCGGGTCAGCCTGACCAACATCCAGATGAGGGTCCTGAAACGCACAAGCCCAGCGCTCCACGTCCAGATCCTTCAGAGGCAGACCCGCCTGGAGTTGAGCGGTAAGTGGCCATGCATTGCTGTGTAAAACAGGGCATGTTGCAGTGTGCTGGTAGTCAGCTAATTGCCTGTATGTGTGACATAGGCCATGTATGATGTATGTGTGCAGGGACATCATAGTAATGCATGTGAGACCAGTCATGCATGAACCACATGGATGGTGCATGTGTTCCAATGCAACATGGGGAGCAGCATGCGGAATGCACACATGAATGTATGCCTGTCTCTGTTCTTGGACATGGATGGGGTGTGACAGATGGGTGGTGCCCTCATATACATGTATGGTGTACATGTCTGTGTGTCTGAGTAGCGTGTGTGTGACTTTGAAACGCCATGGATGCATGACACATTTCCGTGACGACGTGTTGATTCACTTATGCAGTGTAGTCATCCTTGTATCCACTGTGTCTGTGGTGTACAAGCCCTGATACATGACCCTCGGTGATGTGTGTGCATGGAATCAGTATGAGCCATGATGCATGTGAGTTTGAAGCCAACATTTCTGTCAATAGAGGCCCTTGTACATGGATGCTGATGTTGATTGCATGTGCCGTGCCTGTTTCTGCATGTGTGTTGCATGCATTGACCCATGTGTTGTGGAGGGACAGGATGGAAGTGACGTTTGACAGTGCCACTAATGTGTTATTGCTTCCTGTCTAGGGGACTATTGTACAGTCTCCCTCTATGCAGCGTCGAGTGAAGAAGAGGGCTGAGACGGCGCTGTGGAGCAGAGCAGCAGGGATGCCTCCACCGGGCAGTGACGCAAGGCCCAGCCACCCTCCCAGGAATTGCCATCTGGAAGCGAGGGGACTGGTGCCGCGTCTATCACTACGGCTGCAGAGGAAGGGCTGGGTGAGCCCCCAAAGGGGCTTGCAATGGCGGAAGACGGTGCAGAGACATACAGGTTGGTGGTCTACACAGAGGAGGAGCCCGCTACTGAGCCGCACATGGGGCCTGGTGGGGGTAGTACCACTGGTGCAAGTGGTGCGGTCCAGGGCCAGGGACAGGAGGCAGCACAGGTCGCCGCGGAGGGGCCTGTGCATGTCACTGTCCCTGTGACTGCACCACCATGCTCCAGCAGGGATGCCCCGTCCCAGGCCCGTCCGCAGGTAGGGGGGAGGCCCACGTCATCTGGCACTCCACTACCTGCGGGCGAGGAGACCTCTGACTGTATGGCTTCCATCCTGATTGGTGTTGCGTTGCGCACACGTGTCATTCGTGATGACGTGCGTGCTTCCTGGGGGGACCATGCACGCCATCAAGAAGAGCTTCGTGGCAACGTGGCACAGTTGGGAGGGGCCCCGGCCGGAGGGTTGCTACATCTGTCGAGCACTCTGGCAGCCCTCTCCTCCTCTGTTGAGACTATGCGCTAGTCGTTCTCCCTGCCGTCTTCCGGCCCAGATTCTACCAGGGCCCCCTGTGGACCTGGCCCGACCAACGCAGCCAGTTTGGTGGAGCTGCCATCCCTGCCACAGTTGGGAGTCGGAGGTCCAGCAGGGGTGGACACCCCACCAACTGGAGACCAGCAGATGGAGGATGTGCCGGCATCATCGGGCAGGGCACATGGACAGCAGCAGCAGGCTCAAGGTGGGAGCGATGATGGCTCTGGGCCATCAACATCAGAGGGGCAGGCATCGGCCGGAGGGCAGGAGGACCCTGGAATGGGAGTGTCTTCCGTGTGGCAGCAGTTGGGCCAGAGGATAGATGCGGAGCGGTGGCAGGCGGAAGACACGCTGCTCACTATGGTCAGGGCCGAGTTCTCCATGCGCCGGGCATTGAGGCGGGATGAGTGCCTCGAGGCAACTCGCAGGGAGTTGGAACAGGCCATGACTGCATCCCTGCGAGACCTCGGGGCCAGGGCAGAGGCCCGCCTCCGGGACATCGACATGGAGTTCGATGATGCCCTGGCCCGGGACATCACAGAGTGAGCCGTAGGACTTGCCCACCGCCATTGTATTAGTTAGTTAGTGTTCGGTTTCCTTTCTATTTTTATTTATTTTGGGACGCTTGGACAATGCCCCACGTTTTTGTATATAGTTCTTCATTAGGTCAGGTTTTTTTTTATAGGTTTCATTTGAAAGATTGGGCACATGGACCCTGGATTTGTACTTTGTAAATAGTTTGACAATGGTTTTGGCTTCTTATTCATTTTTTTCCATGGATCAATGTTTTTTTCTTGTTTTTACACTTTGGATTTGTTTTGCCGGACTGACACTTTGGACACGTGCTTTTGGATTGATTTGGATTTTGCTTTCATGCATTTTTGGTTTATATTTTGTACATGCAGCTTTTCATTATTTAATTCAATTTTTTGTGTTTCATTTCATTCCCTTGCTTTTGTGTTCAATACATTTTTATTTCCTACTTCAATGTCTGGTATTCTCTCTTTGGTTTTATGCAACACACGATGTGTGTTTTTTCAATCACATGGACCCATTGTGTGGGTGTGACGGAAATGTGTTGATGTGCATACTTTCCATTTGGGATGTGTCATGTCATGGGGATTTCATTGTGGGCTGGATGTAATACCTGGTTGTGTGTTTGGACTGCGGTGGCGTGGGGTGTCATTTGCGTGGCCATAAGGCCCATGATTGTGGATCGTCATGACATGTGGGGGGGGGGGATATGAGTCGGGGCTAGCTGGCAGGTGCCTGTCACTGCTGGGTAGGTGAGTGGGTGGGGGGACATGAGTCAGGGCCTGCTGGCAGGTGCACGTCACTGCTGGGTGGGTGGGGGTGCAGGGGGACATGCATTGGTGCTCACTTGTGCATGGTGACATGTGGGCTGGCTGGCGGGCATGGCCAGGGTAGATGGGCTGCCTGCAGGGCATGGCCAGGGTGCATGGTAGTCCCCTGTGTTGTGGGCTGCCTGCGGGGCTTGGGGAAGGGGGAGAGGGCACACCTGGGAGGACACACAAGGCCTATTGTGTGTGATTCTCCACGCGCACCCCCGATATACATGTACCCCGCTCACACAAGCCCTATCGCGTGTGATTCTCCACGAGCACTGTTAGGCAGAAACCTGTGCAGTTCCCTTAGGCACCACTGCAAAAAGTTTAAGTCTACAGGAGTTAGCAGTAAACCCAATTGGTAGCAGTCTGCACTACCCAGATTTACCTGGTAGCTGTGGCTGAGCAGTCAGACTTCTCTCAAGAAGAGTTAGGCAGTATATAGAGTATACACAATAGGGCTAAAAATACAGTAGCACAAGCAAACACTGACCAGAGCTTTGGTATAAAAGTATATAATTATTTATTTAAAAACACACTTGTAAAAATACAATGGCACTAATATGTCAAGCAAGTACAAACACGTCACTAGAAATATATGCACCTCCCCAATTAATTATTTGACAAGTCTAGGTTAATACACCACTTATTTAACAAAACAGAGGTGAGCGCGTAACCATAGATGGCACTCCAATAATTTGTTTAAAAAGGGAGAGAAAAGGCAGAATAGGAAAATCACACAGTACCGACACTTTTAAGAACCCACAGCAAGTCAAGAAAGGCAGGGTCTACTGTATAGCAAAAAGTTCATAGGCCAGGACCACTCTTGGAGAGAGCAAGGTGGAATGTGCCCAAGATCACACAGTGGAAATGCACTCAAAGTCTTTGCAGAAAAGTCAAAAGAGGTTGGATCAAGTTAGAAAGGTAATGTTAACAGGTCCGAGGTCACCCCAGGATAGAGAGTCAAGGATTTACGGGACACCTTGGACAGTCTGTTGCAAGGGAGACCAGGCGGGACACAGTACCCGAAATGGTGAGAAAGCTCCAGCGGGGGCAGTTGTTCCCGGCAGCGGGTGCAAGTCGGGCTTCGTCCAGGGGAAGAGAAGATCTCGATGTGGAGGAAAGCTGGAGGTCATTGCACTGCCAGGGAAGAAACCAGCCGCAGGGTTTCCCGGTTAAAAGGTACTACCCTTTTATTCGCGGTAGTGGTGAAGCGTGGCTATCCGGCCGCCGGGGTGCTTGGCACGGGCGATTCGACCACGAGACGATCCAGGAAGGCGAAAAAGGCGAACTGGTTGGTCTCACCAGCTCAAAGGGAAGAAGACTCTCCTGGAAGAAGATCTTCTCTGTCGTCGGGAAAGTGGTGAGTTTCGTACAGCAGGGTTCCACCGGTGGTGTCATCGTTGTAGATGGCTCAGCTTCTCCCCTCTTCGAATTCTTTAGGTCCTGTGGCAACTTCTGAAGTTCCAGTCCCCAAAGCCCTCCTTTTATGCAGAAAAACCCCCATTCATCAGCCTAGCTGTCAATCAAACATGCTAAGTGGTGAGCCGGGCGGCTCACCACTGGGCCAATCACACAAGAGTGCGGCTTGAGTTGCCAAGGCAACTCAGTCCAGAGTGCCTATTCCACCCCTCCCACAAATCCTGTAGACCCAGACAGAGTGGCACCACTTTTGGAGGCTTCTGTGCAGAAGCCCGCCAAAAGTGGAACAAAGGGCTCGACTTGGGTTAGGGTTTCAGAGGCGAACACAAACGCCATTTTAAAACTGGGTCCTGGCAAAAAGACCCAACCAGGGAATAAATATTAAATAAATAACCTGGCAGTATCTTTAACATTGCACCAAAAAGTGGTGCGTTTAAAATGAATGGGAAAATCCCATAGGAAATATTCCAGTAGAATATTTCGTGTGGTATCCACTGCCACCAGCCAGAAACTCTACAAGGGGGGACTGGGCAGTGCCCCCTTGGGAAACAGACCCAAGGGCAATCGAATTACCCCTACCAGTACTTCCACAATATGATGGTTTGTACTGGTTCTGTTCACAATTACACTAGTAAAGCCAATGGTGACTTTACATGCCCTGGGAGACAGTAGTCAGTCACAGGGTATGGAGTCTTTGTTTGGGGGTCACTATCACACCCCTGTGTTACTGCACTGAGGGTGCTGTGTAACACATACCAAAAACACATGAAGCCCTATGGAGTAAAAGAGCCCATAAAACACATTAACATAGTCAAGAGTGGGAGAAAAAGAGTCTCACTCTTAGCAGGAGAAAAAATGAAACCCCAAAAATCCAGCAAAGCTGCAGGGGGACTCCCTAGGTTTGGGAAATTAGCCTTTACAGGGAATTCTCCCTAACAAGCACCCCCGAAATACACGTACCGCGCTCGCACAAGGCCGATCGCATGTGATTCTCCAGGTGCACCCCTAGAATACAGGTACCCCGCTCCCAAAGGCCTTTTGCTTGTGATTCTCCACGCGCACCCCCGGAATATGCGTTCCCCACTCGCACAAGGCCGATCGCATGTGATTCTCCACACGCACCCCTGGAATACACGTACCCCGCTCCCCAAGGCCCATCGCGTGTGAATCTCCCCACGCACCCCCCAAATGCACTGTCCCGCCCTGTGAACTGGTGCAGGGTTAGCGCGGCCCTTTGCGCTGCATTGGGGATTTCAATCCCCTATCCTTGCGCAAGGGGCGTTTTTGGGGGCGTAACTGGCGCTGCGGGATGTTCTCTGCGCCAGCGCTCAAAATGGCTTGGATATTCCATGAATACGCGGTGCGCCAGAATGCGGTTTAGTGCACACGACTGGCGCACGCTGGTGCACGCTAGCTCTCTGCGCTGCTGGCTCTGCGCTGAAATCTATGAATTACCCTGAAAGTGTTGTGTATATTGGCATTTAAATACCTTTTTTTGTACTTTGAAAAGTTACATGGAGCTGTCCAGTACTGTATTTTCAGCACTGGACAGCTCCATGCAACGTTGCAAGGTTTTAGTGTATATTGGGGGGGGCGGTGGGTTCCCCCCCAATCCCCTCCAACCCCCACGCCACCGTCCCACCCCCCAAACCCCCAACCCTAACCCTAACCCAAGTTTCAAAAGGCAAACTTTCGAAAAAAATTTCGATCAAATTGTCATTCGAAACTTTTGTATTTCGAAAAAAAAAGATTCAAAAAGTTGCCTTTCAAAACGTTTCTATTCGAAAAAACGACTGGACACCACCAGTGAGAGCTAGGAGTACTCAAGAGCTCATCATAGAAGGTATAAGGATTGTCTGTCTCTCTTTCAAAGCTCCTGTGCCAAGAAGTCTCCCAGGCAAAGGGTGAGTGTTGCAGGTACAGATGGACACCATATGGCGGGGAACCTTACAGAGAGCAGACACTCAATCCTATACACTCTTTACTATCTAGCTCCATCCATCAATTAGACAAAAAGGCAGAGTAGGCTCTACTTGTAACACGCCCACAAGAGTGCACTTAGGCCAAATGTATGATTAAACAGAGCGCACTCATCACAACCATTGTGGTGAAGCACACACATGCCAAGCATTACAATAAGGGGGCCCTAGTTCCAATTCTAGTTATGATATGCAAGAACGTTTACTGGTAAACACAGAGAATCCCGGGCGCTGGAGGCAGAATGCCGTGCTTCAATGCATGCTTCTGCCAGAATTCAAATGGCAGACAGAGGCAAAAAGTCTTCGGTCAGCCTTCAAGAGTCAGACAAATAGTGGGAACCAGGAGGTGATTAGGCAACACCTGCAGACGCTAAAGCGGTTACACAAAACTAGGCTGACCAGAATTTCTAAATAAATAAAAAAGGGGGAAGGACACCAACATAAAAGTAGGACTAACTTTTGACAATGGCTGTCAGGACAAATTACACTTATTTAGTGGGGAAAAGAGAGAAGGCAGTGATGATTACTCCAGGCACTCGTCCTGGATATAAACTGCAATAAGGAACAAGTTACTTACCTGTAACAGTTCTCCAGCATGGGTCTGGCATGAATTCACATGCTCATGAATATTCCCCGTCGTCAGGCTGGGAATCCTCGGTAAAGAAACAATCAGTGTCAGTTTTGTTTCTGAACTGTCTTTATCCTAATAACCAATCACTGGTCACTGGGTCATACTGCCCCCAGCCAATGACTGCCCTCTACCTAAGCCCCTCCTCTGGCAGCCATCTTCAGATTTGGTAGCACGTAAAGTGGCAGTAGGACCAAGAAAAGAGCCGCAGAGGGGTAGGAGGGAGGGTTCACATGTGAATTCATGCCAGGCCCATGCTGGAGAACAACGGTTACAGGTAAGTAACTTGTTCCTTCTGCAGCATGGGGTCTGGCATGGATTCACATGCTCATGAATACAAGAATACATAGCAGTACACACATGCACAACCACGGGAGGTGGCAAGGCTCAAGATTAAGCATTTCAACAACTCAACATTGAGCATCTCTTACCTCCTCACCAGGCCCACCTTCAGGCGAACGAGTTGCGCAGCACTGCCTGGCCGACTCTGGACTCCTCCCTGGAATCCCGGTCGACGCAGTAGAATCTCGTGAAGGTGTGCGTCAACCTCCACGTAGCAGCCCTGCAGATGTCCAGCAGGGGTACACCAGACAAGAACGCTGTGGTAGCAGTGATCGCTCTGGTCGAATGAGCTCTCGGACGGCTGGGCAAGGGTCCGTTTGCCAACCGGTGACAGTGCATAATGCAGCCGGAGAGCCATCTGGAAATGAAAGCCTTCGAGAGGGCCTTCCCTTGATTCACAGGTCCAAAGTTCACAAACAGCTGTGATGCCTTCCGCAGGCTCTTCATGCGGTTCACGTAGAACTTCAGCGCTCTAGCCACATCCAGCGAGTGCAAAGTCCTCTCGGCCGGCGACAAAGGCAACGGGAAGAAAACAGGTAACACCAAGGGCTCGTTGAGATGGAAGTCCGACGGTACCTTGGGCATGAAGGAGGGGTGCGTCCTCAGCACCACCCTTGTCTCGTGGAATGTCAGGTATGGAGGTTTAGAGGAAAGGGCCTGGATCTCTCCCACTCGTCGTGCGGAGGTGATGGCCACAAGAAACGCCGTCTTCCACGGCAGGAACTTCAATGTTGCCGAATGCAGAGGCTCGAATGGCGGACCCATGAGCCTGGTCAGCACCACGTTGAGCTCCCACGCCGGGGCGGGGGCCTTCACCGGCGGGAACGATCGGAACAGTCCTTTCATGAACTCCTTCACCAGGCAATGAGACAATAGGGATGACCGCCCCAGAGTTCTGGTGTAGCGGGAGATAGCCGCCAGATGGATCTTGATAAGGCATGCGCCAGCCCCGCCTTGGCCAGCGATAGCAAGTACGACAGCACTTGAGGGGCCATAATCCGCAGAGGGTTAATCTTCTGTGCACAACACCAGACAGAGAATCTCTTCCAATTGTGTCCATAGCACTTGAGAGTCGAGGACGCCCTGGCCTTTGCAAGCACCTCCTTGCAGACTGCCGGGATATCATATCCTCCGAACTCTAGTGCTGCAGGACCAGGCCTGCAGGTTCAGCGACCCTGGGTCGTGGTGGAGGATGGCGCCTCCTTCCCTGGCGAGAAGAATAATGTCTGTTGACGGTTTGACTGGGGAGGATGCTGACATGTCCAGAAGGTCCGGGAACCAAATCTGCCTCAGCCGCGCAGGTAGGACGAGGATCATCTTGCACCGGGACCGTCTAAGTTGAATGATGAGTTACAGCAGCAAAGGCAACGGTGGGAACGCATATAGGAACAGGCCGTCCCAGGGGAATGAGAAGGCATCACCCATGCTCCCCGGCTGGGGAAACCTGCTGGCGAACCTCCGGCACTTGGCGTTCATCGATGTCGCAAATAGGTCGATCTGGGGATTGCCCCATCGTTGGAATAGGAGATCCACTTGATCCTGCCGCAGCTCCCTCTCGTGGCACAAGCGCAACTCCCTGCTGAGTGAGTCGGCGATGATGTTCTTGATTCCTGCCAGATGGAAGGGTTTCAGAAACATCCCTTGGGCGGATACCCAGTGCCACAGATCCTGCGCTTCCTTGGATAGGGCTGGAGATCTGGTGCCCCCTTGCTTCCGAATGTAGAACATCGTGGTGGTGTTGTCGGTGAAGACCCTTACCACCTTTCCCTTGAGGGAGGTAGGAATAACCCTAGGGCCCAGAACACGACTCAGAGCTCCAGGACATTGATGTGTAGTGACCTCTCCTCCGGGAGCCAAAGGCCTCTTGCATGGAGATCTCTGGTGTGCGCTCCCCATCCCTCCAGGGAGGCGTCAGTCATCACCGTTTCCTGATGTGCCAGGGTCTGGAAGTCCATGCCCGCCGCCAGATGCGTGCGGGTGCCCCACTACCGGATCGCTTGGCGGAAAGTCTTGTTGAGTGAGATCTGTCTTCGAAGCTGCCCGCCGCTTGCATCCAACGGGTGTCGAGGAACTCCTGCAGCGGTCGCATCCGCAGTCTGCATAGGTGCACAAGGACATCATGCCGAGTAGGGACTTGATGGACCTCACCCTGGCCACGTCCATGGTCACCAGCCATTGTACCATGCCCAGGATGGCCTTTGTCCTTTCCTCCGACGGCGAAGCCAATCGCACCACTGTGTCGAGCCTGGCTCCCAGGAACAGGGCGACTTGCGACGGTACCAAGTAGGATTTCGCAAAGTTGATCGATGTTAGGGAGAATTCTCATTCTATGGCTAATTTCCCTTACCTAAAGAGTCCCCGAGCAGCGTTGCTGGATTTGAAGGGTTTGTTTCCTTTTAACCTGCTAAGAGTGAGACTCTTTTTCCCACTCTTAGGCATTTTTGCTATGTGTGTTCTAGGCTATTTTTGTGTTTAATGCCTGTGGGATCCTTTCTCAACCCCATAGGAACCATCTTTATTCACATGTGTTACACAGCACCCTCAGTGCAGTGACACAGGGGTGTCATAGCGACCCCCAAACATAGACTCCATTCCCTGGGACTGACTACTGTCTCCCAGGGCATGTAAAGTCCCCATTGACTTTACTAGTCAAATCCTATGAACTAAACCAGTACAACCCATCTTACTATGGAGGTACTGGAAGGGGTTCATAGTTTTTCCCCTATGTTCATTTTCGAGAGGGTACCGTACAGTCCCGCTCTCAAAAGTTTCTGGCTGGTGGCAGTGGTTACTACCATAAATATTCGACCACGAATATTTCCCTATGGGATTTTCCCATTGTTCGAGGCTAACACTTTTTCCGACAGACTAACATACCGCCAATGTATTTTAATATTAACTGTTAGGCAGAAACCAGTGCAGTTCCCTTAGGGACCACTGCAAAAGGCTTAAGACTACAGGTGGTGGCAGTAAACCCAATTGGTAGCAGTCTGCACCACCCAGATTTACCTGGTAGCTGTGGCTGAGCAGCCAGACTTCTCTCAAGAAGAGAGAGACAGTATATAGAGTATACAAGATAGGTACCAAAATACAGTAGCACAAGCAAACACTGACCAGGGCTTTGGTATCAAAGTATAGAATTATTTATTTGAAGACACACTTAGAAACACTCCAGCACTATTATTGTAAGCAAGTTCAAAAACACAGTCACTATTAATATATATACATCCCTTATTCCTTATTAGACAAGTCTTGGTTAACACCACTTATTTTCAGACAGAGGTGAGCGCTTAACTAAAGATGGCAGAAATTAGAAAAGCTCACAACACAATACTTTAGAAGCACTCAGCAAGGCAGGAAAGTCAAAGTCTACTTGTGAGCAAAAAGTTCAGAGGCCCGGCTCCCTCTTAGAGAGAGTAGAACACCAATGCGCCCAAGATCACACAGTTTAAACGGCTTGAAAAGTCTTGCAGAGAGTTTAAAAAGGAATTAGGTCAGCTCAGAAAAGTTCAGTTAGCCTGCCTAGGGCCAACCCAAGTGGTAAGTTGTGGATTTACGAGACACCCCACACAGACTGTTGCGAGGGAGGCCTGGCGGACACAGTACCTTGTAAGTGGGAAGAATCCAAAAGCGGGGGCAGTGGTTCCTGGCAGTGAGTGCAAGTCGCGGCGTCGTCCAGAGGAAGAGAAGATCTCGACGTGGAGGAAAGCTGAAGGTCGTTGCACTGCCAGGGAAGAAACCAGCCGCAGAGTTCTCTGGTTAAAAGGTACTACCCTTTTATTCACGGTAGTGGTAAAACGTGATATCCCGGTTGCCGGGGTGCTTGGCACAGGCAAGGCGGCCACGAGATGATCCGGGGAGGCGAAAAGGCGGGCAAACTGGTTATCCCCACCAGTCAAAGGAAGAAGACTTTTCGGAATGAAGATCTCCTCGGTCGTTGGAAGAAGTGGTGAGTCGGTTCAGCAGGGCTCCTTCGGTGGTGTCGTCATTGCAGGTCGGCTCAGCTTCTCCCCCTCTTCGGATTCTTTAGTCCTGTGGCGACGTCTGAAGTCCCAGTCCCCAAAGCCCTGCTTTTATGCAGAAAACCCCCATTCATCAGTCCAAGCTGTCACTCAAACATGCTAAGTGGTGAGCCGGGCGGCTCACCACTGAGCCAATCACACAAGAGTGCAACTCAGTCCAGGGTGCCTAAACCCCTCTCCCACACATCCTGTAGACCCAGAGTGGCACCACTTTTGGAGGCTTCTGTGTAGAAGCCCGCCAAAAAGTGGAACAAAGGGCTCGACTTGGGTTGGAGTTACAGAGGTGAACACAAACGCCATTTTAAAACCGAGTCCTGGCGAAAAGACCCAACCGGGGGATAAATATTAAATAAACAACCCGCCGGTATCTTTAACATTACACCAAAAAGTGCTGCGTTTAAAATGAATGGGAAAATCCCATAGTAAATATTCTTTATTTTGCGTGGTAACCACTGCTACCAGCCAGAAACTCGACGAGGGGGGACTGCACAGTGCCCCTTCGAAAACAGACCCTGGAGTAATCTAATTAACCCCTTCCAGTACTTCCACGATATGATGGTTTGTATTGGTTCTGTTCACAATTTTGGACTAATAAAGCCAATGGTGACTTTACATGCCCTGGGAGACAGTAGTCAGTCCCAGGGTATGGAGTCTATGTTTGAGGGTCACTATGACACCCCTGTGTTACTGCACTGAGGGTGTTGTGTAACACACTTACCAAAAAACACATGAAACCCTATGGAGTAAAAGACCCCATAGCCCATAAAACACATTTCAAAGTCAAAGGATATCTCAAATCATGTCTAAGAGTGGGAGAAAAAGAGTCTCACTCTTAGAAGGAGAAAAAATAAACCCCAAAAATACAGCAAAGCTGCTGGGGGACTCACTAGGTTTGGGAAATTAGCCTTAACAGAGAATTCCCCCTAACATTAACTTTATTCCGGTAGGTTTTTATTGCCAGAACTTTAATGTAACTTCTTGTGTCTTCCTCTAAACTCCTAACCCAGGTCGGGGATCCTTTGTTCTTCCTTTTGGCGGGCTTCTGCCGAGAAGCACTCCTTTCGCGCCACTGAGTCTGGGGTGGGTCCATTGTGTGGGAGGGGCAGTTGGACCCCTGGACAGGGTTGCCTTAGCAACCCAGGTCACACTCTATCCTGATAGGCTGGAGGGTCTCCCGCCAAGTTGACCACTCCACTGTGTGAGTGACAGCTAGGCTGTATGAATGGGGATCTTTTTGCATAAAAGCAGGGTCCTGAGGGCTGGAAGAGCAAGACGTCGCCACTGGAACTCAGAAGCCAAAGAGGAGAGAAGCCAAAGACATATGCAACGACTGAACCACCGGTGAAGCCCTGCTGCAGCGTCTCACCACTTTTCTCCACACGACGAGAGAAGATCTTCATCTGCAAGAGCCTTCTTCCCTTGAGCTGGTGGGGCCAACCAGTTTGCCTATCGCCTTCAAGGACCTGCCTTGGTCGAATCTCCCGTACCCTGTACTCGGAGGCCGAATAGCCAGGCACCAGTCCACCCGGACCGCGATTTAAAGGAGCGTACCTTTTATTCGTCGGGCAGCACCGTGGCTGGTTTCATCCCTGGGTAGTGCAGTAACTCGAACCTTCCTCCACGACAAGAGCCTCTCTTCCTCTGCTGGATCACCCGAACTGCAGGAATTACCAGGAACAACCGCCACCGCAGGATCCACTTCTTCATTTAAAGGTACCTTGTTCTGCCAGGCCGCCCTTTCTTCGCGGTAGCACTAAAGGTGTTTTAAATCCTTTACCTACCTGTTGGGTTGGCCGCCCCTCTCTCTTAACATTGCCTTTTGAACTTCTGCATCCACCTTTTCCACTTCGTTAACCAAAGACTTGACTGCAGCTACAAGAACATTTTACCCCTGGGCCCTTGCCCTGTACCAACTGACTTTGGCACAGGCCTACTGACTCTGATCACATTTGTTAGATCTGCCTTCTTTAGATTGATTCTCAGCTAGAACTGTGTGGTGCACCTATTTCTTTTAACTACCCTTTCCTTCCCATTTTTAAACCTTGTGAAATGCCATTTTGCTCAGTTTTCATTTAGGTATTGCTATACTGATACACTGACTTGCTGAAACTGGTCCATAAACTTATGGGAAGTGTTGCTAGGGTGTGTAAGAACCTATTTCTATATAACTTGTGCTTTCCCTCCCTTGTGAGGAATTGTTAGAGAATCCCTTGTGTGTAGTTATCACTGTGCCGTTTTGCTCAATTTTCACTCTGGTTCACCTGGTCTACAATTTAACTTGGGAGTGTGTATATTTTTCCTTTGACTTAATTTAACTTGCTTGATGACTGTGATACATGTGTTTTATCTAGAAGTGTGTAAAATAAACATATAACTACTTTTTACTACAAAGCTTTGGTCAGTGTTTCCTTGTGCCATAGTACTGAAGGCCTATTGTGTAAACCCTGAATACTGCTCATCTCCCTCTTGAAATAAGTCTGACTGCTCAGCCACAGCTACCAACTAAATGTTTGTGGTACAGACTGATACCAAAGGGGATTTATTGCTCTCACCTGTAGTCCTAATCTTGTGTAGTGCTCCCTAAGGGAACTGCACAGGATTCTGCCTAACAATCGAGAATCCCAGATCTGTGAGCAGTTGGACGGTCGTTGCTGTGTGATCGACGGCGAGTTCTCTTGACTTTGCTCGGATGAGCCAATCGTCCAGGTAGGGGTAGACGTGGATCCCCTGCAGACGCAGCCGCCACTGGTGCTAGGCACTTGGTGAGCACCCTGGGCGCCGACTTCAAAACGAAGGGAAGGGTCTTGAACTGATAGTGTCGCCCTTGGACCACAAATCGCAATTTTCGATGTCCTTTCAGAATGGGGATGTTGAAGTAGGCATCCTCCAAGTCCAGCGACGATAGGAAATCGCCTTCCTCCAGCTGTCCCAGCACGTGCTGGAGGGTGCCCATCCGGAACTTCTGGGACTTGATGTACTTGTTTAGAAGACGAAGGTCCAGGATGGGTCGCCAACCGCTGGTCTTCTTCCGGACGAGGAAGTATCGCGAGTACACTCCGGAGCCTCTTTGGGACGAGCTTGATGGCTCCCTTTCTTAGCATCGCCCATTCCTCCTGCAGCAGTTGAGGTATGTGGTTTTCCTACCTGGCCACGGGTGGAATACGGGGACACCTCTTTTGAAATTCCAGAGTGTGCCCGCGGGCCAGGGCATCCAGCACCTAACGGTTGGTGGATATGGACTCACACACACGCTGACAAATTTTGCCAGCCGGCCTCCCATCAGGGTGCCCAGTTGGGGGCCGAACGCCACGGCCGGTTCAATCCTGTTTTTGTCGCGGCCTTGCTGACGACGACGGGATCTTCCTGTCTTGCCGCGTCCTCTGTAGGCCTTCTGCGACGAGGAGCGGGCCGCTTGGCGGTACGACGAGGAACCGCCGCTGATTCCTTTGGAGACACCTTGCTTGTTTCCGGAGTTCCGAAAGGACAGCCGTCGCTGTTGAAGAACACCCAAGGCCCGAGCCGTCTCGGTGTCCGCCTTGATGGCCTGTAGTAACTCGTCCACTGTCTTGCCGAACAGGTTGTTCCCATCGAAGGGTATATCCAGAACCCTGGTCTGCACGATTTGGCGGAAGTCGGTGGCCTTGAGCCAACCACGCCGGCGAAGGCAAACGCCATTGTCCATCTGATGAAAGCCGGTGTCAGTGAGGTCCGTGGCCACCGTAATGGCGTGGTCCGACGCCACTTCGTCTTTCTGTAAGGTTTCCAGGACCTCAGCCCTCTTGCCGTCCGGGAGGAAGCAAGGGAGCGATCTTGAACCACAGCTCCCTGTCGCTGCGTGCCACAATCGCGAGGGCGTTGCCCGCTTTAATCATCGCCTCCTCCGACGAGATGACCCGTCGTCCCATGGCGTCCAGCTTCTTCCCCTCGCCGTCGTGTGGGGATGTTGAAGTTGAAGCCGTCGCCCCCGCCGCTTTCTTCTTGGCCGCCGCGGAGACCACTGAATCCGGGGACGGCTGTGCCCGGAGGCACATAGGAGCGGAGTCCGGGACCCGGTACTTCTTCTCGTACCGGTCTCTCTCAGCAAGAGCCATGGACAGGTTCTTCAGGAGTGCCAGCCACTCGTCCCAGATGTTGTCCAGTAACGGGACTGAGAGGACAGTCTTCCTCTTGGCCTCCCGCCGTTGGTATAGGAAACCTTCCTTCTTCTGTTCTTCGGGTCAGAGCTGGAAGAGCTCAGATACCCTGGCGATCTTGGCATGGAAGGAGCCAATTTAGTTGGGGGGGGCGGGGAGTGGGAGGAGGCCCGAGGAGGTGGTGAAGGGAGGTCCATTTCATCGTCACCACTGTCGTCGTCCGTCCCGGTTGTCGCCGTCTGATCCCTCGGAGGAGGGGTTGGGGGTGAAGGCTGGAAGGGTGGGGATGGACTCGTCTCTGCTTGTTAGGCGGGCTCCCTGACGGACCAGGCCCCGCTGGGTCGTCGGTGGGGGGTAAGGGCATCCTTGTCCTTATCTCCGTGCACAGGTTCTGTATAGCCATCAAGATAGCTCCTGAATTGTCCTGTGGTACAGGTACCGGCTGCAACGGGACCGATGGTTGGGGAGTGGGGTCCTCCGCGTCCCTATCTTCCTCGTCGGCCCCCCCGTTTCTCTCCTCATAGGGATCCTTCCTGTCGGCCCTGGATTCCTCGAACGTCTTGTCCAGGATCCTTTGGATGCTCGACAACTCATCCTCAGAGGTGGTATCCATGTCCGTTATGACTACCGTGCTCCCCCTCTCTTTCTCCTGCTGGGGTTTCACGGGGGTCCTCGATAGGCAGAAAAGACTATTCCCACTGGGGGAGCCTCCTTAGGTTTTTCCAGGGCCGCCACGACTCCCTCACAAGGCCTTAGCCGGGTGAATCAGGGCCTTCGCGACCTTGGGCGTGCCTGAGGCCTCCACCTTGGGGGCAGGGGGTCACCACCTCGCTCACCCTCGGCTGTCTCCGTCGGGATCGAAGCTTATCCGGGTTCTCCGACTTCCTCTTCACCGAGCCAGAGCGTTGGCTCGTGGTTGATGGCGTTGGTGATAATGCGGCCTGCCTGGCAGCTGAGGAGCCCGACCGATCGGCGCTCCCGTTGCCCGCAGACGCGGTGCTTTGCCTTTTGTTGGGCCCCCATCGCCGGAGCGCCCTCAAAGGTCTTAGAAGACCGCTCGGACTTCTTCTCACCTGCTGCTGGGCTCTTCCCTCCAGCCAGTTGGTGAGTGGAATACGACGATCCTTCATTGTCCGGTCAGACATTCTTGCAAAACGCACAGTCCTTCACATGCCTTTTGTCGTCGTGAAGGCAGTAGAGGCACTGAGAGTGCTCATCCTCCTTGTAGACATTTTGTAATCCGCATCCAGGACAGCTCCTAAAAAGCTTGGATCCGGGCGTCGTGTTTCCTTTGTCCTGGGCCATGTCCACACAGGGTAGGCCTCAAAGATCTTCCGGAATCATCCATGAAGTGAAAACTCGACGAAAATTCACCCTTGAGGGGCGTAGAAAATTCCGAAACGGGTCCCTGTTGATCGGAAGTAGAATCGGTAGGGCTTGAGGCTCGATTGACCAAAAGAATGAGAATAAACTTTTTGAAAAATCGCAAAACACAGTAAAAGCTCGAGAGCTATAGCACGAGGAATCCCAATACTTGAATGTGCTGTAAAAATCTGAAGATGGCTGCCAGAGGATGGGATTAGGTAGAGGGCAGTCATTGGCTGGGGGCAGTATGACCCAGAGACCAGTGATTGGTTATTAGGATAAAGACAGTTCAGAAACGAAACAAACTGATTTTTTCTTTACCGAGGATTCCCAGCCTGACGACGGGGAATATTCATGAGCATGTGAATCAATGCGCTAGGCAGAATCCTGTGCAGTGCCCTTAGGGACCACTACACACAATTAAGACTACAGGTGGCAATACAAGTTTTACCTTTGGTACAGCCTATACTACTATGTCAGAGTGGTAGCAGTGGCAGAGCAGCCAGGCTTATCTCAAGAGTATATGAGCAGTAGCAGAGATCACACAAAGGGACCACAATTACTGTGAGTTAAGTAAACACTGACTCAAGGTTTCAGGTAAAAAATATAAGTACATTTATTTTTAAACCATTCGTCATAAACACAACACTTCTATTAAACTCAAATAAAAGCCACACGTTAAATATACTACAACTAACCAATTCACTTTGTATAGTAAGTCTCAAGGTAAGTACCTTGTGTTGAATGAACCGGTGTTACGAACAAAACACGTTACCATGAATACGATTGTGATCACTTTTTGACAGTTCGGTCTACTAAATAAACGCGTATCCGTGACATGAAATGCTACCGGGGCAAAAACACACTTAGCACCTGAGATACCCAGAAGGGAGTTGGAGGCAAAAATCACAGGCAATATTTGGTTAGGCAGGCAGAATCAAGAAACACTCAGAGACAGGAGTTCAAAAGTCAAAGGGCCGAAGCCAGGGTTGAAAGACACCGGGGCCTGTTGCCGAAGATCACACAGTCAGACAGTTCACAATTCAACGTAGCCAAAAGTACTTCGATATTGTCAATGTTCGGAAGCAAAAGTTATAAGAAGGAGGGAAGACAAGGGCAAGCCTTGGAAATGAAGAAAAGTGATTCACCCAGTTTCCTCAAGTAGAACACAGTACCTTGTTCCAATGGTGCAGCTGGTGCCCTGGCAGTTGTTCTTGTTGGTTTCCCGCAGACCCACGATTCCTGGAGCTTCGGTGTGAAGGAGGACGTCTGAAGAGGGTCTGCACCACACAGGGATGAAGGCAGCAGCGACGAGGAATAAAAAGTGTGCTCCTTAAAAACAGGAGAGGCTCTTCAGGTGGCTATCCGGACCACTACAGCAATGTGCAGAGATTTCGACCAAGGAAGAGGATCCTCTGGCTGTGAAAGATGAGCTGGTTATCCCCACCAAGCTCAAGGGAAGAAGACTCTGGACTGGATCTTCTCTGAGTCGTCGAAGGGAAGACAGCTCAGGACTGCAGCAGGGCTTCACCGGGACGGGGTAGTTGCAGCAGCCGTCGTTCTCTCCACTTCTCTTCGATTCCTTGTAGTTCCAGTGGTGACTCTCTGACTTCTAGCCCAAGAGACCTGCCTTTTATGCGGAAAACCCCCATTCACACAGCCTGGCTGTCAATCACCCAGAAAGGGGGTTGTCAAGCCTGGACAACTAACCTGGCCAATCATGACAAAGTGCGACTTGGGTTTCCTAGGATACCCTGTGCAGGGGTGACTACACCCCTCCCTCACATTCAGCCCACCTAGACACC
This sequence comes from Ambystoma mexicanum, assembly GCF_040938575.1. Lineage (NCBI taxonomy): Eukaryota > Metazoa > Chordata > Amphibia > Caudata > Ambystomatidae > Ambystoma > Ambystoma mexicanum. The sequence goes on along the minus strand of NC_090932.1, from coordinate 791,375,418 downwards.
CAGGCGCCAAGAGGAGGGCTTTTCTGCAGAAGCCTGCCAAAACAAGGTGAACAAAGAAGGCAAACCTAGTTTGCCACGCAAAGTAAAACACAAGAAGGACTTTAACAAAAAGAAATGGCGAATAAACCCAACCGGAGCCAAAAGAAAGACGATTTGGTCAAGCGGGTTTATGTTCGAGGCTAATATAATAGCCAAGAACAGTATCACGTTTATCTAACATAATCGCGGTAGAAAAGTGAGGGTAGATACCACTGCCACCAGCCAAGTCTAAATGTTAAAAGAGCGAAACAATGCTCTAGGAGGCACAGATAAAAAGGGATACAAGTTAACCCTTTCCAGTACTCCATGGAAGATGCGGTGTACTGGATCTGTGGTAGATTGACTAAGTAAAGTTAATGGTAACTTTACCCTTTTCTGGGGGACGTTAGTCGACTCAGAAATGGAGTCGAGGGAAGTCTCAAAGACAACCCTGTGCCACGGCACTGAAGGTGCTGTGTGACACACAAAAAGAAGAGGGCTTCTGAAGTGGTGTACTTCAGAGTCCACAATCACAAAAACAGATAGAAACACATAGCAAAATACAGGTAAGAGTGGGGGAAAAGCTCTCACTCTTACCAAGTGGAAAAAAAATAAACTCCAGAAGTCCAGCAAAGCTGCTGTGGGACTCACTAGGTGAGGGAAATTAGACATAGATGAGAATTCTCCCTAACACCATGCCAGACCCCATGCTGGAGAATTAGGATTGTACTATACAGTACATATTAAAAAACAGATTTTTAAGTTTAAAAGTTGTTCACATTATGCTATAATGTTGCTGGCAGAGTACAAAATGTCCACAACTTTTAAAACTAAAACCTAAAAAAATGGATTTTACTACAGAAAACGCTGATTGATATTCCAAGGCTGTTGGTGAAGCTGTTTGTGTGACGAGCAGTTTCTGTGGCATCAGTTAGTGCTTTGAAATTAACTAGAAGGATGGTGGTTTCAGCCCGGCCAGAGATGCGCTTTAAGTGCAAAAGGTAAATCACCAGTTATAATAACTTTTTAAAATATTTAAGAAAATCCACCGTTATATTGATTTGTAAAACACGCATTGGAACCAATTTTTTCTATGGGACTAAGTGCTCATCCCCTGTAACCCTCTCCCTAAAACTAGGACGGGGTTGTCAAATGAAAAAAACCTCTGGATGCAGTAAGTATTTGGGAGTAAATATTTACCACAGGATCGAGGTGGAGCACCAACATAATACAGCAATAGAGGGGGTCAAGAACAGCATGGTGTTTTGGTCCAGATTGCCCCTGACCATGATGGGGAGAGTTGCCTTGCTTAAGATGGTGGTCCTGCCCAGACTCCTGTACTTCTTTGTGAATGTCCCGTTTTTGATTCCCAGGAGCCTATTTGTGAGAGTTCATAGCGTGTGCAGGGGCTTCGTATGGGGTAACTCCAGGAACAGAGTGGCCCTGTGGAAATTCCAGAACCCATGTGACAAGGGGGGCATAGGCCTGTCAAATTTTCAGCTTTATTATCTGGCGGGACAGCTGCTGTATGTGGCCAGGTGGCTGTCGACTGAAGACTCGGTGGAAGCCAGGCTTCTGCGGGAAGACTCGGCCCCATACTTTTTGAATAAAGTGGTGTGGTTACAAAAGAACAAACTGGTGGGTAGAGGGCGGCTGTTGAGGCTGGGCTGGGAGGTTTGGCGCAGAATGTGGAGAATGATGGGTGACAGAGCCGTTCCCTCAGCAGGCCCCGCTGGTGGCACTATGCGGGAACGACTCAACTGTTCGAAGCGGTCCGTAGATATTGGGAACCGGTGGGCCTGGCCACCCTTGGGGACATATGGCAGGAAGGGGAGGCATTGGAATTTCAGAGGTTGCAAGAAGAGACAGGGGTGCATAGAGGCCAGTATATAACCCACGCTAGGCTCATGAAACGGGTAAGGGAGAGATGGCCGGAGACAGTGCTAGCAGATGACTCTGATGCCTCCCTGGAAACGATGTATGATGTTTCGGAGGGCGGGCACGAGATATCTAGAATATACGAGCTTCTAAGAGCAAAGCTAGGGAAGCAGCTGCTTCAATTGAGGCAGGACTGGGAGGAGGAAGTAGGAGGACCCATGACAGATAGGCAATGGGAGAGAGCCCAAAGGTACCATAAAAAGGTATCCCGGAATGTGAGACTCCAACAACTCCAATTGTATGTCAATCACCGGGCTTATTTGACTCCCGGTAAAATTGCAAGGTTTGGAGGCTCGGCTACGCAGAAATGTCCCAGGTGTGGGGAGGTGGAAGCGGGGCTGCTACACATGTTCTGGACTTGCCCGGAGGTGCACATATTTTGGGATGAGATTAAAACTAAATTGGCTGGTGGGGGAGTGGAGCTGGACGTGGGATCAGCTTGGCCATGCATGCTCGGGATTTTTCCCAGGCCACGGGATTTAAAGCACATAAGCAAAATGAAGGTCTTAGCCTACATCCTGGCCAAGCGCAGGATCGCAATTGGTTGGAAGGCGGCCAACAGACCCAAGGTGGAGCTATGGTGGACGGACCTCATCAGATGGGCGGAGGCGGAATCCGTAGTTTGGTTAGAAGCGATTACTAGGGGGGGAGAGGAGGAAGTAGGGCCCTTGTTGGCCTGGCGGCAATTGGTGACCTCTATGGCAAACCCTCACCAAGACAATAACGAATCAGAGGACTCTGATGAGTGCACAAGCACTGCGATACCTGATAATGCTCCCATAGATGACGTGAGTGTGCCGGCTCTAGTTTGTGGGGTGGGAGGGGGGAGGACGGAGAATTATACTGTATAATGTGATGGTTTGATGCTGATTATGTACGTCCTAAACAGTTGTAATGTGTGTTATTTTGTTTGGTTTTATTGAAAATAAAAATAAATGTAAAAAATAAATAAAAATAAAAAACTCTGGATGCAGAGACAGGGCACCCAATTCCGGGACAGTACCGGTAAAACAGAAACCTCGGGGTCACTCTTCACAGAACACACCAACAGTGGGACAAGGAACAAGTTACTTCCCTGTAACTGTTGTTCTCCAGCATGGGTCTGGCATGGATTCACATGCTCATGAATATTCCCTGTCGTCAGGCTGAGAATCCTCGGTAAAGAAACAATCAGTATCAGTTTCGTTTCTGATCTGTCTTTCTTAGTAGTAACCAATCACTGATCTCTGGGTCATACTGCTCCCAGCCAATGACTGCCCCATCCCTAAGCCCCTCCCCTGCCAGCCATCTTCAGATTTGGTAGCACATAAAGTGGCAGTATGACCAAGTGAAGAGCCGCAGAGGGGAAGGAGGGAGGGTTCGCATGTGAATCCAAGCCAGTCCCATGCTGGAGAACAACAGTTACAGGTAAGTAACTTGTTCCTTCTCCAGCATGGGGTCTGGCATGGATTCACATGCTCATGAATATAAGAATACATAGCAGTATACACATGCACAACAACGGGAGGTGGCAACAGGCTCAACATTAAGCAATACAACAACTCAACATTAAGCATCTCGGACGGCCGGGCAGCGGGTAGTTTGTCAACCGGTGACAGTGCATTATGCAGCCGGAGAGCCATCTGGAAATGGAAGCCTTCGAGAGAGCTTTCCCTTGATTCACAGGTCCAAAATGTACAAACAGCTGTGATGTCTTCTGAAAACTCTTTGTGCGGTCCACGTAGAACTTCAGCGCTCTAGCTACGTCCAGCGAGTGCAGAGTCCTCTCGGCCTGCGACGAAGGCGACGGGAAGAAAACTGGCAACACCAAGGGCTCGTTGAGGTGGAAGTCCGACGGCACCTTGGGCATAAAGGAGGGGTGCGTCCTCAGCACCACCCTCGTGTCGTGAAAAGTCAAGTACGGGGGCTTGCAAGATAGGGCCTGGATCTCTCCCACTCGTCGTGCGGAGGTGACGGCCACGAGAAATGCTGTCTTCCACAACAGGAACTACAATGGCGCCGAATGCATAGGCTCGAATGGGGCCCCCATGAGCATGGTCAGCACCACGTTGAGCTCCCACGCCGGGGCAGGGGCCTTCACCGGCGGGAACAATCGGAATAGTCCCTTCATAAATTCCTTCACCAGACGATGAGACCACAAGGACGCCCGTCCTGTAGTTCTGGTGTATCAGGAGATGGCAGCCAGATGTATCTTGATGGAGGCATGAGCCAGTCCAGCTTTGGTCAGCGACAGTAGGTACGGCAATACTTGAGGGGCCATAATCTGCAGAGGGTTAATCTTCCGTACACGGCACCAGACAGAAAACCTCTTCCACTTATGTCCATAGCATTTGAGAGTTGAGGACGCCCTGGCTTTTGCAAGAACCTCTCTGCAGTCAGTCGGGATTTTGTATCCTCCAAACTCTAGTGCTGCAGAAGCCAAGCCTGCAAGTTCAGCGACACCGGGTCATGATGGAGAATGGCGCCTCCTTCTCTGGAGAGAAGATCCGCGCCCGTCGTCAGCTTGATAGGTGGGGACGCTGACAAGTCCAGAAGGTCCGGGAACCAGATCTGTCTCGGCCATGCCGGTGCGACGAGGATCATCCTGCACCTGGACCTCTTGAGCTGGTTGATGAGACGGAGCAGCAACGGCAACGGAGGGAACGCGTACAGGAACAGGCCGTCCCAAGGGAACGAGGAAGCATCGCCCATGCTCCTCGGCTGTGCGAACCTGCTGGCAAACCTCTGGCACTTGGAGTTCGTCGCCGTCGCAAATAGGTCGATCTGGGGTTTGCCCCATCGTTGAAAGAGCTGATCCACCTGGTCCTGGCCTAGTTCCCACTCATGGCACGAGCGCAGCACCCTGCTGAGTGAGTCGGCAATGGTGTTTTTTATTCCTGCCAGGTGGAAGGGAACCAGAAGCATCCCCTGGCGACAGCCCAGTGCCACAGATCCTGGGCCTCCTTGGATAGGGCTCGGGATCTGGTGCCTCCCTGCTTCCGGATGTAGAACATCGTGGTGGTGTTGTCGGTGAAGATCCTCGCCACTTTGTCCTTGAGGGACGGAAGGAACGATTTGAGCGCCCAGAACACGGCTCGTAGCTCCAGGATGTTGATGTGGAAAGACCTCTCCTCCGGGAGCCATAGGCCTCTTGCGTGGAGATCTCTGGTGTGGGCCCCCCATCCCTCCAGGGAGGCGTCCGTCGTCACCGTCTCCTGCCACGCCAGGGTCTGAAAGTCCGTGCCTGCTGTGAGGTGCGCACGGGTACCCCACCATAGAATCGCCCAACAGAACTTCTCGTCGAGTGGGATCCTGTCTTCGAAGCTGCCCGCCGCTTGACACCAGCGGGCGTCGAGGAACTCTTGTAGCGGACGCATCCGAAGTCTGCAAAGGGGCACAAGGTAGATGCATCAGGACATCATCCCGAGGAAGGACTTGATGGACCTCACCCTGGCCACATCCGTGGCTAACAGGCGCTGCACCTTGCCCAAAATGGCCTTTGTCCTTTCTTCTGACGGAGATGCCAATCGCCTCACTGTCTCGAGCTTCGCTCCCAGAAACAGTGCCACCTGCGACGGAACCAGGTGGGATTTGGGGTAGTTGATGACGAATCCCAGTTCCGTGAGCAGGCAGACGGTCCTCGCCGTGTGTTCGACGGCAAGTTCTCTCGACCATGCCTGGATTAGCCAGTCGTCCAGGTAGGGGTGGACGTGGATCCCTTGCAGGCGCAGGCGTGCCGCCACTGGTGCGAGGCACTTGGTGAACACCCTGGGTGCCGACTTTAATCCGAACGGCAGGGCTCTGAATTGGCAGTGACGCCCCTGGACTACGAATCTGAGGAACTCTGTGTCCTTTTAGAATGGGGACGTGGAAGTAAGCATCATCCAGGTCCAGCGACGATAGGAAGTCGCCCTCCTCCAGCTGTCCCAGCACGTGCTGGAGGGTGACCATCCTGAATTTCTGTGCCTTGATGTACTTGTTTAACGGACGCAGGTCCAGGATGGGGCGCCAACCACCTGTCTTCTTTCTGACGAGGAAGTACCTTGAGTATACTCCGGTGCCCCGGAGCCTCTTGGGGACGAGCTCGATGGCACCTTTCTTGAGCATCGCCCTTACCTCCAACAGCAGTTGAGGGACGTGATTCTCCTTCCTGGCCATACGGGAGGAATGCAAGGACACTTCTTTTGAAATTCTAGCGAGTGTCCGCGGGCTAGGGTGTCCAGCACCCAACCGTCGGCGGAGATGGACTCCCACACGCTGACGAACTTAGTCAGCCAGCCTCCCATCGGGGTTCTTCGGTGGGGGCCCAACGCTACGGCCGGTTCAGTCCTGATAGGAAGAGGCCTTGCCGCCTCGACCTCCTTGACGACAGCGGCGAGACCCTCCTTGCTGGCCGCGACCTCTGTAGGCCTCCTGGGACGAGGAAAGGGCTGCCTGGCGGTACGTAGAAGAGCCACCGCTGGATCCCTTGGAGGCTCCCTGCCTGCCTTACGAGCTCCGAAAGGGCCGCTGTTGCTGAAGGACTCCTAGGGCTCGGGCCGTCTCTGTGTCGGTCTTGATGGCCTGGAGAGACTCATCCACCGTCTTCCCATCCTCGTCGAAGGCAAACCCTGTTGCCCAGCTGACGAAATCCGGTATCGGCAATGTCGTTGCCACCGTTATGGCGTGATCCGACGCCACCTCACCTTCCTGCAGAATCTGTAGGGCCTCTGCCCTCTTGTCGTCCGGTAGGAAGTCTAGCAGGGGAGCTATCTTGAACCAGAGCTCCTTGTCGTAATGGGCCACAATCGCCAAGGCATTGGCCACCTTAATCGTCGTCGCCGCCGATGAGATGACTTGTTGTCCCATGGAGTCCAATTTCTTGCCCTCGCTGTCCGGTGGGGAAGTGGAAGTTGAAGCTGATGCACCCGCCGCTTTATTCTTGGCCGCTGCCGAGACGACCGAATCCGGCGTAGGCTGGGCCCTGAGGCACAAGGGGGCGGCGTCAGGGACCCGGTACTTCTTCTCGTACCGGTCCCTTTTGGTGGGTGTCATGGAAGGGTTCTTTAGGATAGCCAGCCCTTCGTCCCAGATGTTGTCGAGCAACGGTACTGCAAGGACCGTCTTTCTCTTGGCCTCCAGTCGTTGGTAAAGAAACCCTTCCTTTTTCTGTTCCTCAGGGCAGAGCTGGAAGAGCTCGGATTCCCTGGCTATCATGGCGTGGAAAAGCATATTTCGTCGGGCGGAGAGGCCCGAAGGGTAGGGGGTGATGAAGGAATGTCCGCTGTATCATTGCCCCCGTCGTCGTCCGTCCCCGTCGCTGTATCCGTCGCCGTATCATCCCGAGGGTCCGGTGAGGGGGATGAGGGGTTCACAGGCCTGGTGGGTACATAGGGCGGTGCGGGGTGGACGCTCCTCCGCTTGTTTGGAGGGCTTCCCGACGGTCCAGGCTCTGGATCCTCCGTCAGGGTCCGTGGTAACCTCATCCTTATCTCAGTACGTAAGGATTGTATCGCCAACAAAATGGCCGCCAAGTAATGCTGGGGCTCGGGCAATGGCTGCTCCACAGAGTCCTCGTCGTCGCTATCTTCGATCACATCATCAGGATCCTTCCTCTGGGATCGAACCTCTCGTTGAGGCCTTCGAACCTCTCGTTGAGGCCTTTCACGGTTTCCACCGGATCCTCCTCGGAGGCTGACTCCGAGTCCGTAATGGCCACTGCCCCCCCCCTCTTTTTCCACCGGGGTCTTCACGGGGGTCTTAACGATGGGCTGGAAAGAGGATTCCCTCCGCGGTGGCAGGGAAACTCTGGGCCCCGAGGCCGCCTCCACTGGCGTAGCCTCTGCCGGCTTTGCCAGGGCCGCTCCGACAACCTCGATAGAGGCCTTTGTCGGGTGGATCAAGGCCCTCACCACCTTCGGTGCGTCCTGGGCCTTCGTTTTGGGGGGAGGGTCATCGCCTCGCACCCCCTCAGCTCCCTTCGCGGTTGATCGTGCCGGGGAAGTCGCGCCCTGATTGGCAGCCGAAGAGCCCGAACTTTCGGCGCTCCCGGTGCCCGCGGACTCGTGGTGCGTGGCCTTCTGTTAGGCCCCCATCGCCGGGGCGCCCTCACAGGACTTAGAAGACCGCTCAGACCTTTTCTCTGCCTTCTCACCTGCTGTGCCCTTCTCCAGCCAGGCGGCGAGGCGGGAACGACGATCTTGCTTGGTCCGTTCTGACAGGTTCTTGCAGAACGCACAGTCCTTTTCCACGTGCGTCTTGTCCTCATGGAGGCAGTAGAGACATCTCGAATGCTCGTCTTCCTTGAAAACATTTTGCATTCCGCATCCCGGGCAGCTCCTGAACAGCTTGGATCCGGGAGTCGAGCTTCTCTTGTCCTGGGCCATGTCCGTTGAGGTAGGCCTCAGATCTTCTGAAACCTCCAAGAAGCACAACTCAATGAAAACTTCACCCTTGGGGGGCGTAGAAGAATTCCGAAACAGGTCCCCGTTATCGGAAGTGGAAACGGTGGAGCTTGAGGCTCGATTAAACCGAAAAAAATGAGAAAATCTCCTGAAAAAGCGCGAAAACGCAGTAAATGCTCGAGAGCTAAAGCACGAGGACTCCCAACACTTGAACGTGTGGTAAAAATCTGAGGATGGCGCCAGGGGAGGGGCTTAGGGAGAGGGCAGTCATTGGCTGGGGGCAGTATGACCCACAGATCAGTGATTGGTTACTACTAAAAAAGACAGATCAGAAACGAAATTGATACTGGTTTTTTCTTTACCGAGGATTCCCAGCCTGACAACGGGGAATATTCATGAGCATGTGAATCCATGCCAGACCCCACGATGGAAAAGAAACCTTAACAATACCACTCCCTGCAGGAGATAGGGAAATCTCTCTAGCCTTTTGAGCAAATATATGTTGTGCACAGCACTAAGAAGGGGCAGGTGAGAGCATGATTTAGTATATTGATGACTCCAACTAGAGAGTCAGAGAGAAGAACAGGTTACTTACCAACTGTAACGTTCTTTCGACTGGATGTTCCAGCCACGTATTCCTCATCTTGTGATATTCGTTATCGCCATTTTCGCTGCTTCAGAATTCTTTTTCAGCAGAGGGCGCTATGCTCGAGGTCGTGGCGTCGATTGTCCCTCGACGGGCTTCATTCCATGTCGACGTCACTGCTGGTATAAATAGCTCGAACCACGCCATTGGGTTCAGTTCTGTTTTTCGAGGAAATACTTGTGGAACATCCAGGCATATGCTGTGACTGATAGGCCCATCATGCGTGAGAGGAAAGTGTACGAAAACGTAAACTGTACTGCGGGGCAGGCTCGGAGGGTCGATGATGAAAATGTTGGAGGAACATCTATTCGAAAGAACGTTACAGTTGGTAAGTAACTTGTTCTTCAAATGGATTGTATACTCCCACGTATTTCTCGTCTTGTGATAGATTCCCATAGCAGTGGTCAATTTGAAGGTGGGAGTGCTAGTTCTCGTCTTCATGGACGGAATGACGTACAACCCTGGCAAATAAAACCTCATTGGAGAAGGAGGCATCTAAGCAGTAATGCTTGATAAAGGTATGCATTGATGCCCATGTTCCAGCCAAGCAAATGTCTTTTGCAGGAACTCCCCTCTTCAAAGCCGCAGAAGTAGCCATTCCCGTAGTGGAGGGAGCACGTAGCCCATCCGGTGGGTCTTTTCCTGCTAATCTGTAGCATCCAATAAAGCCAGAATGATCCAGCAGCATATAGTTTGCTTTGTCACCGCTAATCCAATTTACGACCTGTGTAACCCACAAAGAGTTGGTCATCTTGACGCAATTTTGCTATTCTTGAAATGTAAAAACTGAGGGCCCTCTAGTGGTCCAGTCTATGCAATCTCTCCTCTTCTTTACCCAGATGAGGAGGATAGAATGTTGGTAAAAAAATGTTTTGTGACAAATGGAAGTCGCAAACTACTTTCGGTAGGAAAGATGGTTTAACCTTATGAACTACCATGTCCTTGTAAAAGATGATATATGGAGGTTTACATGAGAGAGCCTGTAGTTCACTAACCCTGCGGGATGATGTTAATGCCACAAAAAGGACAGTTTTTAGTGTTAAAAGCCTCAATGGACAGGAGTGCAAAGGCTCAAATGGTATACAAGTTAGGAATTTAAGAACTAAGTTTAAATCCCAATTTGGAACATGAAACGGTATTGTTGTATATACATTGGTAAATCCTTTCAGGAACTGTATGATAAATGGAAGTAAGAAACCTCTCCTGAGGAGCACTTAAAAATGGACAGCGCAGCAAGATATCCTTCAATTGTTCCGATCTGGAGCCCCAGATTGGCTAGATGTAACAGGAGAGAAAGCACCATTGGGGTGCCACATTGAAAAGGGTCTATATCCCCATCTTTGCACCAGTTACTGAACTTGATCCAACATCACTGGTACAAGGATTTCTTTGCTGGCCTTCTGGCCGAAAGCAAAATCTCCATTACGTTATCCAGAAGATCCCAATACTTGAATCTCAACCTCTCAGAAACCATGCGTGTAGATCAAGTGTTTTGACCTCTGGATGGAGAACCCGACCTTCCTCTTGCGAGAGAAGATCCTCTCTTTGCGGAAGACGTACTGGAGGGCAGATGGACATGTCCAGAAGGTCCGGGTACCACGTCCTCCTGGCCCAGTCCGGGGCAATTAGGATCATGGCTTTACTGAACTTTCTCAACCTTCTGATTACTTGAGGAATCGCGGGGACTGGAGGAAACGCATACAGTAGGGGGAAATCCCAGTCAACCACGAACGCGTCTCCTAGAGCAACTCTTGGGGGAAATTCCCTTGAGCAATACTGATTGAACTTCCGGTTTACTGTGGTCGTGAACAGATCCACTTGAGGGGTTCCCCAAAGGGCGAAGATCTCCAGAAGGACTTCCTGAGCTAACTCCCACTCGTGGGAGACTGTGCTCTGCCTGCTCAGAGCATCTGCCGCCGTGTTCTGCTCTCCGGCTAGGTGAACTGTCGACAGAGAGATTCCTTCTCGTATTGCCCAGAACCAGAGCTGCATTGCCTCTCTGCACAGTGGTAGTGATCCTACGCCTCCTCTTTTGTTGAGGTAGTACATGGCCACTGTGTTGTCCGTCATTTTCAGGACATTCTTTCCCTGTACAGAGGGCAGGAAGGCCTTCAGCGCTAGTCTGATTCCCATCAGCGCCAATAGGTTGATGTGTAGTTTGGACTCCGATGGAGACCAACGTCCGCTGATTGTCAGATCGCTGGTGTGAGCTCCCCACCCCATGAGTGAGGCATCCGTTACTACTGTTATCTCCGACCATGGTTGCCAAAAAGATTCTCCCTTAAGGATGTTGTCGTTGCAAGCCCACCATAGTAGATCCTGAGCAACTGCACTTGGGACTTGCAGAAGATCTGACATACTCCCCGAGAATTGGGACCACTGAGTTCCGAGGGCCCATTGGAGGGATCTCACTCTCAGTCTGGCCTCTGGCACCAGAAAAATGCAGATTTCCATGAGGCCGAGAAACCTCAGAAAATCGAAGGGCGGCAGATGCTGGGCTTTCTGAAATTTTGTTACCATCTGCTGGATGTGGAGAGCGCTTACCTCGGGCGGCGAGGCTTTGACCAAGGAAGTGTCCAACATTGCTTCGATAAACTGGAGTTCTTGGGATGGAATCATGTGGGACTTCTTGAAATTGAGGGAGAAGCACAGGTTGTGGAGGAAGTGGCAGGTGATCGACAGATGTTCCTGAGCTTGTTCGGGAGAACATGCTCTGATCAACCAGTCGTACAGGTAGGGGTAGACGTGAATCCCTCCTCTCCTGAGACTCGCTGCCACTACTGCCATCAGCTTGGTAAAAACCCTCGGAGCGGAGGTCAGCCCGAATGGCAGAACTGGAAATTGATAGTGAGAACCACCAACTGTGAACCTCAGGTATTTTCTGTGCTTGGGATGGATTGGCACATGAAAATGAGCATCCTGAAAGTCCAATGATACCAACCAGTCTTGGAGTTGGAGAGCATGAAGGATCTACGAAAGGGTTACCATCTTGAACTTGTCCTTCTGAGGAACTTGTTCAAGTTTCTTAAGTCCAAGATGGGTCTCAATCCTCCGTCCTTCTTTGGAATGAGAAAATAAGGGGAATACCAACCCTTGTTCCTCTCCGCTACAGGTACATGTTCTGTTGCACCTTTCTCTAACAGGGTTAAAATTTCCTGCAAAAGGAGCGGGTCTCGAATTTTGGTAGAGCTGGCTCCCGGTGGATAATCGTGAGGCCTTTTTAGGAAGGGAAGGCAGTAACCTTGAGCTACTGTTTCCAGTGCCCAAGCATCTGAAGTAATGCCCCGCCATTCTTGCAGATGCTGACAGATTCTGCCTCCCACTGGCGTTTTGTCTGATAAGACCTCAGAGTGATTTGGAGGCGGCTGCAGGAGCGGCTGAGGGCATAAATGCCGTTCTTGAAGATGGCTTTGTAGTCTTTCCTCATCTACCACAAGTGATATTTCTTTTGCCCCTTTGAAAAGCCTGTCCTCTTCCTCTACCAACAGAACAGTAGTATCGAAAAGGACGACCCGTCCAGGAAAATGAGCCCGAAAAGGGTTTCTGAGGCTGTCGCATGGAGGCACTAAGAGATTTAGCTGCCGCTTTTGAGGTCTGTAGCTTTTCTAGGCTCTCATCAGCCTTACTACCAAACAGCCTTGAGCCATTAAAGGGCATGTTGAGAAGTCTGGCCTGCACATCTGGTGCAAACCCCGACTTCCTCAACCACACAAATCTGCGTAGCACTGTGCTTGATGCCATGGATCTGCCAATACTATCAGCAGTATCCAGTCCAGACTGGAGACATTCCCCCATTGCCTCCTTCCCGTCTTTGATTATATTCAAGAAGCCTTCCCTTTCCTCGCCTTCCGGAAAATGTTCAGCCACCGCCGAAATGCATTCCCACAGGGTATGTGTGAACCTGGCCAGGGTACAGGTGACATTGGTTGATTTCAAAGCCATGCTACCTGAAGTAAAAACTTTACGAGCCCAAGCATCAACTTTCTTATCCTCCCTATCCGGAGGTATGGTTGGGTATGCTGTTTGTCTCGAAGTAGTAGCAGCCTGAATAACCAGACTTTCTGGAGTAGGGTGTCTATTCAGATATTCATGTCCGTCATATCGTCCTGTTCAAAAATAGGTGAGGCTCTTCATCAAACTCCTGTACCCTGAGTCTGCATGCTCTGCAGGATCTGTTGCAGCAAACTCTAATTCAGGTGACGTGTTAATGCCACTCGCAGAATGCAGTCTCTCGCACAGGTCTCTCATTTTAGATTCAGGGTTTATAAGTTCCTCTGGAACCTGTCTAGTGCCATATTTTACTCCAAAAGGAGTGACATCTTCATCCTCTGAGCCAGATTCTTCAAAAATTGAAACATGGACCTAAAAAAATCTGACTTCGGTAAGGGTGTAAACCTTCTCTCTTCCTCCTGATTTTTTGTCGAAGGAATAGGTGTTTTCTTCGAAGGTGTCGAAGGAACCTTCGACACACTCGAAGGAGTCTTTGATAAAGGCGTCGAAGAGAGTTTAGGCTTCGATGTCGAAGCCGTCGGCGTCAACGAAGTTGTCCTTGATTTCGACAACTTCTGCTTTTTATTAGGGATCGGGGAAACACTCTATTCTCTATGATCTCTTAACGACTTGTCGACTCGAGTTTTATGGGCTTCACCCATACTACTGGGTTTTACCGCAGTAGTTCCCGACTTCCCTGCATCGTCCAATGGAGCGACCGGGGTCTGGCTCTTCAGAGGTTTCTTTGAGGGGGTTGAGGCCGCATTCTCAAAGACCTGCATCATTTTTTTCCTAAAATCTTCCCATATTGTTGGGGAATCCGATTTTGTAGGACATCGAACCAATTCAGTCGATGTATCGGATGATGACGATGGAGATCTATGTCTCCTTTTCAGTTTTTTTGAAGATGACGAAGAAGATCGTCTCGATCTACTACGAGATCGGGATCTCTGAGTTTTTATGACGTTCCGATTCCTTTGAATCAGACGATTTTTTTATGCCTTTTCGACGAGGCCTTCGAAGTGACATTTGACACCTCCCGCCCCAGCGCTAACTTACTTTTCCTCTCACGGAGGGCCTTCTCCGTTATTGACTGACAGGAGCCACAGTTGCCGGTTCAATGACCTGAACCCAGACACCAAAGACAGAAACGCTGAGGATCGGTGATAGACATCTTCGACCCGCAGTCAATATACTTCTTAAACCCAGTCTTGGGTGTAGAAGCGGTTGATGATGAAGACATTTTCTGACAGAAAATCTCGAAGTGTGCCGTTCACAAGGGCGAAGCAATCGGAAAAACGGAACTGAAGCCAACGGGCGTGGCTCAAGCTATTGATACCAGCAGTGACATCGACACGGAATGGAGCCTGTCGAGGGACAATCAACGCCACGACCTCTAGCACAGCGGCCTCTGATTAAAAAAAAAATTCTGAAGCAGCGAAGTTGGCGATAACGAATGTCACAAGATGAGGAATACGTGGGAGGACACAATCCATTCGAAGAACAAGTTACTTACCAACTGTAACGTTCTTTCGACTGGATGTTCCTCCCACGTATTCCTCATTTTATGATATTTGTATCCGCCAGCTTCACTGCTTCGGAAAAAAAAATTCTCGGCAGAGGGCGATGTGCACGAGGTCGTGCCGTCGATGTCCCTCGACGGGCTCCGTAATGTGTCAACGTCACCATCCGTATAAGTAGCTTGTGCTGCCCCCGTTGGCTTCAGTTCTGTTTTTTCGAGGAAATATTCGGGGAACACCCAGGCGTGCCTCATGACTGAAAGACCCTTTGTGTGAGAGAAGTGTAGATAACGTAAACTGTACAGCGGGGTAGGATGGGAGGGGCGATCAGGAATACGTGGGAGGAACATCCAGTCGAAAGAACGTTACAGTTGGTAAGTAACTTGTTCCTCGAATAGATTGTGTCCTCCCACGTATTCCTCATCTTATGATAGACTCCCATAGCAGTGGTAATTTTGGAGGTGGGAGTACTAGTTATTTGTGTCATGGACGGAATGGAGTTTAGTTTTGGCAAATATACCTTAATTGGAAGAAGAAGCATCTAAGCAATAATGCTTGATGAAGGTATGCATTGATGCCCATGTTGCAGCTGAACAAATAACTGCTGCAGGGACTCCCCTCTTCAGAGCCGCAGAAGTAGCCATCCTCCTAGTGGAATGGGCTCAAAACCCATCCGGTGGGACCTTTCCCGCCAATCTGTAGCACTCAATTATAGCCAAAATGATCCAGCGGGATATAGTCTGTTTTGCCACCGCTAGTCCCAATTTATGGCCAGTATAACCTACAAAAAGTTGGTCATCCTGAGGCAATTTTGACATTCTTGAAATGTAAAAACAGAGCCCTTTTAGGGTCCAATCTATGCAATCTCTCCTCTTCTTTGCCCAAATGAGGAGGAGGGTAAAATGTTGGTAATATGATTTTTTGTGACAAGTGAAAGTCAGAAACTACTTTTGGTAAGAAAGGGGGTTTAACCTTAAGAACGACTTTGTAAAAAGTAGTATACGTAGTTTGCATCAGAGAGCCTGTAACTCACTAATCCTGCGGGCTGATGTTAAGGCCACAAGGGCAGTTTTTAATGTTAGAAGCCTCAAGGGACAGGAGTGCAGAGGCTCAAAAGGTATACAAGTTAGAAACTTAAGTACCAGATTTAAATCCCAAGTTGGGACATGAAAAGGTACTGGAGCGTACACATTAGTAAGCCCTTTCAAGAATTGAATGTTTAATGGAATTTTGAAGTAGGAAACTTCTTATGAGTAACGCTTAAAAATGGACAGTGCAGCTAGATATCCTTTAATTGTCCCAATCTGGAGCCCCAGATTGGCTAGATGCAATAGGAAAGAAAGCACCATTGGGGTGCCACATTGAAAAGGATCCACATGTTCATCCCTGCACCAGATACTGAATTTATTCCAACGACATCGGTACAGGGATTTAGTTGCTGGCCTTCTGGCCGAAAGCAAAATCTCCATTACGTCATCCGGAAGAACCCAATACTTGTAGCTCAACCTCTCAGGAACCATGCGTGAAGGTTGAGTGTTTTGACCTCTGGATGGAGTACCCGACCTTCCGCTTGCGAGAGAAGATCCTCTCTTTGAGGAGACGTATTGGAGGGAAGATGGACATGTCCAGAAGGTCCAGGTACCACATCCTCCTGGCCCAATCTGGGGCAATTAGGATCATGGTTTTCCCGAACTTTCTCAGTCTCCTGATTACAGGAGGAATCACGGGGACTGGAGGAAACGCGTACAGAAGTGGAAACTTCCAGTCCACCAGGAATGCATCTCCTAGAGCTCCTCTCTGAGGAAATTCCCTTGAGCAGTACTGTTCGCACTTCCGGTTGACCATTGTCGCGAACAGATCCACTTGAGGGGTTTGCCAAAGGGCGAAGATCTCCAGAAGGACTTCCTGAGCTAGCTCCCACTCGTGAGAGACTGTGCTCTGCCTGCTCAGAGCATCTGCCGCCTTGTTCTGCTCTCCGGCTAGGTGAACTGCCGACAGAGAGATTCCTTCTCGTATTGCCCAGAACCAGAGCTGCATTGCCTCTCTGCACAGTGGTAGTGATCCTACGCCTTCTCTCTAGTTGAGGTAGTACACAGCCACTGTGTTGTCCGTCATTATCAGGACATTATTTCCCTGTACAGAGGTCAGGAAGGCCTTCAGTGCTAGTCTCATTGCCCTCAGCTCCAATAGGTTGATGTGTAGTTTGGACTCCGATGGAGACCAACGACCGCTGATTGTCAGATCGTTGGTGTGGGCTCCCTACCCTGTGTGGGCTCCCTACCCTGTGAGTGAGGCGTCCATCACTACTGTTATCTCCGGCCATGGTTGCCAAAAAGATTCTCCCTTGAGAATGTTGTTGTTGCAAGCCCACCATAGTAGATCCTGAGCAACTGCGCTCAGGACTTACAGAAGATCCGACATACTCCCCGAGAATTGGGACCACAGAGTTCTGAGAGCCCATTGAAGAGATCTCATCCTCAGTCGAGCCTGTGGCACCAGAAAAATGCAGGATGCCATGAGGCCGAGCAACCTCAGAAAATCGAAGGCCGGCAGATGCGGGCATTCTGGAACTTTGTTACCATCTGCAGAATGTGGAGAGCTCTCACCTCGAGAGGCGAGGCTTTGCCCAAGGAAGTATCCAAGACTGCCCCGATAAACTGGAGCTTTTGGGATGGTATCATGTAGGACTTCTTGAAATTGAGGGAGAAGCCCAGATTGTGAAGGAAATGACAGGTGATCGACAGATGTTCCTGAGCTTGTTCTGGAGAACGTGCTCTGATCAACCAATCGTCCAAGTAGGGGTAGATGTGAATCCCCCCCTCTCCTGAGACTCACTGCCTCAACCGCCATCAGTTTGGTGAAAACCCTTGGGGCGGAGATCAGCCCGAATGGCAGAACTCGAAACTGATGGTGAGAACCGCCAACCGCGAATCTCAGGTACTTTCTGTGCTTGGGATGGATCGGCACATGAAAGTAAGCATCCTGTAGGTCCAATGATACCAACCAGTCTTTGAGTTGAAGAGCCTGAAGGATCTGAGAAAGGGTAACCATCTTGAACTTGTCCTTCTTGAGGAACTTGCTCAAGTTTCTTAAGTCCAAGATGGGTCTCAATCCTCCGTCCTTCTTTGGGATGAGAAAGTAGGGGGAATACCAACACTTGTTCCTCGCCGCTACAGGTACATGTTCTATTGCACCTTTCTCTGGCAGGGTTAAAATTTCCTGCATAAGGAGCGGATCTGGAATTTTGACAGAGTTGGTTCCCGGTGGATGGTCCTGAGGCCTTTTTAGGAATGGAAGGCAGTAACCTTGAGCTTCTGTCTCTAGTGCCCAACCATCTGAAGTAATGCCCCGCCATTCTTTCAGATGCTGTGCGATTCTGCCTCCCACTGGGGTTTTGTGTGATAAGGCCTCAGAGTGACTCGGAGGCGGCTGCAGGAGCGGCTTAGGGCAAACATGCCGTTCCTGAGGCTGGTTTTGCACTTTATCCTCGTCCACCACGAGCGCCATTTCTTTTACCTCTTTGTATGGCCTGTCCTCTTCCTCTACCAAAATAGTAGTACCGACAAGAACGACCTCTCCAGGAAGATGAGCCCGAATAAGGTTTCTGAGGCTGTCGCATAGAGGCGCTAAGAGATTTAGCCGCCACTTTTGAGGTCTGCAGTTTTTTTTTTTTAAACATCTTTTTATTGAGGTAGTGGCAGGTACATAACTCGTTCCAACAACATAACAAGAAAAAATTATACAGTGGCACTTTGCATTTTCACAGGTGATACATATTCACATGGGGTCTTCATTGTCCGACGGCAGTTCACATAAGTATGTCCTGAACGGGCCCCAGATATCTTTCGGTCGGCTCATTCTCGGCTGAGTCAGTGCATATTGTTCCTCGTTCTCATTCACATACGTCAATTCTCGTAAAAAGGTGTTCATGCTCGGAGGTGTAGGGCTTTTCCAAGCTTGGAGGATGAATTTTTTAGCAACTGCGCAAGAAACATTGAAGAGTCTTCTAGTTCTCTCCGAGCACTTCCCAATATCACCAAACAGGTATTTTTATGGAGACAGGAATGGGGATATTTGTGTGAGTTCCGCCAGTAACTCAGCCAACCCCCCACAGAACCGCTGCAGCTCAGTGGGGCGCCGCACTTGGGGCATTCGCTCGAGGAGTCTGGTACAAACCTTGCTACTGTGGCCGGTGTATAGTGCAATCTGTTAAGAATTTTAAATTGTATCTGACGCAGTCCTGCATTGAGCGAAACCCTTTAGTGAGTGTACAATACTTTACCCATTTCTCATCAGGAATGGCTACCTGCAAATCTGTTTCCCATTTTGTTTTCACATTGTTGGTCGTGGGGGTGTGGGTCTGCACCGATGCATATAATTTGGAGACTCCCAGACCCCTCTGAGTTGTGATCAATTGTAAACAAGGGTGTGAGAGTGGCTCATCAGGAAATAGGGGCCATCTAGCCTGGAATGCTGATCTCATTCGATAATATTGGAGTGTTCGAAGCGGTCCTCTCCCCAGTGCCCTTAAAATATCTGTTAAGTTAACAAATTTCCCCTCTATGAACATGTCCCCCACCACCATTTCCCCATTGGGGTCCCATGCTTCCTGCATGTCCGTGTCGAACGTGGGAGGAATGCCGGGAAAGTTCCACAAGGGAATCTGTGGGTTATAGGGCCATTCAATTTTAAGTCTCCGACATATTGGCCCCCAAGCCCGACCAGTGCAGCTCGCCGGATCGTATTCACACACGTCTCTATGTCGTGGGGCTAAGATAATTGATCTCGCATCCGAGGGTGCAACTGTGTGTGTCTCCACCCATGCATGCGGTGCTTCTTCTGCCGTCTCATACCAATATCTCGCGAACTGCACCTGGGCAACTAAATAATAAAGTTCAAAGTCCGGGGCTGCTATGCCTCCGGGAACTGTATGGTTCCACCATTTTCTCCCATCCCATTCTAGCAGTCTTCCTGTTCCAGAGAAATGTGGTCACCATTGATCGCAGCCTGGAGAAGAATTCCCTGCCTGGCCATATCGGGATATTCACAAACAGGTACAGTAGTTTAGGAAGGACGGTCATTTTTAGCACTGCTATCCTGCCATGTAGTGAGATATGGAGGTGCCTCCATATCGCAAGCTTCGCATTCATTGACTGTAGCGCCCCTTCGTGGTTATCGGAAAATAAAGATTGTCTGCTCCTGGAGACCAGAACGCCCAGATATCTAATATATCCCTCCGTCCATTTAAGGCCCTCCGTCATTTCCGGGCATTTAGTACAAGGGGTGAGTGGGAAGATTTCCGATTTAGAACTATTTACAGTGTATCCAGAGTAATCAGCAAATTCGTGTATATCTGCCATTATAGGCGCAAGGTTTTTGTCGGGTTCATGGATATATAACAGCGTGTCGTCCGCATAAAGCGAAATCAGCTGATTGGAGCCCTTCATGACTATGCCTTTATCTTTATGGTGCAATCTGACTGCAGCAGCCATGAGCTCTATTGTAAGAGCAAATAGGATTGGCGAGAACGGGCATCCCTGTCTTGTGCCCCTCCCCAGTTCGAACATGTCAGACATGGTTCTGTTAGTATGTACTCTCGCCCCCGGCTTTGGGTAGAGTAGGCGGACATATCTGATAAAATTGGGTCCCACCCCGAACGCCTCCAGCACCGAGAAGAGGTACTCCCATGAGACTGAATCAAATGCTTTCTCGGCGTCGAGGGACACCGCGACCGCCTGCCTGCCCGGGTCAATTTGTGCCATGATCCCAAACAGCCTGTGGAGGTTTAACGCAGTAGACCTTTTGGAAATAAACCCATTTTGGTCTGGGTGGACCAGTGCTGGAACCATGGGTAACATAGCCATGACCTTCGTGAGAATTTTTGCGTCAGTATTTATGAGCGAGAGGGGCCTGTAAGAGGACATATCCTGGGGTGGGCGTCTGGGCTTGAGAAGCACCGTAACAATAGCTTCCCTCATTGTAGGGGGCAATTTGTGCTGTTCGAGGGCCTCCTCCCAGGTTCTGAGTAGAATAGGGGCCAGCTCCTCATGGAACTCCTTATAGAATTCGGCCCCCAGTCCATCAGAACCCGGAGCTTTACCCGACGTGAGATCCTTAATGGCTTCAGTGATCTCTTTTATTGTGACAGGTAGCTCCAAAGCTAATCTATTTTCGTCTGGGAGCGTAGGGAGACCCAGTGAGGCCTGGTATTCTTTTGTGTCAGTGGTGGTTTTCTGGTCTCTATTCGTATAAAGTGTTTTGTAGTATTCAACAAATTCATCGTTAATACCTTTATCGCTAGTGACCATTACAGTTGGAGCTGTTTGAATAGCGGCTATTGGGGCGTTATTTGTTTCATTTCGAAGCAGGTTGGCCAGCATTTTCCCAGTCTTATTCCCCTCCCCATAGCGACGTGCCCGCATGGGGGCCGCAATGGATCGTACCTCTCTCGTGGCTAAATTGTCAAAGATCCTAAGAAGTCTGTGAATTCCAGCAACGGTGTCCCTATCATGCATGCGGCTGTATACCTCCTCCAGCTCTTTCAGTTCCCGTTCCACCACTTCGAGGTCCTGTCTCACCCCCTTCAAGAAAGAGTCCCGTTGATTTGGACATAAGGATCCCTCTAACCCAAACCTTAAAGGTTTCCCAGACCGTGGATATCCGGTCTACCGTCCCCAGATTGTCTACAAAGAAGTTGGTTATCTCTTCATGTAGTGACTCGGCCACGTTTGCATCTCCCAACAGTCCCCCGGCATTCTCCACCTTCTGGCCTGTCTGGGAACATCTTGGAAAACGAGGCTCCGTAAGACCGGAGGGTAATCGGACAGCGTGCGGGGAAGGATCGTGCAGTGTCGCAGCGTATTCGAGATGTCAAGAGGATATGAACCAGTAGTCTATACGTGATTCACTGTCATGCACTGTTGAGTAATATGTATATTGTCTATTATCCGGTTGCAGCACCCGCCAAGCGTCTATCAGTGACAACTGTGGGAGGAGTTGGTTCAGGGTTGTCGCTGTTTTCGTGGGAGCCCTCACTACGCTGGTTGACCTATCCAACATGGGGTCGAGTGCAATATTAAAATCGCCGCCCCATATAATGATTGCTGCGTCGTGTTTGTTAAGAGTGTCGAATATTTTCAGATATAAATCCTGGTCATCTATGTTAGGGCCATAGGTGTTAACCAGGGTTACTCGTCTGCCGACACATATCTTCCCATTGGATCGGCCTCGTGCCCCTCAGTACGGAATCCCAGCGCAGGATGTATGAGTGTTATGACCCCCCTGGATTGTGAAGAATATTCTCTATAATAACGTAGCTTGCCCCATTTAGCCATTATGTTTTGGTTAACCGCTCCCTGGGCGTGTGACTCCTGGAGCATTAGGATTTGAGGACCGTGTCTGGTGACATAATTGTTACCTTTCTGGCTTTCATCGGGTTGTTTAGCCCTCGGACATTCCAAGACAATAAAGTTATCTTCACCCCGTCACCCATTTCCCCATATATAGAATCCATGCCGTGCCATTGCTTCCACCATGTCTTGTGTTTATCTGCTGTGGCCGCATCCTGCACCCGCCAGACCTGATTTCAACCAACCTGGAACTGAAATTAAACCAATCTAAATCCCAGGTCCCAAACATGCCCTGGCAGCAATAACAGTCTGTAACTTCCAGACTTCCCCAACCCCACCCTCCACCCACATCATCCACCCCAACTTGACGATGTACCCTTAAACTTTTTTGGAACTTTCCTGTGGGTGCCACGTTGTCGTCACGAGGCCACCAGAGCGGGCTCACAACCTGCTTCGAAGGTTGCTCAGAGCCCCCCAGTGGGAGCAGAATCCCTTTAAACATCGACAAAGCAGCTCCATAGGATACGTGCGCAACCAGGTTCAATCAACAGTGCCCCGGTCTCCCCCTCCCGGAGGTGATCTTCCGTTCTGGTCCGGTCAACGGCCTCTAGGTGGTAGGGGTATAGTTGCTTCCACATACGCCAGAGCGGCGGACGGAGTCTCAAAAAAGTGTGCTCTTCCTCCATACTGGATTCGCATTTTGGCCGGGAATATCAGCGCATACGGGACCTGACGTGCCTTCAGTAGCCGTTTGACCGGCTCATATGACCTCCTGCTGGCCTGTACTCCCGCAGCAAAGTCCGGATAGAATTGTATGCGGTTCTCCTCATATTGTAGTGTCCCAATTTCTCTGGCCTTCCTAAGTATTGTATCTCTGTCTCTGTAATTCAACAGTCTGGCGATGATAGTACGCCGCGGGGCTCCAGGCTTCGGCGCGGGGGCCAGAGTGCGATGTGCTCGCTCAACCAGGAATTGGCTTGAAAAGGATTCTGTTCCAAAAAGAGTCTTAAGTAGGTTTTCCACTTGCTGTTCCATAGCGCCTTTCCCAAACTTTTCAGAAACCCCCACAATCCGGATATTGTTCCTTCGGGATCTGGATTCTAGGTCTTCGCATTTACTTTGCAGCGCGTTCATGCCCGCCTTAAGCTGCGCTATGTCGCGACCGTGTCGCGCAATAGTGTCTTCGCTTGTACCAATTCTGTCTTCATAGGATATGTGCGGAACCAGGTTCAATCAACAGCGCCCCGGTCTCCCCCTCCCGGAGGTGATCTTCCGTTCTGGTCCGGTCCATGGCCTCTAGGTGGTAGGGGTATAGTTGCTTCCACATACGCCAGAGCGGCGGACAGAGTCTCAAAAAAGTGTGCTCTTCCTCCGTACTGGATTCACATTTTGGCTGGGAATATCAGCGCATACGGGACCTGGCGTGCCCTCAGTAGCCGTTTGACCGGCTCATATGATCTCCTGCTGGCCTGTACTCCCGCAGCAAAGTCCGGATAGAATTGTATGCGGTTCTCCTCATATTGTAGTGTCCCAATTTCTCTGGCCTTCCTAAGTATTGTATCTCTGTCTCTGTAATTCAACAGTCTGGCGATGATAGTACGCCGCAGGGATCCAGGCTTCGGCGCGGGGGCCAGAGTGCGATGTGCTCGCACAACCAGGAATTGGCTTGAAAAGCATTCTGTTCCAAAAAGAGTCTTAAGTAGTAGGTTTTCCACTTGCTGTTCCATAGCGCCTTTCCCGAACTTTTCAGAAACCCCCACAATCCGAATATTGTTCCTTCAGGCTCTGGATTCTAGGTCTTTGCATTTACTTTGCAGCGCGTTCATGCCCGCCTTAAACTGCGCTATGTCGCGATCGTGTCGCGCAATAGTGTCTTCGGTTGTACCAATTCTGTCTTCAGCCTCGGTGATTCTAAGGCTCTCTTTGTCAACTCTGGTTTTCAGTGCTCCGCCGTTGACGCTATCGACAGATCCGGCTCATGGCCAGCTGCCTGGCTACTGGTGTACGAATCCATCGTGCCTTTCTTTTTCCCAGTCGCCCCTTCAGCCGCCTTATCCTGTTTCCTAGCGTTGCCCATGTTCGCCACACCTGCCGGTATCCCACCACAGCCCGACGGGGGCAGTGGAACCTGTGTGACTTTACTGCGGAGGCAGGCCGCCTGTGCCGCGTAGGATACTGTTTGTCAAGCGGGCTCGCTCAGGCCTGGGTATCGCAAGACTAGTGTTTCATGGAGCCATCAACGTCCAGGTATCAGCGGTAGCTTGCTAATTCGACCTCTCATGCGTAGAAAAGAGCTGCACCTCAGCTGCCGAACGGCGCCCAACTCACCGTCTCGCCAACCTGTACGGAATGTAGCACGCGTGGCGCGCCCCGGCTACAGGCCAGAAAATGTAGTCGTTTCCTTGGTCACGGCTCAGGTCGGGGAGGACAGGATATCATGCTGTCCCACGATGACCCACTTCACAGCACCCGCCGCGCCGCGGCAGGGAGCTCCAGCTCTCGCCCAACAGGATGGTCTCAATAACTGCGAAGGCAGGGTCCCACCGGGCACACCCAGTCAAAACCTCGCTTCCCGTCCGGAGGAGGGCCCACGAGCCAGCAACACTTGTCCGCAAAGCCACGCGTACGGGGCTCAGGGGGGGTCACTCCAGTCGCTCCGCAGTGTCCACAGGCCCAACTCCGTGACTGTGGCACCGGGGCCCCCCCTCTCTATGTCTCTCTGGCGAGAGCGTCAGCGGCGCGGGGCGCAGACCAGCCGGATGTCCTCCGCGGCCAACTCCCGGGCTTTCTCCCGCTCACCACGCCAAAGCCGATATCTCCGTGAGTTTTAGTCCGTCGCTCTCAGGATTTCAGTCGCGTGTGGACTGGGTCAAGGTGCATCCTCTGCTCGACTCCACTATCCGCTGAGGGCTCCGAAACAGGATTCAAATATAGTTTGGATTTCTGTTGGGCCGGAGCTCTCACATCAGGCGGCCATCTTGGTCGTGCGCAACAGCGCCCCCCCCCCCCCCCCCCCGAGGTCTGCAGTTTTTCTAAGCTTTCATCAGCTTTACTGCCGAACAGCCTCAAGCCATCAAAAGGCATGTTGAGTAGTCTGGCACATCTGGTGCAAACCCCGACTTCCTCAACCACGCAAATCTGCATAGCACTGTGCTTGCAGCCATGGATATGCTGATACTATCAGCAATATCCAGTCCAGACTGGAGACATTCCCCCATTGCCTCCTTCCGTCTTTGACAATATTCAGGAAGCCTTCCCTTTCCTCGCCTTCCGGAATATGATCAGCCGCCGCCGAAATGCAGTCCCGCACGGTATGGGTGAACCTGGCCAGGGTACAGGTGACATTTGTAGACTTGAGAGCCATGCTACCTGAGGTAAAGACCTTACAGGCCCAAGCATCCACCTTCTTATCCTCTCTATCCAGGGGGATAGATGGAGAGGCTGTTTGCCTTGACGAAGTTGCTGCCTGAATAACCAGACTTTCTGGAGTGGGATGCCTCCTTAAGTAATCTGGTTCAGAACTCCCAGCTTTTTTCCACTGTCCTCTGAAGTGCCCTATGGAAGGGGAGAACTGGGTCCTTCTGGGGGCGTTGGCCAGGTATATCAGTCATATCATCCTGATCAAATGTGGATGAGGATGTACCCCAGCCCATGTATTCCACAACCCTATTCATCAAACTCCTGTACACTGAATCTGCATGTTCTGCAGGGTCAGGTTTTGCAAACTCTAGCTCTGGTGACGTATCAATGCCACTAGCAGAGTAAAGGGTATCACACAGGTCTCTCATTTTCGATTCTGGATCGATTAATTCTTCTGGAACCTCTCTGTTACCACATTGCACTCCAAAAAGGAGAAACTTCTTCTTCTGAAGTGCTTTCTTCAAATATAGAAGACAGACTTAAAGAAGTCTGACTTCGGTAAAGGAGTAAATCTCCTTTCCTGTGCGTTAGTTTGGGTCAAAGGAATCTTCGAAGGCACCAATGACATCTTCGACAAAAGTGTTAAAAACACCTGTGGCTTCGATGTTAAACCCGATGGCGTTGACAAAGTCGTCAAGGGTTTCGACGATTTATGTTTTTTTTGTTGGTGCCGGTGTCAGGGAAACACTCGATTCTCGATGAGTCTGCAACAATTTAACGTTGACTCAAGATTTTCGATGTTCACCTTTACTACTGGATTTTTCCACAGTAGTTCCTGACTTCCCTGTGTCATCCAACGGAGCGACCGGGGTCTGGCTCTTTTGACGTTTCTTTGAGGGGTTTGATGCCACATTCTCAAAGACCTTCATCATCTTCTTCTAAATTCATCCCATTTTCTTGGGGAATCCGACTTAGTCAGACATCTTACCAATTAGGTAGTCGTATCAAAGGAAGAGGAGGGATATCTATGTCTCCTTTTAACTTTCATTGATGAAGATGAAGAATGTCTCGATCTACTGCATGATCGAGACCTCTTAGAATGTTTACGGTGATCCGCTTCTTTTGAATCGCACAATTTTTTATATTTTTTTGACGAGGCCTTCGAAACTTCCCTCCCCACCCCCAGTTTACCTTTCCTCTCATGAAGGGCCTTCTCCGTCATCGACTGACAGGAGCCACAGTCGCCGGTTCGATTGTCTGAACCTAGGCACCAAAGACAAACGCAGTGAGGGTCTGTAATCGACATTTTCGATCCACAGTCGATACATTTTTTGAACCCTGTCTTGGGAGTAGAAGGGGTGGAAGAAGACGACATTTTCTTGAAGAAAATTTCGAAGCGCGCCGTTCTAGAGAGCGAAGCAATCGGAAAAACGGAACTGAAGCCAACGGGCGCAGCACAAGCTACTTATACTGATCGTGACGTCGACATGGTACGGAGCCTGTCGAGGGACATCGATGCCACAACCTCATGCACAGCGCCCTCTGCCGAGAAACATTTTTCCGAAGCAGCGAAGCTGGGTGTTACGAATATCATAAGATGAGGAATACGTGGGAGGACACAATCTATTCAAAGAAGCCTCAGCAGTTGAGTTGCGAGTGTACAGTTAGCCTCCCCATCATCATGGAAGGAGTGGGGGACAGCTGGGAGGAGATATAACTGAGAGGACATAAGAGGCAGGTTTTAAGTGTTGTGTGACTCTGCATGATGCCGTGTCCAAAAAGGTTTTGAGAAAAACTGTTTCAAAGATGGTGGCCAATGTATTTGTCAGGCTTTGATTACAATATAGAGTGCATTGTTGTAGTCAAGGTATGAGTTATCAAGTCCAAACCCCCATAAGGTGGTTGCCTTTAGTGATTAGGGTGAAAATGTATTGGGGAGTTTAAGGTGAACGGAACTCTTCACCATATTACACACTTGAATGTTAAGGTTACTACAGGCGTTTCCGGGATGATATGCAGATTGGGCACTATTGAATTAAAAAAAAAAGTTGAAAAAAGGCATGCACTGTTAATTCCACCATTAAGGTGTCTGTGGCTGTAAGAACATGTTTGCTTGATAAAATATAGGGAATTAGATCATATCCACCTCTCTGTTGCTTTTTGCAATCCTTGGCTAGTAAAATGTCAGGCTTGGGCACACTAGATCTTCACACTATATGTCGTAGACTGAATAAGCCACACAATAATAAACCACCACATATGTTTTCCCAATCCTTCTCTTAGGCAATTGTATACCAATTGAGCAGAACCAAAGAAAAAACACAGCAGGGAGCAACCAAGTTACACTCTTAATGACATATGCAAGAAACGAAAAAACTTTGTATTGGAATACAAATGAATCTAAAGTCAACACAAATCAACATATTCAGCCATGCACGCTATCAGAGAAGGGGTCAGAGTAAGCAACTTGGAGAAACACAGCATTGATATTCACAGGTATATTGGCATACTTTAAAATGTCCCTCGATAACCCACACCCAAGACAGTAATTTCGCTTTTTCCAGAGTGAAACTAGCTACTTATTAGCAAACTTGGCAGACTACGTGCATTCTTTATACATAACCTTGGAATTATAACTGACAAACTATTCGCACTAATGCAGACTCCCCCTTTCCAACTAATTATTATTTTTGCATGGGCAAACACATTTGCTATCCGGTACATCAAGAACACATGGGCTTTTGCCCTTTTGTGTACAACTCGACACTTCGTTATTTAAACTATGTGGGTTATCCTAATTATTTATTTATTAATTTTTATTTTGTCACCTATACTTGCAAGAGTTTAGTGCCGCTCTGTCTGCAAGGACAGTAACTCTTTCGTTTCATGGTTGCTCTGACTCCCACGGTCTGCTGCCTCTAGGATTACAGTGAGCTATCCTCAAACCCCGTCTCCTGCCTCTGCAGCGAGCACTTCACTCTGTCCAGACTGAAGCCTCATAGCTCAGCCAGCCAGTACCTGATCCGACCTCCTTAATTTTCGTTTTTCTTCTCCTTCCCTTTTCTCTTCTCTCACTCTGTCTGTCCAGCCTCTTACTCCCTCCTTTCCTCACCTTTTAAGCACCCTTTCCTTCACCACCCATCAACCTACATTTTCATATAGATTCCTTATGTTTCTCAACCCATTCTCATGCCCTCTATTGCAATGTCATGGATGATGACTCTTGTCAATCACCACCCTTTCTAGGCAACACCCCCAGTAATTTTGCAACCTTTTCCGGTCCTTTCCATAGCAACCTTTGTACAACACTCTTGTTGAACATGCATCGAGCCTAGATGAAACGTGAAACAGATTTCCTCTCTATTTCCTGGTTTGCATCAGCTTGAACAATGAAATTGTTCTTTCAAATGAACATTCTGCTGTTTCATCGTGAGAAGCCAGCATCTGCGAGCCACACTGCTGTTCAATTTTTCAATTTTGCATTTAAACTGATATCGCAGTGTTAATGTCCATGCACCTACAGCCCCAGTCTAATTGCTAATGTCAGAATTACAATTAGTACGGTTAGCAGTGTTAGTAGTTAGTTATGTTAATGTAATCAACACCCTACACTACACTATGCTATTCTAAACCATCAAATCAATCCCCTCTTTCGTTTACCCTCGATGCCACACATCAGTGCTAGTATTCTAAATCACACAACACTTGTGAACATTGTCTCTGTTGAAATCAATGGAACCATTGAAATGAGTGCACGGTTGAAATTCATGCACTGCATTATTCCAACATGGCCCAGGACACAGAACTGCTTTGGAGCAATATATTCAGAGGCTGCGTTTGCATCATCTATGCCTCTGGAGGCATCACATCTCAGAAACCAAAGAGAACTGATCTTCTCGGCAAGGGACAATAAGGCAGATTTTGTGTTATCAGCACAGGAGTAAAAGGAGAGATGTTTGGCTTTGAGTAGGTCTCTTGGGGATTTTATGTAACCTTGAATAAACAGCAGCGATAATGGAGCACTCTGAGGACCCCACTGAACACTGCTGTGGGATGAGTTGTAAGGTCTCAGACTCCAATGCTAGATTTCCTTTTTGAAAGGAAGCAGCCAAACTATTAGAAGGACCTAGCTGCAACAATCTGCAGATATTACACCAGGAGGCTGTATTCCATCATATTGAAGGCTTCAGAAAGCTCTAAAAGGATGAGCATGAAGAAGCAACAGTTGTTAACTTATTCTCTCAAGTTGTCCCAAACTGTAAACAAGGATGACTCAACTCTGATGTTGGGTGGAAGCCAGATTGACATTGGTGAGAGGCCAGAAGGAGCGGATAGACACACAGGCCTTGAACTGTGTGGTTACTTATTTTTCTATTCTTTTGGTCAGCACTGGGAGGCTGGTACCGCAATGCTAGATGAAAACTTCTTCAAACTCAAGAGATGCTTCTATCAGACGTGAAGGTGATTGAGTATTTCAGGCATTCTGGAATGGTAATAGAGGAAAGAGGTCTGTTGATAAAGGCTTTCACAGGGTAGGGCAATAGATCTGCAAGAGCTTCAGCAGTGACTGCTGTGCAGGCGTCCCCGAATCTTTTTCAGGTGTAAGAAATATGATCAAAGATAGGATGAAGGATTCTTCTCTGTGGGTGAGGCTGAATGGGGTGGGCTTGGTGAATTTGAGAGGTGCAGTGGCGCGTTTGTCTGCAAATGCTACAATAGCTTGGGATAGCATTCCCTAATTTGTGGGATAGAGGTGAAGCATGCTGGGGGTAGGATCTAAAGCTGTGTACTCTTAAGAACAATCTGGCTGAGGAGTACTTTGTTTAGTCCTGAAACGGCTTTGTGATATGTGGGCTCAGATTATTATAGGTCAACATTACTGACAGAGTATCTGGTTTTGTGCCATACAGTTAACCTTTTCCAGCATTCTTTTGGAGGAGTGTTGTTGAGCAATGTGCTCCAAAAACAATTGTGGAAAAAGGTTAACTCCAACATAAACCATTTAAGGGTGAATGAGTTACCAAAGTCTTAAGTATCAAAGGGAAATAAAGAAACTAAAGAACAAAGGCAATGGAGGATTTAGGCAAAAAATAACCAGGTTACTCACCGTAGTGACCAGCTTACTCCTAGTCCATAGTCCCCTTTCCTCCATACTTATGGGACGGGACCGGAGCACTTTGTAAAAGCATCCAAAATTTAGCAAACATTTTAGTCCTTCCTCTCTTTCTACGCGGGGCCCGGCACGTGGCCGTAGCCCCGCCAATCTCAGCTACGCCCCGCGCATCGCCCATCAGTCCTTTTCTATCACCAGGTCAGAGACCTTTAAGCAATAACAGAGGAACCTTATTAGGGGGGACAGAGGGCGGGCGTATGGAGGAAAGGGGACTATGGACTATGAGTAAGGTGATCACTACGGTGAGTAACCTGGTTATACTCCTACGTCCCGTACCCTTTTCCCCATACTTATGGGAGATTCCCAAGCACTCCTTACAGGAAAACAGGTGGATGGAAAATCCCTTACTGAAACAGGTTCTCCAGCACAGCCTGACCAAACTGAGCATCAGACCTGGAGCTCAGATCTAGACAATAATGTTTACAAAAGGCCGATGGGGAGGCCCAAGTAGCCACCTTTGCAATGGTCTCCCAGGGGACATATTTCTGAAAGGCAACTGCAGCTGCCTTGCCCCGCACCAGGTGTGCATGAATACCTATAGGAGGCTGCAGTCCTTGGACAGTGTAAGACTCCGTAATACAGGCAGCAATCCATCTGGAGATGGTAGCCTTAGAGGCCTGCTTACCTTGTGGATTACCAAAGGTCACTAACAGTTGAGAAGAGCTCCTAAATTCGGAAGTTCTGTCCATATAGAACTTAAGAGCTCTTCTAACACCCAAGCAGCGCAGAACCCTTTCCGCTTCTAAAGCAGGGTTCAGGAAATAGACCGGAAGGGAGATTGATTCATTTAGATGGAAATCAGAGACCACCTTTGGCAGGAAAGAAGGGTTTGTCCGTAGGACCATCTTATCCTTGTGAAAAACCAAAAAGGGATGCTCCACCGACAAAGCCTGGAGCTCACTCACACGCCTTGCTGAGGTAACGGCAACCAAAAAGGACACCTTCCACGACAGGTGCTTGAGATCCACCGTGGCCATTGGTTCCAAAGGTTTATGGCACAACGCTGTAAGGACCAAATTTAGATCCCACGACGGGTGTTTACTACGAAGCAGGGTGTAAAGGCATGTCAAGCCTGCAAAATGTCTCTAAACCACTGGATTAGACAGAGAGAAAGAGCTTTGGCCTGTAGATAGATAGGCAGAAACTGCTGAAAGATAAGTTCTGCATGACAGAACGCGAATTCCTGACTCTGCTAGGTGGGATACAAAGGACAGAACCGTGTCAATCGTAGCCGCCCTTGGTCCAGTTGTTTTTGTAGACACCAATGACAGAACCTGAGCCATTTGCTTCTGTACTGGGACCAAGTCGAGGGTTTCCTGGCTGCCTGAATAATACGCATGTTATCCGCAGACAGGCTAAGATGTTCTAAAGACCTGAACTCAGGCACCATGCCGCCAAGCTGAGCGATTGTGGGGAGGGGTGCCAAAGCTGTTGCTCCCCCTGGTGAAGAAGATCGGGGCTCACTGGTAACCTGATCGGCGGATACACTGACAAGCGTTGAAGTTCTGAGAACCAAAACCTGGCCGGCCACCATATGGCTATGAGTAGAAGGGAACAGTTCACCGTGTTCTTCAGCTTGCAAATTGTCTGGTAGTGCTTGCCGTGCGCGCGTATGGCCAGCTGACACTAATTAGTAACAGCTTATCTAGGGCCAACGGCGCACGGCAGGTGTGGCTTATTTTGTGTTCCAGACGAAGTCATGCCGGAGGATTGAGGGAGACCGTTTCGCTCCTGCCTACTTTCTTTTAATAACAGGCCATTCGATCGGGAAGTGGAGTTCGAAGGGCGCACGGCTTCCATGCCCGGCATTCAGAACTCGCAGCGGCAGACGGAGGACTCGCGCTGCTGCTACATGCTACACCAGCTTACGTCCGGGAAGGCTTACGAGCTTCCCGGACGAAAAGATAAGTGCAGGAGGGTTTTGGGTGTGAACGCTCATTGTTAAACTGGCGCTACACTGATTATGTACATTTGGTTTTCATATGGCTATGGAAATAACTTTTGAGAGACAGGACTAATGGGTTTAGAATTCACAGGGTCTCCGTAATAGTGTTTGAAGAAGCCAACCGTGTTTCCGCCATATGTTTTTCAGCGTTGTGGCTTCCCGTGCATGTAACGCTCGCACTGCAAAGAAGCTCAGGTTTCACTCGAGTATCAGTGTGGCAGTACTGGAAACTAGATATGCATGGTGAATTCCCACAGAACAGCACAGTGGTGTTGTATGTTTCACGTTTAGGACATTTCATGTTTAATGTTGGTACGTGTCGCTAATGCTTGCCCAGAGGGCCATGTGTCATGTTTTTCATGTTGGGCAGAACCTCCCATGTATGTTCCATTGTTCTTGCTTGCTTATATGTGAACCCTGATATTGTATGGCAACAGGTGCCTGTATCAAGAGGTATCAGCGTACAAATAACCTAGGACGGTGCATTAGGTGCCTGTATTAAGGGGTACTACTGGTGACTTGAGTTTGTGGTTATGGTCTATGGTATTTTCTATGGTATTAGATAGTGTAGGGTTTTTTCCCTGTTACGTCCCCTGTCCTAACCAAAGTAGGCATTCCCTAACCCTTTATCCGGTGTTCCTACTTCCCCTCCCCGTCCACAACCTCTCCCTAACCCTCTTTCCCCCATTGGCTGCCACGTGGTATCCTGTGGTTTGTATATCAGGTACCTGTGCCAACCACGGGTGGAGGGTCGACTTCATTCGGCTTCTGTGGTTCGGGGGAAGAGTGTTGACACACCTTCCCCCATTATTGTGTACTCGATTCTTGACATAATAAGCCACCCCCACATTGGGATACTTACAACCCCAAGCCAAATGGAAGAGACCACTCCCGCCTTGGCTGATGTGTTAAAGGCGCTTCAGAATGTTCAGACGGAGTTAGTACAAGCAAGACAGGACTCGGATAATTTAAAGACACAAGTACAGAGTTTGGTAGCCCAGCGGAGCCCGTTGGAGGGGGCTAGTGCAATGGGAGGGTCCACGAGGCAGAATCCCACTGTAATTGTTCAACCTTCTAGTAGTGTACCGTTGTCAGCTCCAGTACGTTTTTCAGGGGATCCTCGAAAATACATTACTTTTCTTACCCAATGTAGACTTCATTTTTTGTGTAAACCTACTGCATTCGAAACCATTCAGGCCAGGAAGGCTTTTGTGATTTCTTATTTGACAGGAGATGCAGCAGCATGGGCTATGCCCCTGGTACAGAAGGATTACCCTTTATTATACAATTGGGATGGTTTCTTAGGGGAATTTGGCAGATTATTTGATCGCCGAGAGGTGTCATTAGCACAAGATAAGGAGTTGTTGGGATTAAGACAGGGAGGCAAGGATTTGGTAACATATGTAACCCAGTTTAACAAATTGGTAATTGAAACGGAGTGGCCAGTGGCTAAAAAAACGTATTCTACCAGGGATTGCGAGAGGAACTGAAGGATGCCATTGCTCAGGTGGAGCCGCAACCAGGAACTTGCACAGCCATGATCGATTCAGCTTTAAGGTTGGATAATCGTATGAATGAGAGGAAAGGAGATAAAAAGAGACCGGATCCAGGGCCCTTTGTGCTTTTAGACAGGAGTAAAGGAGGACAGACCAGTGAAGTGGAGCCCGTGCAAATTGGTAGTGTACGAGGACCTTTGTCAGCAGCAGAGAAGGAACAGTGTAAGATTAATAAATTGTGTCTCTATTGTGGACAAGCAGGGCATTTTATACGTACATGTCCCAATACCCCTCAGAAAAGTGTGGGAGGGGAGAGGAGTATGAAGAAGGTGGGAAAAAAGAGTTGGGCCGGCCTTAAGGGGAACACAGGTGCCAGGCCCGATGGAGATAGGGTTCCCCAGATGGGTTGCAAATACAGTGGGGGGGGGGGTAAAACTTGTCACTTATACATTTTGGTGACGTTATGTTTTGCTTTGACTAAGCAGGAAGTTCTGGCAATGGTGGATTCAGGGGCTACTGGCAATTTTGTAAGTATTACATTGGCGGAGCAGTTGGGATTGCCTTTGATAGACAAAACCAAGGTGGAAGGAGTGCAATCGGTGGATGGTTCACCTTTGTTATCAGGGCCCGACCGAAAGCAGACCGAAAAATTGGACATGATTTGTGGACATGGTCATAAAGAGGAAATCACATTTGACTTAATAGCAGCACCTCAATTCGGATTAATTTTGGGAATGCCCTGGTTAGTTCGTCACAATCTGAGAATTGATTGGGAAAGGCAGACAGTGTTGTTTGATGAGCAGAGGTGTCAGGAACATGTTTTTCAAGAGGTAGGACCAGCGACATTGTTATTTGAAAAAGGGCCAGGAGATCAGCTGGTGGGAGCAGTGACAGAGGAAATTCCAGCACAGTACCTGGAGTTTAATGAAGTTTTTGACAAAATAATTGCGGAGCAGTTACCCCCACATAGACCCTATGATTGTGTTACTGATTGGAGGAAGGAGCAAAATTGCCTTGCAGTAGAATTTATGCTCTCACGGAAACGGAAAATCAGTATTTAAGGGAATATTTAGATGAGATGTTGGCTAAGGGTTTTATTAGATATTCCACATCCCCAGTCTCCTCACCTTTATTTTTTTGTTCCCAAGATCGAAGGGACCTTAGGCACTTGCATTGACTATTGTGCAATAAATAAGGTAACGATAAAGAATAGATTTCCGTTGCCCTTGATTTCAGTTCTTTTGGATCAAGTAAGGGCTGCCAAGGTTAATATCAAGTTGGATTTGAGGGGCGCTTACCATTCGATACGGGTCAAAGAGGGGGATGAGTGGAAAACAGCTTTTAGAACTAAGTTTGGTTTGTTTGAATATTTGGTGATGCTTTTTGGTTTATGTAACGCCCCATCAGCTTTTCAGTTTTTTATGCATGAAGTATTGCATGAATTTATTGATATTTTTGTCATTGTTTATACTGACAATATCTTGATTTATTCTGAGTCTCCAGAACAGCATGTAAAACATGTAAGGACTGTGTTGAAACGATTACAGGATTGTCAATTGGGTGTCAAATTGGAGAAATGTGCAATCCATGTGACGCAGTTGGAGTTTTTGGGATTCATCTTGACTGACACAGGAATTGTAATGGATCCTAAAAAAGTGCAGGCTGTGAGGGATTGGCATTCTCCACAATGCATAAAAGACATACAATCTTTTCTAGGGTTTGCCAACTTTTATAGGCGATTATTAGCAATTTCTCTAAGATTGTCACTCCCATCACGCATCTTTTAAAGAAGGCGGTGAGGTTTACTTGGAGTTCTGAAGCAGAGAAAGCCTTTCAAGAGTTGAAGTTAGCCTTCACTACTGCCCCGTGTTAAAACATCCCAACACTGAACGGGTATTTCAAGTTGAAACAGATGCAAGTAATGTGGCGATAGGAGCCATTCTATCGCAGAAGGATGAGAAGGGAGTATGGCATCTTGTAGCATTTTATTGCAGAAAATTGTCAGGGTGTGAGCAGAATTACTCTAAAACTGATAAGAGGTTGCTGGCGATTTGGTCCGCATTCCTTGAGTGGCGCCATTATTTGCTGGGAGCAAGGCATCAGGTGGTGGTGGTAAAGGACCACAAGAATTTGCAATATTTCAAAACGGCTCAAACCCTTAGTCCTAGACAATTAAGATGGTCTCAGTACTTTAATGAATTTGATTTTGTGGTTACCTTTAGACCGGGTAGCAAGAAGGGAAAGGCAGATGCTCTCTCCAGGCAGCAAAATTTGGATAACTCAGTAGGTGAAGTGAAAACCATTATCTCGCCATATAAAATTGTTGGGGCCATTACGAAACAGGTCATTGAATTAGTCAAGAAAGCTTTAACCTCACGACAATTGTCAGAGTGGCGGAATAGTCATACGGCACGCACAATACGGGAAGGGTTGCCATATCATCAGAATCAGTTATATTTAACCACTAAAGAGTTACAAGACAAGGCTTTATATTGGTGTCATACGTCTCCCTTAGCGGGACACGCAGGTCTGAGAAAAATACAGATGATGCTGGAAAAATATTTTTGGTGGCCCACATTAAGACAGGATATGGAGAGATATGTGGAATTATGTGAGAATTGTGCGCGTAACAAAGCATAGCCTGTTAAGAAAAGAGGGTTACTGCAACCATTACCAACTCCTGAGAAAGCATGGACGCACATTTCTATGGATTTTATGACAGATCTGCCACACAATAATAAATGTGATACCATCTGGGTAGTGGTGGACTTTCTGTCAAAACAAGCCCATTTCATTCCTTGCGAGGGGATACCTGGGGCAGGGAAATTGGCTGAGTTATTCTTACAGCATGTGGTAAGACTGCATGGATTGCCAAAGTGTATTGTCTCAGATAGGGGCTCGCAATTTACCTCCAGATTTTGGCGTGCTTTTTGTCAAATGCTGGGAATCAATTGTTCTCTTTGCACCAGTTATCATCCTCAGACAGACGGTCGGACTGAAAGAGTGAATCAAACACTTGGGCAATATTTACGAGGCTACTTGTGTGTTGGCAGAGAGTCGTGGGTGCAAGCTTTATGGTTGTCAGAATTTACCTATAACAACACTTATCACACTTCCTTGGGAATGGCACCTAATGAATGTTTGTATGGTCATGAACAGAATATGTGTTACACATTATCAACGTTGGTCATGGTGGCAAAGCCGTAGAATAGGGAGAACGGCGCATAACGTGATAATGCAGAATCCCATAACGGCGACTTTTCCTAGAGACAACAACGGTCTAGTTGTTTCACGTACATCTGACGCACTCGCGCCGGGTCACGTGACTCCTGATAAGGAAGGAAGTGCTGTCTGTATACGCGTCGCTGCTGCCTTTGTGGACGCTCCGTAAGTTCGCTTCTAGGACTCACACTCCTTTCCTCTACTGACTCTGAGTTTCTCCGTATTCCTTACTTCTGTTCTGATTTCTATTCCCTTGCTTAGACTCAGCTGCTGGCCGTATTTGGTGGGATTTGTGGGTTTTCTGGCGGGTTGGCCGCCCGTGTTAGTGAGTACAATCAGACTCATCTCCCTTCAGTAGATTTCTCTCCCCGGCATTCTAAAGCTTACTTTCTATTCTCTGTTTGCTAGTGCCACCACATCCGCGGAACAGGACCGGCTTCTCAAGCCCTCGGACACTTCCGAGAGCAGTCTCTTTCCTTAGAGGACACATCCCTTGTACGTGGTTTCACATTTCCCACTCTCACTTATTTCTCGCTACCAGTCTTCCTGGAACTTACCTGTTCTATCTTGTTTCCTTGGAAAGGTCTCCGAACCTCTTTGTTGTCCAGCGCGCATAGAGGATCCGTCCAGACTTCCACCTCCCGTTCCGAAGAGTTGCAGCGGCTCAGGGTTTTTTCCCCCAGGAGGGTTTCCCTGGGGATCCTGCTCTCCTCCTAACTGGTTTATCATTCAGGGAGCTGGGAAGCAGGACTCCCACGGGGGATTCATCCATTTCCACGACATCCGCCAGTTGTCTCCATTTCGGGTCGCAGTCTGCCCAGGTTAGTGCAATTTGTTACCGATTTGACAGTTAGCAACGCCAAAAAACAGACTGGCCGCGGCAGACGGCAATCTGAAATGGAACAACAGATGCACCAACTTATGGCGGCAATGCAGTCCATGACATTGGAAAAGCATACTTTAAAACAGGATAACTCGCAATTAAAACAACAGTTAGGTCGGGCATTTTCTGATCTTCCTCCGTCAACATTCCAGATAGACAAGTTTGACAGGAATCTGCTCAAGTTAAAAGAGTTTCTTGACAGCTGCAATGTTCAGTTCACCTTTAAACCTAGATTTTTTCCCACAGAGAAAGATAAGGTGGGATTCGTTATTTTCCAGCTATCAGGCCCAGCCTTAGCATGGGCTACCCCCTTGGTAACTTCGGGAAATATTCTCGATTCCTATGCTGCTTTCACCAATAGCTTGAAAACCATGTTTGGTCGTAAAGAAATTTCAGTTTCAATTCAGGAGAAATTACTTGATTTAAAGCAGGGATCTGGAGACCTCATCTCATATATCACACTTTTTAAACAATTGTCTTCAGAGACAGGATGGCCAGATGATGGTCTGGTTACTTTGTTTTGACGAGGGCTCTCAGAAGAGCTCAAAGACGAGGTGTCCAAGGTCCCTAGACCAGCCAATTTGGCAGAGATGATTTCGATCTCTACGCAGATAGACTATCGATTACAAGAACGCCATCAGGAGAAAAAGAAGGGAAAAGCTTCTCGGGTTCATATGGAATTCTTTCCCGGAACTACCAAGACACACTCTCCAGAAGAGCCAATGCAAATTGGGACCGTGAAGGGCCCTCTTTCCAACTCCGAAAGGGAGAGAAGAAAGACTTGCGGTCTGTGTATGTATTGTGGCTCTTCCTTACACCTTCTAAGAGACTGCCCACTTGTTCCATCACGTAGAATTCCATCTCAGGTTTCGGGAAACGCAAGAACCCTACAGTAGGGGGAACCACGGTAGGAGTCTTTCGACAGGGTTCCCCTACTAACAAGAATTCTTCCTCAGATCCTGGACAGGTAGAGCAGTCTATGGTTGTGATTTCTTTAACTATAACCCTTCCAACTATCATCCTTACTAATGTCCTGGCACTGATTGATTGCGGGGCGGCGGGCAATTTTGTGGATGATGCATGGGCGACCAAGAAAGGAATTCCTAGGGTTGACAAGATACTAGCCACTCCAGTTCAAGGGGTTGATTTGAGTTCAGGTCTTATCAGGGAACAAACAGAACCTTTACATTGTGCTGTAGGGACACATCAAGAAAAAATAGAATTTGATCTCATCCGGACGGCACATTTTCCAATAATCTTGGGGCTCCCGTGGTTGAGATTACATAATCCCTTCATCAACTGGTCAGCGGGCACTCTCTTTTTAGGCTCGGAGTTTTGCACCAATCATTGTTTGTCCCATACTACAGTAAAAAGATGTCTGAGCATTCCATCTATTAGTCACATTAGTAGGATTCCTGATTGTCATCAGCGATTTCTGTCAGTTTTCTCTAACCCCAAATTTCCTACTCTTCCACCTCATCGCAGAGATGATTGTCGTATTGACCTATTGCCTGATGAGCCTATTCCTCTCAGCCGCATGTATGTACTATCCCAGAAAGAAAAGGCTGCTCTAAAAGAATATCTTCATCAAAACCTACAAAATGGGTTGATCTCAGAATCCACTTCCCCTGTGGGTGCATCACTATTTTTTATTCCAAAAAAAGACTCAGAAGAATTACGATCGTGTATTGATTTCCGCTGTCTAAACCGGATCACAATCCCAGACAAGTACCCCATGCCACTTATTACTGACATCTTGGAGGCCGTTCAAGGGGCCTCGGTTTACACCAAACTTGATCTCAGGGGAGCTTATCATCTCATCAGGATAACACCGGGAGATGAATGGAAAACAGCATTCCGCACTCCCTTTGGCCTTTACCTATATCACGTCATGCCCTTTGGGCTAGTTAACGCACCAGCGATCTTTCAAAGATTTATGGACCACCTATTTTCTGATGTCCTCCTTCACTTTGTCATAATTTATCTCAATGACATCTTGATTTTCTCTAAAAACAAGGAAGAACACATCAGTCATGTAAACCTCGTATTATCTCGTCTGGAAGAAAATCAATTATATTGTAAAGCAGAAAAGTGCGAATTTTACCAGAGCCAAGTTACATTTCTAGGATTTGTGCTGTCCCCTCAAGGGATTTCTATGGACCCCAGAAAGGTTTCCTCAGTATTGGATTGGCCTCCTCCATCGTCAATAAAAGAAATCCAGAGGTTTCTAGGATTCACTAATTTCAACCGTAAATTTATCCCAAGCTTTTCAGAAACCATTCAACCCATAACCAGACTGCTTAAGAAGGGAGTTTCCTTCGAATGGAATTCTGAGGCGCAGACAGCCTTTGAAAAACTTAAACGTATTTTTACTTCTACTGAGATATTGGCTACCCCGGATCAAAATCGACCATTCGTGGTAGAGTTGGATGCCTCTCACCATGCGCTGGGGGCCGTGTTACTCCAGAAGAACGAACAAGGAGACGAGAAACCAGTAGCTTATCTATCCAAGACATTCAATCGCTCGGAAGAAAACTATTCCGTTCTAGAAAAAGAGTTATTGGCCATTAAAAGAGCCTTTGAGGAGTGGAGACATTTGCTCTTGGGAACGAAGTATCCAGTGGAAGTGCGCACAGATCACCAGAACCTTAAGGTGCTGCAGCAAGCATATACCACGAATAGCAGGCAGGCAAGATGGGCACATTTTTTTTTGCCTTTTAGGATCGAGTTCACCTACCTCCGTGGTAATCGTAATCTTGGGGCAGACGCTCTTTCACGAAAAGACTACTCCTCCTATAAATTCTCTCCAGAACCCTTATTTGCCAAAGCTAAATTTGTCGCAATGACGGGT
The DNA here is from genome assembly GCF_040938575.1 of Ambystoma mexicanum. Classification (NCBI taxonomy): domain Eukaryota; kingdom Metazoa; phylum Chordata; class Amphibia; order Caudata; family Ambystomatidae; genus Ambystoma; species Ambystoma mexicanum. The sequence goes on along the minus strand of NC_090932.1, from coordinate 791,334,665 downwards.
GACTTTCTTCAAGAACTAAGACTGGTCACGTGCCAGAAAAGACAAAGATGCGAAGAGTTAGCTGATCTTCACTCGCTCAATTTGACCCAAGGTTGCTACTTTCACAAGGATCAAGTTCTTGTACCTTCTGCATCCTTACAAAAACAGGTGCTCCACATGTGCCATGATTCCAAGGCTGCAGGACACAGAGGAGTTCGAAACACTCTAGAACTTATATCTCGACATTTCTGGTGGCCCGCGATAAGGAGTGATGTAAATGATTATGTCTCCGCCTGTGTCGTGTGTCAACAGTCTAAAACTCCTCGTGTGTCTCCATACGGTCTGTTAAACCGTATGCCTATCCCAGATCGACCCGGGAAGTACATTTCTACGGATTTTATTGTTGATCTTCCCGTTTCAGCTCAACACACGACCATTATGGTAACTATCGATTACCTCACTAAAGTGGCTCACTTTTCTCCTCTTCACAAGCTTCCTGGGGCAGAACATATGGCAAAGATATTTTTAGCGGAAATATTCTCCCGACATGGCCTTCCAGACACCATTGTTTCCGATAGGGGTTCTCAATACACCTCTAAATTCTGGAGAATTTTATGTCGGAAATTGGGCATCAAGAGATCCCTTAGTTTCGGATATCACCCGCAGACCAACGGTCAGACGGAACGCTTGAACCAGTCATTGGAAGGAACAAGTTACTTACCTATAACTGTTGTTCTCCAGCATGGGTCTGGCATGGATTCACATGCTCATGAATATTCCCCGTCGTCAGGCTGGGAATCCTCGGTAAAGAAAAAACCAGTATCAGTTTCGTTTCTGATCTGTCTTTCGTAGTAATAACCAATCACTGGTCTCTGCGTCATACTGACCACAGCCAATGACTGCCCTCTACCCAAGCACCGCCTCTGGCAGCCATCTTCAGATTTGGAAGCACGTGAAGTGGCAGTATGACCAAGTGAAGAGCCGCAGAGGGGTAGGCGGGAGGGTTCGCATGTGAATCCATGCCAGACCCATGCTGGAGAACAACAGTTACAGGTAAGTAACTTGTTCCTTCTCCAGCATGGGGTCTGGCATGGATTCACATGCTCATGAATAAAGAATACATAGCAGTACACACATGCACAACCACGGGAGGTGGCAACGGCTCAACATTAAGCAGTACATCAAACTCAACATTAAGCATCTTACCTCCTCACCAGGCTCACCTCAGGCGAACAGGTTGCGCAGCACTGCTTGGCCGACCCTGGACTCCTCCCTGGAATCCCGATCGACGCAGTAGAATTTCGTGAAGGTGTGCGTCGACCTCCACGTAGCAGCCCTGCATATGTCCAGCAGGGGCACACCAGAAAGGAACGCCGTGGTAGCTGCGATCGCTCTGGTGGAATGGGCTCTCGGACGGCCAGGCAGCGGTCGGTTTGCCAACCGATGACAGTACATGATACAGCCGGAGAGCCATCTGGAAATGGAAGCCTTCGAGAGAGCCTTCCCCTGATTGACAGGTCCAAAGTTCACAAAGAGTTGTGACGTCTTCCGAAAACACTTCGTGCGGTCCACGTAGAACTTCAGCGCTCTAGCCACATCCAGCGAGTGCAAAGTCCTCTCAGCCGGCGACGAAGGCGACGGGAAGAACACAGGCAACACCAAGGGTTCGTTGAGATGGAAGTCCGACAGTACCTTGGGCATGAAGGAGGGGTGCGCCCTGAGCACTACCCTCGTGTCGTGAAAAGTCAAGTACGGGGCCTTGCATGAAAGGGTCTGGATCTCTCCCACCCGTCGTGCGGAGGTGATGGCCACAAGAAACGCTGTTTTCCACGACAGAAACTTCAACGGGGCCGAGTGCAGAGGCTCGAACGGAGGTCCCATGAGCTTGGTCAGCACCACGTTGAGCTCCCACGCCGGGGCCGGAGCCTTCACCGGCGGGAACGATCTGAACAGTCCCTTCATGAACTCTTTCACCAGACGATGAGACCACAAGGACGTCCGGCCCGTGGTTCTGGTGTATCGGGAGATCGCAGCAAGATGAATCTTGATGGACGCGTGTGCCAGTCCAGCTTTGGCCAGCGTCAGCAGGTACGGCAGTACCTGGGGAGCCGTAATCCGTAGAGGGTTAATCTTCTGTGCGTGGCACCAGACAGAGAACCTCTTCCATTTGTGTCCGTAGCATTTAAGAGTCGAGGACGCCCTGGCCTTTGCAAGAACCTCTCTGCAGTCGGCCGGTATGTCGTATCCTCCAAACTCTAGCGCTGCAGGAGCCAGGCCTGCAAGTTCAGCGATTTCGGGTCGTGGTGGAGGATGGCGCCTCCTTCCCTGGAGAGTAGATCCGCGTCCACCGGCAGCTTGATTGGCGGGGACGCTGACAAGTCCAGAAGGTCCGGGAACCATATCTGCCTCGGCCACGCAGGTGCGACGAGGATCATCCTGCACCGTGACCTCTTGAGCTGGTTGACGAGCCGGATTAGCAGCGGCAAAGGAGGGAACGCGTAGACGAACAGGCCCTCCCAGGGGAACGAGAAGGCATCGCCCATGCTCCTCGCCTGGGGAAACCTGCTGGCGAACCTCCGGCACTTGGAGTTCGTCGCCGTCGCGAACAGGTCGATCTGGGGTGTGCCCCACCGTCGGAAGAGGCGATCCACTAGATCCTGCCGTAGTTCCCACTCGTGGCACGAGCGCAGCTCCCTGCTGAGTGAGTCGGCGATGGTGTTTTTTATCCCTGCCAGATGAAACGGCACCAGAAACATCCTTTGGGTGACGGCCCAATGCCACAGGTCCTGCGCCTCCTTGGACAGTGCTGGGGACCTGGTTCCGCCCTGTTTCCTGATGTAAAACATGGTGGTGGTGTTGTCGGTGAAGATCCTCACCACCTTGCCCTTGAGGGACGGAAGGAAGGACCTGAGGGCCCAGAACACTGCACGGAGCTCCAGGACGTTGATATGGAGGGACTTCTCCGTCGGGAGCCAAAGGCCTCTCGCGTGCAGATTTTCGGTGTGCGCTCCCCACCCTTCCAGGGAGGCATCGGTGGTCACTGTCTCCTGGTGGTCTGGGGTCTGGTGCGTGCGGTTGCCCCACCACCGGACCGCTCGGCGGAAACTCTCGTCGAGTGTGATCCTCTCCTCGAAGCTGCCCGTCGTTTGGATCCAGCGCGCGTCCAGGAACTCCTGCAACGGGCGCATCCGGAGCCTGCACATGGGAATGAGGTAGATGCAGGAAGACATCATTCCGAGGAGGGACTTGATGGACCTCACCTTGGCCGCGTCGGAAACCAACATCCGTTGTACCTTGCCCAGGATGGACCTGGTCCTTTCCTCCGACGGGGAGGCCAGAAGAGACACTGTGTCGAGCTTCGCTCCCAGAAACAGTGCGTTTTGCGCGGGTACCAGGTGAGACTTGGCATAGTTCACGGAGAATCCCAGGTCCGTGAGAAGTCGGACGGTCCTTGCCGTGTGATCCACGGCGAGCTCCCTCGTCTTGGCTCGGATGAGCCAGTCGTCCAGGTAGGGGTAGACGTGGATCCCCTCGCGGCGCAGCTGCGCCGCCACCGGTGCAAGGCACTTGGTGAATACCCTGGGTGCCGACCGTAGTCCGAAGGGGAGGGCTTTGAACTGGTAGTGACGCCCTTAGACCACAAACCTGAGGAATTTTCGGTGCCCCTTTAGGATGGGAATATGGAAGTAGGCATCCTCCAAATCCAACGACGACAGGAAGTCTCCTTCCTCCAGCTGACCCAGGACGTGCTGGAGGGTGACCATCCGGAACTTTTGCGCCTTGATGAACTTGTTCAGACGTCGCAGGTCCAGGATGGGGCCCCATCCCCCCGTCTTCTTCTTCACGAGGAAGTATCTCGAGTAAACTCCGGAGCCCCGAAGCTTCTTTGGGACGAGTTCGATGGCGCCCTTCCTGAGCATCGCCTTTACCTCCAGGAGAAGCTGAGGGACGTGAAGTTCTTTCCTGGCCACGGGGGGGACGCGCGGACACCTTCTTTGAAACTCGAGCGCGTGGCCCCGGGCCAAGGCGTCCAGCACCCAACGGTCGGTGGAGATGGACTCCCACACGCTGACGAAGTTCGCCAGCCGGCCTCCCACCGGGGTGCTTCGGCGGGGGCCCGACCCCACGGTCGGTTCAATCCTGCTTCGACGAGGCTTTGCCGCCTTGACCTCCTTGGCGACGACGGCGGGGTCCGCCAGACTTGCTTCGTCCTCTGTAGGCCTCCTGAGCCGACGAGCGGGCCGCTTGACGGTAGGTGGAGAAACCGCCGCCGGAACTTTTGGAGGCGCCCTTGCCTCCGCTGCTCCGAAAGGGCGTCCGTCGTTGTTGCAGAACTCCAAGGGCCCGGGCCGTCTAGGTGTCCGCTTTAATGGCCTGAAGGGAATCGTCCACTGTTTTCCCAAACAGGTTGTTCCCATCAAAGGGCATGTCAAGGACTCTGGTCTGAACGTCTTGACGGAAGTCCGTAGCCTTGAGCCATCCACGCCGCCTAAGGCAAACGCCGTTGCCCAACTGGCGGAACCCAGTGTCGGCGATGTCCGTCGCAACGGTAATGGCGTGGTCCGAAGCCACCTCACCTTCCTGCAGGATCTCCAGGGCCTCCGCCCTCTTGTCGTCCGGCAAGAAGTCCAGTAGGGGAGCCAGTTTGTACCAGAGCTCCCTGTCGTAGCGGGCCACGATAGCCAAGGCGTTGGCCGCTTTAATCGTCGTCGCCGCAGACGAGATGACTCTGCGTCCCATAGCGTCCAATTTCTTTCCCTCGCCGTCCGGTGGGGAAGTCGATGTGGAGGCCGCACCCCCCCCGCTTTTTTCCTGGCCGCCGCGGAGACGACGGAGTCCGGGGTAGGCTGCGCCCGGAGGCACAGGGGGGCCGTGTCCGGGACCCGGTACTTCTTCTCGTACCGGTCTCTTCTAGCTGGCGTCATGGAAGGGTTCTTGAGGAGGGTGAGGCCCTCATCCCAAATGTCGTCCAATAGAGGCACTGAGAGGACCGTCTTCCTCTTGGCCTCGCGCCGCTGATAAAGGAAACCTTCCTTCTTATTCTCCTCAGGGCAGAGTTGGAAAAGCTCGGATGCCCTGGTGATCATGGAGTGGAACGATCCAATCTCGTCGGGCGGAGAAGCCCTGGTGGGAGGCGACGACGGTACATCCACGTCGTATACCTCGTCGTCCGTACCTGTCGCTGCCGTGTCAGTCCCCGTATCATCCCCTCGGGTGGACGGGGAGGAGGGCTGGGAGGGGCGCGACGGCTGAAAAGGAGGCGGAGGGTGGATCCTTCTTTTCTTGGTAGGGGGAACACCAGAAGGTCCCGGTTCTGGGTCCCCCGACGGGAGAGGTTCCGTCGGGAACGGTAGTCTCGTCCTTATCTCTGAGCATAAGGACTGTATAGCCAACAAAATGGCAGCCGAGTTGTCTCGCGGCGCTGGCAGAGGGGAATCCGACGGGCGATCAGGGGCCCCGTCGGGACCCTCGACGATGTCGTCGTCACCTGCGTCGGGATCCATCCCTAAGGGCCGGTCTTCTTCCACGCCGAGGCCGTGGCTTAAGACTTCAACCAGCTCCTCCTCCGAGGTCGAGGCCGAATCTACGACGACGCCCTGCCCCCCCTTTTTCTTCCCCACGGGGGATTTCACGGGGGTCCTATCGATGGGCACAAAAGAGGACTCCCTCCGAGGTGGCAGGGAGACTCTGAGCCCCGAGGTCGCCACCACTGGTGTAGCCTCCACAGGCTGAGCCAGGGCCGCCGCGACAGTTTCGATAGAGGGCTTGGCCGGATGGATTAAGGCCTTCACCACCCTAGGTGCGCTCACCGCCTTATCCTTGAGGGGGGGGAACACTGCCCCGCTCCCCCTCCGAGCTCGACCGGGGCCTCTCCAGGAGCTTCGCCGGGTGCTCGGCCTTCCTCTTACCCGACCTAGAGCGTTGGCTCGTGGTTGATGGTGCCGGGGAGGGTGCGCCCTGCCTGGCGCCCGTAGAGCCCGACCGTTCGGCGCTCCCGGTGCCAGCGGACTCGCGGTGCTTGGCCTTATGTTGGACCCCGTCGCCGGGGCGTCCTCAAAGGTCTTAGAAGACCGCTCGGCTTTCTTCCTCTTCTTCTCGCCGGACGGGCTCTTCCCTTCCAGCCAGTTGGCGAGACGTTGATGGCGGTCCTTCATGGTCCGCTCCGACATGTTGCCGCAACACGCACAGTCCTTCTCCACGTGCGTCTTGTCCTCATGTAGGCAGTAAAGACAAAAAGAGTGTTCGTCCTCCTTGAAGATGTTCTGCAGCTGACATCCAGGGCAGACCCTGAACAGCTTTCCGGGCGTCGAGCTCCCCTTCTCCTGGGCCATGACCGGGCCTGAGAAACTTCTGGAGTCCTCCAAAAGCGTAGCTCGACGAAATCTTCACCCTTGAGGGGCGCAGGCGAATCCGACACGGGTCCCCGTTGATCGGATGGAGAATCGGTGGAGCTTGAGGCTCTTCTGACCGAAAAAACGAAGTTTTTGAGAAAAAACGTGAAAAAATAGCACTAACGCTCGAGAGCAATAGCACGAGGATCCCAACACATGAACGTGCGGTAAAAATCTGAAGATGGCTGCCAGAGGCGGTGCTTGGGTAGAGGGCAGTCATTGGCTGTGGTCAGTATGACGCAGAGACCAGTGATTGGTTATTACTACGAAAGACAGATCAGAAACGAAACTGATACTGGTTTTTCCTTTACCGAGGATTCCCAGCCTGATGACGGGGAATATTCATGAGCATGTGAATCCATGCCAGACCCCATGCTGGAGAAGGGTATCTACGATGCTTTGTCTCCGCAGCTCAAGACGACTGGCTGGAGTTGCTTCCACTAGCAGAATTTGCATACAATAATGCGTATCATTATGCATTGAAGACTACTCCTTTCCATTGCTCTTATGGTTATCACCCTTCCTTTCTCCCTACCGTCTCACCCTCTTTGTCCAGGGGTCAACCACATTATGAGCAACATTCAGGTAGGTCATCGCTTGGCCCGCAGGTCTTTGAAGGACGCTCAGGACTGAGTCAAACCATATGCAGATCGTCATCGCAGACCGATACCTACACTTCAGGAGGGCGACCTGGTTTGGCTGGCTTCCCGTTTTCTCCCCAAACATTTAGTTCCTTCTAAATGGTCTCCTCGATTTTTTGGTCCCTTTAAGATCCTCTCCTTGGTAGGATCTTCGGCGGTACGTTTAGAGCTGCCTCATTCTTGGTCTCGAATGCACCCGGTCTTCCACATCTCCCAGATTAAACTATCCATACCAGACCGTTTTGCGCGAAGACCTAATTCTCACCCTCCTCCAGTGGACACAGACACAGGTCCGGAATACGAAGTGGCCAATATCTGTGACTCAAGATTCAATCGAGGTCGACTTCAGTTCCTTATTGACTGGAAAGGGTACTCACCTTCAGAAAGGACGTGGGAAAACGCTTTGGGGGTTCATGCCCCCAAATTGGTGAAAAGGTTCTACCGTTTCCACCCCGGAAAACCAGGAGGATCTCCCCTGAGGAGAGGTCATACTGTTACACATTATCAACGTTGGTCATGGTGGCAAAGCCTTAGAATAGGGAGAACGGCGCATAACGTGATAATGCAGGCTCCCATAACGGCGACTTTTCTTAGAGACAACAACGGTCTAGTTGTTTCACGTACATCTGACGCACTTGCGCCGGGTCACGTGACTCCTGATAAGGAAGGAAGTGCTGTCTGTATACGCGTCGCTACTGCCTTTGTGGACGCTCCGTAAGTTCGCTTCTAGGACTCACAATCCTTTCCTCTACTGACTCAGAGTTTCTCCTTATTCCTTACTTCTGTTCTGATTTCTATTCACTTGCTTAGACTCAGCTGCTGGCCATATTTGGTGGGATTCGTGGGTTTTCTGGCAGGTTGGCCGTCCGTGTTAGTGAGTACAATCAGACTCATCTCCCTTCAGTAGATTTCTCTCCCCAGCATTCTAAAGCTTACTTTCTATTCTCTGTTTGCTAGTGCCACCACATCCCCGGAACAGGACCGGCTTCTCAGAGAGCAGTCTCCTTCCTTAGAGGACACCCTCCTTAATCCCTTGTACGTGGTTTCACATTTCCCACTCACTTATTTCTCGCTACCAGTCTTCCTGGAACTTACCTGTTCTATCTTGTTTCCTTGGAAAGGTCTCCGACCCTCTTCGTTGTCCAGCGCGCATAGAGGATCCGTCCAGACTTCCACCTCCCGTTCCGAAGAGTTGCAGCGGCTCAGGGTGTTTTCCCCCAGGAGGGTTTCCCTGGGGATCCTGCTCTCCTCCTAACTGGTTTATCATTCAGGGAGCTGGGAAGCAGGACTCCCACGGGGGATTCATCCATTTCCACGACATCCACCAGTTGTCTCCATTCCGCGTCGCAGTCTGCCCAGGTTAGTGCAATTTGTGACCGATTTGACAATTTGATACCAGAACATTTGCCAGAAATAAAAAACATGCCAGTGTGGCAGGAGCGCAAACAGTTGCTTCTCGAGATTAGGCAGAAGGCACGAGAAAATCTGGAGAGAGCCAAGAGACAGTACAAGAACCAAGCTGATAAACATCGACAGGAAGGTCCTCAATATAAGGTGGGGAATAGAGTTTGGTTGTCTACTCAGAATTTGTCTTTGATGGGTTCACGAAAATGTATACCTAGGCTCATTGGACCCTATGAGATTAGTAAATGTATTTCTGCAACTGTTATGAAATTGCGTTTGCCTAAATCGTTACCCACACACCCTGTGTTCCATGTATCTTTACTTAAACCCGCAGCTCCGGGAATAACTACAAAGCGGCCTCCAGCTGTGATGAAAGAAGGTCAGGAGGAATATGAAGTGCAATGCATTTTGGATGTAAAGAAAAGGAATCGACAATTCTGGTATCTCATTCAATGGAAGGGTTATGGTCCGGAGGATTGTTCTTGGGAACCGGCAAATGCAGTACAAGCTCCGAGCTTGGTCACACAATTTCATCAGCGACATCCGGAGAAACCAGGTCCTGGGAAGGGCCCTGGGAAAGGAGGTAATGTTAGGAGTATGGGGTGGAGGAGTTGGAAGAGATGTCATGGACTCAGGAAAGCAGGATACCGAGAATGAACTACCTTTTCCAGCATCCTTGGGGACTCTGGTAGTTCTTGCCGTGTACGCGTATGGCCAGCTGACACTAATTAGTAACAGCTTAGCTAGGGGTAACGGCGCACGGCAGGTGTGTCTTATTTTGTGTTCCAGACAAAGTCATGCCGGAGGATTGAAGGAGACCGTTTCGCTCCTGCATACTTTCTTTTAATAGCAGGCATTTCGACCGGGAAGCGGAGTTCGGAGGACGCGCGGTTTCCATGCCCGGCATTCAGAACTCGCAGCGGCAGACGGAGGACTCGCGCCGCTGTTACATGCTACACCAGCTTATGTCCGGGAAGGCTTGCGAGCTTCCCGGACAAAAAGATAAGTGCAGAAGGGTTTTGGGTGTGAACGCTCATTGTTAAACTGGCGCTACACTGATTATGTACATTTGGTTTTCATATGGATATGGAAATAACTTGAGAGACAAGACTAATGGGTTTAGAATTCACAGGGTCTCTGTAATAGTGTTTGGAGAAGCCAACTGCGTTCTCGCTATATGTTTTTCAGCGTTGTTGCTTCCCGTGCATGTAACGCTCGCACTGCAAAGAAGTTCAGGCTTCACTAGAGTATCAGTGTGGCAGTACTGGAAACTAGATTTGCATGAAGAATTCAGCACAGTGGTGTTGTATGTTTCATGTTTAGGACATTTCATGTTTAATGTTGGTACGTGTCGATAATGCTTGCCCAGAGGGCTATGTGTCATGTTCTTCATGTTGGGGAGAATCTCCCATGTATGTTCCATTGTTCTTGCTTGCTTATATGTGAACCCTGAAATTGTATGACAACAGGTGCCTGTATCAAGAGGTATCAGGGTACAAATAACCTAGGACGGTGCAGTAGGTGCCTGTATTAAGGGGTACTACTGGTGACTTGAGTTTGTGGTTATGGTCTATGTTATTTTCTATGGTATTAGATCGTGTAGGTTTTTTTTCCCTGTTGCGTCCCCTGTCCTATCCAAACTAGGCATTCCCTAACCCTTTATCCGGTGTTCCTACTTCCCCTCCCCGTCCACAACCTCTACCTAACCCTCTTCCCCCCACTTGCTGCCACATGGTATCCTGTGGTTTGTATATCAGGTACCTGTGCCAACCATGGGTGGAGGGTCGACTTCATTCGGCTTCTGTGGTTCGGGGAGAGTGTTGACACACCTTCCCCCATTATTGTGTGCTGGATTCTTGACAGTCGCACCCCACCCTAGAAGGGAGGAGTCCGTTGTGATGGTCACCATAGGGGCTGGGTCCTGAAAACCTGCCCCCACCAACAGGTTGCTGAGAGACGACCACCACTCCAGGTCAACTCTCATGGAAGTCGGAGAATTATCAACTTGGAGTCCAGATCCACAGCCTGACGCCAAGAACTCCGAAGAGCCATCTGAGTCCGCCTCATCTTGAGACGAGCAAGAGGAAGAGCCAATACGCAAGACGCCATGAGGCCCAGAACCCTCTGGAACCACCAGGCCGACATTCTTTCCGACTGCGCAAACATCTGACACGTGGCCAACAGGTCCGCCATTCTGTCCCCGGAAATGTACACTCTGCAGTCGATCGTGTTCCAGCGAAAACCCAGGAAAATCAAGTCCTGAGAGACCGTCATGGAAGATTTCCGCCAGTTCACCCACAGCCTGAGGTGGAACAGGAGCTGGAGGAAAGACTGAAGACTGCAGGCGGTTTTCAACGGGCAAGAGCTGCGTAAAAGCCAGTCGTCCAAATACGGACACACATGGATACCCTGTAGACGAAGATAGGCCGCGATCAACAACATCTTCGTGAAGACACACGGTGCCGAGCTGAGGCCAAAAGGAAGCACTGGAAACTGGAAGTGCTCCTCTCCCACAGAGAAACAGATATCTCCTGTGTGGATTCCAGATCAGAATATGCATGTACGTATCCTGAAGGTCCACCCCGCTGAGCCAATCGCCCATCTGCAATGAGGACCGTATCTGGCCGGGCATGATCATCTTGAATTTCTCTTGGGGTAGGAAAAGATTGAACTGGGAAAGGTCTAGGATGGTGCGCAGGCCAGCCTGGTTGGGTTTGGGCCCTGTAAACAGCCGGGAGTAGTATCCCTCCCCTCGTTCCCCAAGGGGAACGGGTTCCACATCTTTGAGATCCAGCAGTTTCTGAACCTAGGCTTTTAGGGAGGACGACCCTGACTGCTGGAAGGGAGGGTTGAAGGGTGGGGTAGGGTGTAAGGGTAAGCGGAAGCCCGCCCCGAGCGACTGACAAGACCCACCTGTCCTCGGTGGTCTGCCACGCCTCCCAATGAGACGCAATGCGTCCTCCCACCGGGGTCTCGTGCAAGTGAGGAGAGCCCTCATTTGGCAGGCTTTTCAGTGGTGTTACCACCTGAACCTGAGGAGGAGGCTGAGGAGCGGGAGAAAAACTGAGTCTGTTGCTTCCTCTGGCAGGAATTACCCGAAGGGGTATCCACTCTGTGGGATTTCCGGTCTAGAAACCCCCTGAAACCAGAGGAAGGCCGGCTTTGCGACAACGGTCTCTGGGTTATAAAAGGAGTTTTAACCAGGACGGACAAGGATTTAGCTGTCTGGGTGCTGTCCTTCGTTTTGGTCAGCTCCACATCCGTTGTGGAAGGGAAAAGCTCCTTACCGTCAAAAGGCAGGTCCAACACCTTGTCCTGCACCTACTTTGAAAACTTGGTGGCATGCAACCACGCCCGTCGAGAGGTATCAACTCCCAGCATAAGGCCCAGAGCCGAAGTGTCGACGTGATGAGCCGCGGCCTCCAGGAGATCCTGGGCCAAGACACTGGCATCGGATAATCCCGCCTTAAAGTCTTCCAGTTTCTCGACCGGAATGAACTCCTCGAACTCCGACAGACCTTTTCACATCTTCATATTCGCCCCCGCTAACACCAGTTCTGCATTGGCCTGCCGGAGCTGCAAGGCCGAGTTAGCAGAAATCTTCCTCCCAAGGGAGTCGAGGAGCTTGTCCTCTTTCCCCAGGATCTGATTAGCCGTCGTAGAAGAGGATGCTGCAGGCCTAGACTGTAAAGTGGCCGCAGCCACCACCGTGGAGGAGGGGGCAGACAAGATGATAGGGCCACCTCTTCCGAAGAATGCAGCCTGTATCGCGCGTCAATTTTCTTATTGACGAAAAGTCCAGAGTGTGGCTTTTCCCAGACCCTACGGACCTCGGCCAAGACGTCCTTCTGCAAGAACAGGCCGGTACGCTCTGAAGGAGACAGGGTGAATGCCCCCGAAAGCACACCCTCCTGCGGAGCGGGTGCCTCGGGCACTGGAACATCCAATAGGCACATCATGTCCAGTACCCGGTCAGGAAAAGCTCTAATATAGCGGGGCTGGTCTTCGCTGTCCTGATCGCCCTGCGCATCATCCGACAGGTCAGGATCCTGCTGAACCGTGTCAGGCACCGCCTTGTCCACGGGGGACAATGGAGGCAAAGGCGGAAGGGTCGAGGGAGGCACCATAGGCAAGGCTGGCGGAACCACTGGGGGAGCGGGTGGAGCCGGAGGCACAGGCGGGCATATCTCCCTAAAAAGACCCTTGAAATACTCTCTCATGGGGTCGGTGTGCGCATGAGCGTCTGAAATTTGCAGAAAAAGGTGTCCTCTGGAGACGGCCTTGAAGCTGCCGGAAGAGGCCTCTCATGAGGAGGATAATTCCAGGGACGCAGAGGGGAGGGTTGCCAAACAGACCAATCCCCCGAAGTGTCCACAAAAATCAAGGGTGCCGAACCCACAAGCAACGAGACATTGTGTAGCAGGGGCATCCGAGCATTCCAGTCGTAAACTGGACGAAACGGATACGAACAAGGAATCTTATGTTCACCCACAGAACCCACTCCTACACCTGATGCCATGGCGTAGTTGTAGGGGAAGCGCCCAAAATGGCCACCGTGGTCGTGGAGGGAACGGCCGCAATTTTGCCATCACCTGAGGGGAACTGCGGCACATGTGGAAGTGAGGCAAGGGTCCCTGTCGGTGGATCAGGGGTCTTCATTTTAGCCTTTACACAAGGAACCTCGGCCGAGCCGATACTATGTGGCCTGGAATGTTTGTGCGACATACCACTAGCCAAAATAGCCTTCACAGGAAGGACCTTGGCACTGCCGGTAAAGGAGGAACTTCCACTCCTTGCCCCCTCAACAGTTCTAGCATCGCCACACGAGCGGGAACAGTGAGAAACATCTTTCACTGATAAGGCCTTGTCAAGCCTCTCAGAAATGTTGGTTCCCTTAGCCTCTGTACGAGGGACCTCAGACCCAAGTCCGGTCACAGCCTTACTAGCGCGGGCCTCGAACATCCGTTCGGTAACACCAAGCCCAACCAAGGCCTCGGGGCACACCCTGGTACTTTTGAGGGAAGCCGATAAAGAGGCCTCAGAGCGAGCGCCGGTACCCCATGACTCATTAGAACTAGGTCTACAAGCAGCCCCCACAGGTGGGGCCTCACAGCATGCTCCGGTATCCACAGGCCCCTTTCGGAGACCCTTGGAGAAAAGTCCCATACAATTATTAGGCCCAGAAAGCACCTCAGGGCAATTCCCGGTGATAGAGCGGTCGACGCTCTCCCGGCCCCGGAAGAACCCGGAAAGGTGTCTCCCGGCCGGGGTGCTCTGAAAAGTAAAGAACTTACCGGACATTTCTTCTTTTTGTCGATAAAAGATTGAAAATGTGAAGGAGGAGTATGTCGAAACACCTCCTCCCACCGCTCCAATTGACGTTGAAGTGCCCGGACCGAAAGGGAATCGCAATAAAAACAGGAGTCCCAACGGTGGTCTAGACCCAAACACTCTAAACAGAGAGGATGGGGATCCGCCCTCGCGAAGCGTCGATGACACAATGAACAATCTGGAAAGTATAGTTTGAACGACAGACAGACTAGTACACGATCGCTAGCGAGAAACCAGAGAGGAGGAAAATAGGAAGAAAATCTTCCGCGGATGCAAGTGCGTCCAGTCCCGAACGAGCGGAGAAAAGGACTGATGGGCAATATGCGGGGCAGAGCCGAGATGGGCGGGGCTACAGCCGCGTGCCAGGACCCACCTAGAAAGAGAGGAAGGACTAAAATGTTTACAAAATTTTGGATGCTTTTACAAAGTGCTCCGGTCCTGTCCCACAGGACGGAGGATTGTCCCATAAGTATGGAGGAAAGGGGACGGGACGTAGGAGTATTGTCATGTACTCAGATGTTGATGAGTGAGCAATTTGGTAATGTTCACTTGTATCAAAACTTCTGCCCAACACTGAAAAGTTAAGGATTCAACATGGTTGGGAGTACCTTAAGATTGCCGTCAGAAACATTATAGGAGATGCTGAAGATGAACAGTGTTCAGGCAAAAACTTGCAGAGCTGATACTTATGGTAGGGTATACATGCATTACTTTTTTATGGGGGGGGTGTTTGGTGATGTTTGGAGTATGATTATTTAAGTAAGGAGGGATTGGGGGGGGCAAAGCCCCCCATAAATAAAAAACATTTTTTTTAAAAATTAGTTGTTGGCGATGAAAGGGTGGCGATGAAAAGTCCCACGGTGTAAAATAATTCGGCGAAATAACGTACAACCTATGGTAGGTGGTTTTAAAAGTGGTGTCAAGGATAACCAGAAAATAAAACGGCATATAGGAGAACTGTCAAGCAAAATTACCGGGTAACAGCTATACAAAACAACAATGTACAAGGTATTTGAAGAAAAAAAATATTTGGTAATGCCCCGTGCACAAAATCAAAACTTAGTTAAGTTCACTCCAATGAAAATTGAGTAATTCCAACTAGTTAGTATGTTTTATGTTTGTGTTCATCTTATGTTTGTGTGTATTTGTTTGTCTTATAGCCTCCAGTTTAGAGAACAATGATAATATAATGCATGGATTGAAGAATTCAAGAACACAATTGATTATACATCACATACTCTTGTATGCTCACTAGCAAGCAGGCCATTATCATAAGCAGTCCTCAAAGTAAGATTACACATCACAGCAAAAACATGTCTGAAGACAGGCTAAAAAGTACACGATGAAAGATGTGTACTTCGAATCTTTTCTTGTAAAATTAAAACTATAACAATCAAAATCAGTCAAACTAAAACAGAGAAATATATAACCAACTAATTCACAAAACACCAAATTGTAAAATAGAAATATCTTAAACTGGGTTCTAGAGAAAATCTAAATGTAAATATGGTCTCATGCGTAACAGGGGGCATACCTTTCTATAGTGGTGTTGTAGTATGCTGTTTAACAGACCCATAAACATGTTTAAAAACATCGAACCTTTCTCCATTGGTTAACAGCAACACAGCTATTCAGAAAATGTTTAGTTGTCAAGTAATGAAGCCATTACTTACACCTCCAGGGGCTTGGCGTACTTGACTTGAAGCTTCAAAAATCTTGGGAGGTTCATTTCCAACTTTGGAAAAAGTCATTACTTTGGAAGAACTGAATGAGTGTGCGTCAGGTCCAGTTGGTAAACAATCCTAAAGTGCAATTAAAATGATGCGAAGAAAATTAACATTTCATAATTGAGCCACACAAAACATACCACCCTGTATTTATTTATTTATTTTGACAGCAAATATTGATCTATAACCATTACTTGCAAGTTGGGTCACCTTAATTCATGCATTTAGATGCCCCATAATCAGTGCTCCAGGTAAGATTTTAAAGTGGGAGTATTGGACTCCCTATTTTTTAAAGTTGGGATAAAATTATATTTTAAGGAGTAAAAAAGCAAGTTCCATTCCCAGTGTGAGTATGTAATAAGCGATTAAAAATATATTTTAGCTGTAAAACAGACACGTTTAGTAAGAAAAAATTTTCACACCAAGTTATACATGTATATTAAAACGTACACGTTCCCCCCTTCAGACCAGGCCGTAATAATGGTAGAGCTTCTTTCTGTGGCCTTATGTTTAGTACTAGTCCAAACACATCAATGGAACTGTGTGGATGAAAGAAGGAGAGCATGCTCTGAGGTGTCTGTTTTCCATTTTTGTTCCGAGTATTTTTACTCACTATTTTTATTTTTGGGGGGTATTTCCTATGTTTAGGGAGTTAAAGTGGCTGATGCACCCCTTATCTGTAAGGCTGCCCATAGTGATACCCCAGACATTCTAAAGTAGACCAAAACCCCCATGTCAACTGCTGATAATGTGTCAAATTGCCAAACAAAGGGTTATGGCACAGGGTACATTTGCAGTCCTCTTGTAATCCATAAGGGGTGCCCTACAATATCAATAATTCATGTCTCTGAGCCATGCCAAATGTGTGTAGAGTTAAAATACTTCAGAAACATGGCTAGTCAGCAGGCACAATGGCAGCTAATGGGAAGCCTCTAGTACAGGCTCCATTAGAATACATTTAAGCAAAAAGAGAGGGGGGGGAGCATTACCACTTCAGGTAATGACGAGGGGCCCATAGTTCCAGGCCCGAGTGAAGTGAGGGCCTTAAGGAAGGCCGCCGGGCATTACCTGAAGTGGTAATGATCTTGCTGCAAGGGGCTTATTGCTATTAGTACCCCGGCCTGTAAGACTGGGGTACAAAAAGCATTTTCTTTCTGTTCCGAAATGCTTCAGCATTTTGGAACAGAAGAAAATGAATGTAAAAAAAAAACGGCCGCTGGGTAAGGGAAAACTATGTCCGATGGCGGCCATTGAAAATAATTGAAAAAAGTAAACAAACAAAATGGGCGTCATCGAAAGGGAGAAGGGACGAAGTGTAGTCCCTTCTTCCTTTCTCTGACAGCCTGTCGCAGATCGGGACCTGAAATGGACAGAAAAGAAGGTAAGTGGGGGTGGCAGGGCGAGAAGGGAATTCTGTGGATGGGTGTGGGGGAAGGGAAAGACTTTCCTCATTCCCTGGCGAGGGGAGATGGCGGCTGCCAGCCCTGAGGAGGTTCAGGGCGGTGGGATTACCGCCTGATAACGCCCGTGTTCTGAGCCTCCCCATTGGCTGGGAGGTCACCACACACCCCTCGCTGGGTACTAATTATTCATTAGGACCCCGAAAATAAACTGCTCCACTTGACAACAAGTGGTGTGCCAGGAATAAGAGTGTCTCTTATCAGATTTGGGGTTGCTGCACTGCCATTACATACCTGTTAATCACGGTCATGTTGATGTGGGCTTTGTCCGATGAGTCATGAGTTCACTTGATGGTTCCTGTGGAAAATCTGTTATACATTTTCCAGGAATCTCTCTTCAATTTATAGGGTATCTTTTCAAGTTAGCCAGTATTACTGCTGTATTTCTGTGGTAATGGTGTGAAACTCGGTGGACACGACAGCCACTCAAAATGGGATGCATTCTCTAAGATTAGGATGCGGCATGCCAGTGTTTATTCTCATTTCAGGGTCCATGTCACTGCAATGGTGTTTTGGAAGTTATTTCCCTGTAACGGATCTGGGCCCCTGTTTTTCAGCAGGATTTTTACAAGGAAGTGGAGGCTGTACCTGAATTTCTGTGGTGCCGTTTAATTGTGCTATTATACATTGCAGACAGTCATCAAGGCGTTGCCGGCTATGCTGACATTTTCTTCCCACCCCACCACAATGGGGCAGGGGACATTATTTTATCTGCTGTGTGGCCTACAGCTGCACACAACACTCATGCATTTCCTTCTCCAATCAACCCTGTGTCCACATTTGTCTTCACCTGGGTCTTAACAGACTCAATCCTCTGCTGTGCCAAATCCATCCATCCATGTCTATGATGTCTATGATGCTGGCCACTTTCTCCCCTCAATCTGTGACGTGTAATGGCTCCACAGTTCCTCCGCCTGTAGCTGTAGTCTTACAACAGATGTTGGAATGCAGCGTGCTCACACATGACTTCAAGTCGTTTAAGTGCTTCCTGCAATTTTCCACTTCACACTGCACTGTGACCACCGCCACCAGGTGGTTTACTTCCTTTATAGGGAAGTCTTACCGTGCTGGGCTTCAAACAACTCCTCAGCATTGGCCACAATCCCATCTGCTAACACCTGCAGCTCTCTCTCGCCCAATCTCTCAGCATTTCTAGTCCCTTGGCTTTGCCCTTTTCACCTGTCATCTTTCCTCTGTCCTTAAAGCATAAAGTTCTATTGACTACACTCCCCTCCCTAAAGCCATGTACTCGGCTTCTCCTTTACTGGCATATCAAGTATCCATGGCAAAGGCTGCGTACTGGGTGCACAGCTTTGCAGAGGCCCAGAGTGCTTGGGTAGAGTCTTGCTGAGCATCAAGTGATTAAGGCCTGATAACGCGCATGTGCTCAACTGTTTTTTTTCATCTCACTCTTGTATCCACCTGAGAAACAGCTTCAGACGAGTATGGACAGTGCTCCACAGGGGCCATAACTGTTTTCCAACCTATGAGGCCTTATGGTATGCAGATCGGATGGATCAGCCAGACGTCTGACCACTGGTTTCAGGCAGATTGAAAGACAGTTTCTCCAAGAGTTTTCCCAAGCAAACTGAATACACAGCTTGAAAACTGCACAATCTAAGAATCTGGCCTTCAATCGTCAGCAAAACAGAAATGAGGAGGAAAACAATTTACATGAGTAACTTAAGATTCTCTCCTTAAATATGCCTTTTAAATCAATTCCACGCAATCACAGTGCCACTTCGTTCCTGTGTTTTACCCACGATTTCTGACAGATCCTACTCGAATGAATACACCACTGTCTTCTACTATATTGCATCTAGAACTGAGCTATGAAGTTGTCTAGTTTCCTTCCAGCTAGCCCCTATGCTGCTACAGTGCAGACCTTATAGAAACGGAGAAACATAACATAGGCCATGTTGGGAATCTTTATGAAGTAGTGGAGCAAGATATGTAATTGCTCCCTATAGAGATTAGACTATGAAGGGATCAAACTAGATCGGTCTATGAAGAAAGGAATCAACACATAAGGGACATAAGGGTGGAGGAGGAGAAGATTTAAGTTACTTACCTGTAACTATTGTTCTCCATGCAGGACCCATACTGGAGAACAATAGTTACAGGTAAGTAACTTAAACCTTCTCTAGCATGGCGTCTGGCATGGATTCACATGCTCATGAATAACAAATACACAGCAGTACAAATTACACAACCACGGGAGGTGGAAAGGTTCAATAGAACCAATTCACACTTACCACTGGAACAGACTCACCTCAAGCAAACAGTTTGCATAGCATTGATTGGCCAACTCCGGACTTCTCCCTGGAATCCCTATCGGCGCAGTAGAATTCCGTGAAGGTATGCATGGACCTCCAAATTGCAGCTCTGCAGATGTCAAGCAGGGGCACACCGGAAAGGAACACTATCGTTGCAACATTCGCTCTGGTGGAGTGGGCTCTTGGGCGGCCCGGCAGCGGCCGATTCGCCAGCCGATGACAGTGCATGATGCAGCCGGAGAGCCATCTTGAGATGGAAGCCTTGGACAAGGCCTTTCCATGGTTCACAGTTCTAAAATTCACAAACAATTGAGAAGTCCTCCGAAAACTCTTTGTGCGTGCCACATAGAACTTGGGAGCACAAGCAATGTCCAGCAAATGAAAGGCCCTCTGCATCGGCGACAAAGGTTTCTGGAAGAAAACAGGCAAAACCAAAGGCTTATTGAGGTGGAATTCCGACTGAACCTTCGGCATGAAAGAGGGGTGTGTACGAAGTACCACCCTCGATTAGTGTAAAGTCAGATATAGCTGATGGCAGGATAGGTCCTGGATTTCACCCACACGTCTAGCAGAGGTGATGGCCACAAGGAAAGCATTTTCCACAAAAGAAACTTGAGTGGAGCTTGATGCACAGGTTTGAATGGTGCCCCATGAGCCTTGCTAGAACTATGTTGAGTTCCCATGCCGGGGCGGTAGCCTTAACAAGGGGTAAAGATCGGAAAATTCACTTGAGGAACTCCTTGACAAGTCTGCGAGGATCTTCCCGTAGACCTAGTGTAGCGGGTTGATGGCCGGCAGGTGTACCTGGATAGATGCGTGAGCCAGTCCAGCTCCTGCCAAAGACAACAAGTATCGAAGGATCTGTGGAGCCATGACCCTCAGATGGGTAATCTTTTGTGACCGGCACCACATAGCAAAACTCTTCCACTTATGGTCGTATCAGATTAGAGTCGACGATGCCCTGGCATTGGCAATGACTTCCTTGCAGTCCGCCGGCAGCTCATAACCTCCAAACTCTAAGGCTGCAGGAGCCATGCCTTTAGGTTCAGCGATCCTGGGTCGTGATGAAGGCTTGCACCGCTCTCTCTAGTGAGCAGATCCGGAAGTCCCAGCAACTTGACCAGAGGCGACGCTGACAGGCTGAGCAGGTCCGGATACAATGTCCGTCTCGGCCACATCGAGGCGATGAGTATCATCTTGCATCAACACTGTCACTGTGTGTTGTTGACACGTAGCAGGAGAGGAAACGGGGGGAAAAGCATAGAGAAACGGGCCTTCCCATGGGAAGGAGAATGCATCCCCCAAGCTCCTTGTTTGATGAACTCTGCTGGGAAACATCTGGCATTTGGAGTTTGCGCGGTGGAGAAAAGATTGACATGGGGGCTGCCCCATTTGACGAACAGGCGGTCCACCTGATAATGACGAAGTTCCCACTCGTGGCACAAGCACATTTCCTTGATGAGTGTCTGCAATGGTGTTCTTGACGCCTTCTAGGTGGAGCCGGATGAGGAACATCCCGTCCGATGGCCCAGTGCTACAGGTACTGAGCTTCCTTGGAAAGCACTGGGGACTGAGAGCCCCCTTGCTTCCTGATGTAGAACATGGTGGTGGTGTTGTCCGTGAAGATGCTCACCACCTTGCCCTTCAGAGACGGTAGGAAAGACTTGAGGACCCAGAACACCGCCCGTAGCTCGAGGATGTTGATGTGCAGATCCTTTTCCTCTGGAAACCAAAGACCTCTGGCTGGTAGATGTCCAGTGTAAGCCCCCAACCTTTCAGAGAGGCGTCCGTGGTGACCGTCTCCTGGTATGGCAGGGTTTGAAATCCCGTTCCCTGGGCGATGTGGGTCCCCACCACTTCATAGATTGCCAGAAATCCTTGATGGGAGGGATCGTGTCTGCAAAACCTCCGGACACTTGTATCCAATGTGCATCCAAGAATTCCTGTAGGGGTCGCATCTGCAATCTGAAGAGATGGACGAGATAGATGCAGGACGATATCATGCACCGCAGCGACTTGATGGCATGTACCGTGGCCGTCTTCGCTGACAACAGTCGTTGCACCTTCCCTTAAATGGCTGCTAGCCTCTCCTCCGAGGGCAACGGCAGACAAGTTACTGTGTTGAGTCTGGCACCGAGGAACAGTGCGTTCTGCAATGGCGTCAAGCAGGACTTCAAATAGTTCACAGAGGATCCCAGCTCCGTCAGTAGCCAGATGGTCCCCGTCGTGTGCCTGTCGGCTAGCTCCTGAGAGCGGGCACGTACCAATCATCCAGGTATGGGCATAAGGAACAAGTTACTTACCTGTAACTGTTGTTCTCCAGCATGGGTCTGGCATGGATTCACATGCTCATGAATATTCCCTGTCGTCAGGCTGGGAATCCTTGGTACAGAAAAAAATCAGTATCAGTTTTGTTTCTGATCTGTCTTTCCTAGAAGAAACCAATCACTGATCTCTGGGTCATTCTGCCCACAGCCAATGACTGCCCTCTCCCTAAGCCCCGCCTCCGGCAGCCATCCTCAGATTTGGTAGCACGTAAAGTGGCAGTATGACCAAGTGAAGAGCTGCAGAGGGGTAGGCGGGAGGGTTCGCATGTGAATCCATGCCAGACCCATGCTGGAGAACAACAGTTACAGGTAAGTAACTTGTTCCTTCTCCAGCATGGGGTCTGGCATGGATTCACATGCTCATGAATATAAGATTACATAGCAGTACACACATGCACAACCACGGGAGGTGGCAAAAGGCTCAACATTAAGCAATACATAAACTCAACATTAAGCAACTCTTACCTCCTCACCAGGCCCTTCAGGCGAACAGGTTGCGCAGCATTGCTTGGCCGACCCTGGACTCCTCCCTGGAATCCCGATCGACGCAGTAGAATTTCGTGAAGGTGTGCGTCGACCTCCACGTAGCAGCCCTGCAGATGTCCAGCAGGGGCACACCAGACAAGAACGCCGTGGTAGCAGCGATCGCTCTAGTCGAATGGGCTCTCGGACGGCAGGGCAGCGGTCGGTTTGCCAACCGGTGACAGTGCATGATACAGCCGGAGAGCCATCTGGAAATGGAAGCCTTCGAGAGAGCCTTCCCTTGATTCACAGGTCCAAAGTTCACAAAAAGCTGTGACGTCTTCCGAAAACTCTTTGTGCGGTCCACGTAGAACTTCAGCGCTCTAGCTACATCCGGCGAGTGCAAAGTCTTCTCGGCCGGCGACGGGAAGAAAACTGGTAACACCAAGGGCTTGTTGAGGTGAAAGTCCGACGGCACCTTGGGCATGAAGGAGGGATGCGTCCTGAGCACCACCCTTGTGTCGTGAAAAGTCCAGTATGGAGGCTTGCAAGATAGGGCCTGAATCTCTCCCAAGCGCCGTGCGGAGGTGATGGCCACAAGAAAAGCTGTTTTCCACGATAGAAACTTCAACTGTGCCGTATGCAAAGGCTCGAAAGGGGTCCCCATGAGCCTAGTCAGCACCACGTTTAGCTCCCACGCCGGGGCTGGGGCCTTCACCGGCAGGAACGAGTGGAATAGTCCCTTCATAAATTCCTTCACCAGGCGATGAGACCACAAGGACACCTTTCCTGTTGTCCCGGGTGCATCTGGAGATGGCGGCCAGATGCATCTTGATGGAGGCTTGAGCGAGTCCGGCCTTGGCCAACGACAGTAGGTACGGCAGTACTTGAGGGGCCATAATCGGTAGAGGGTTAATCTTCTGTGCCCGGCACCAGACAGAGAACCTCTTCCATTTGTGTCCGTAACACTTGAGAGTTGAGGACGCCCTAGCCTTTGCAAGAACCTCTCTGCTGTCGGCCGGTATATCGTATCCTCCAAACTCTAGTGCTGCAGGAGCCAGGCCTGCAAGTTCAGCGACTTCGGGTCGTGATGAAGAATGGCGCCTCCTTCTCTGGAGAGAAGATCCGCGTCCACTGGCAGTTTGACTGGTGGGGATGCCGATAAGTCCAGAAGGTCTGGGAACCAGATCGGTCTCGGCCACGCCGGTGCGACGAGGATCATCCTGCACCGGGACCTCTTGAGCTGGTTGAAGAGCCGGAGTAGCAGTGGCAACGGCGGGAAAGCATAGAGGAACAGGTTGTCCCAGGGGAACGAGAAAGCATCGCCCATGCTCCTCGGTTGGGGGAACCTGCTGGCGAACCTATGGCACTTGGAGTTCGTCGCCGTCGTGAAGAGATAGACCTGGGGTCTGCCCCACAGCCTGAAGAGTCGATCCACTTGATCCTGGCATAGCTCCCACTCATGGCACAAGCGCAGCTCCCTGCTGAGTGAGTCGGCGATGGTGTTCTTTATCCCTGCCAGATGAAAAGGTACCAGAACCATCCCCTGGTCGACGGCCCAGTGCCACAGATCCTGGGATTCCTTGGACAGGGCTGGGGATCTGATTCCACCCTGCTTCCTGATGTAGAACATTGTGGTGGTGTCGTCGGTGAAGATCCTCACCACCTTGCCCTTGAGGGACAGAAGAAAGGACCTGAGGGCCCAAAACACTGCGCAGAGCTCCAGAATGTCGATATGAAGCTGTTTTTCCTCCGGGAGCCAAAGGCCTCTCACGTGGAGATTTCCGGTATGTGCTCCCAAACCTTCCAGGGAGGCATCCGTCGTCACCGTTACCTGGTGAGCTGGGGTCTGAAAGTCTGTGCCCACCGGAAGATGAGTGCGGGTGCCCCACCACCGGATCGCTCGTCGGAAGGTCTCGTTGAGCGGTATCCTGTCCTCAAAGCTGCCTGTCGCCTGGATCCAGTGTGCGTCGAGGAACTCTTGCAGTGGACGCATTCGAAGTCTGCACAGGCGTACCAGATAGATGCAGGAGGACATCATCCCGAGAAGGGATTTGATGGATCTTACCCTGGCTACGTCAGTGGCTAGCAGGCGTTGCACCTTGCCCAGGATGGCTTTCGTCCTTTCGTCGGACGGCGAGGCCAGCCGTGCCACTGTGTCGAGCTTGGCTCCCAGAAACAGGGCGACCTGCGAGGGGACCAGGTGGGATTTGGGGAAGTTGATGGAGAACCCCAGGTCCTTGAGTAGCTGGACGGTCTTCGTTGTGTGTTCTACGGCGAGCTCCCTTGTCCTTGCTTGGATGAGCCAGTCGTCCAGGTAGGGAAAGACGTGGATCCCTTGCAGGCATAGCCACACCGCCACTGGTGCTAGGCACTTGGTGAATACCCTGGGTGCCGACTTTAATCCGAACGGGAGGGCCTTGAACTGGTAGTGCCGTCCTTGGACCACGAAACTGAGGAACTTCCGGTGTCCTTTTAGAATGGGGATGTGGAAGTAGGCATCCTCCAAGTCCAATGACGACAGGAAATCGTCCTCCTCCAGCTGTCCCAGCACATGCTGGAGGGTGACCATCCAGAACTTCTGAGCCTTGATGTACTTGTTCAGTCGCCACAGGTCCATGGTGGGACGCCAACCTCCTGTCTTCTTCTTTACGAGAAAGTATCTTGAGTAAACCCCGGAGCCCCGAAGTCTCTTTGGGATGAGCTCGATGGCACCTTTCTTGAGTATCGACCTTACCTCCAGCAGCAGCTGGGGTTCGTGGTTTTCCTTCCTGGCCACGGGTGGCACGCTAGGGCACTTCTTTAGAAACTCGAGGGCGTGCCCCTGAGCCAGGGTGTCCAGCACCCAAAGGTTGGTAGAGATGGACTCCCACACGCTGACGAACTTCGCCAGCCGGCCTCCCACCGGGGTGCTTCGGTGGGGGCCCCGACGCCACGGTCGGTTCAGTCCTGTTTCAAGGCCGCCTTGCCCTCCCTGGCGATGACGGCGGGAACCTCCAGACTTGCCCCGTCCTCTATAGGCCTCCTGCGACGAGGAAGAGGAGCCGCTGCCAGAACCTTTGGAGGCCCCTTGCTTGCCTCCGGTGTTCCGAAAGGATGGCTATCGTTGCTGGAGAGCTCCCAGGGCCCGGGCTGTCTCTGTGTCCGTTTTGATGGCTTGCAGGGACTCATCGACTGTCTTCCTAAACAGATTGCTCCCGTCGAAGGGCATGTCCAACACTTTGGCTTGTACGTCCTGGCAGAAATCCGTCGCCTTAAGCCATCTGTGCCGTCTGAGGCAAACACTGTTGCCCAACTGGCGGAAACCGGTGTCAGCGATGTCCGTTGCCACCGTTATGGCGTGGTCCGACGCTACCTCGCCTTCTTGCAGGATTTCCAGGGCTTCTGCCCTCTTGTCGTCCGGCAGGAAGTCCAACAAGGGAGAGATTTTATACCAAAGTTCCCTGTCGTAACGGGCAATGATAGCCAGGGCGTTGGCCGCCTTAATCGTCGTCGCCGCCGACGTGATGACTCGTCATCCCATTGCGTCGAGCTTCTTTCCCTCGCCATCCGGCGGTGAAGTCGACGCCGGTGCCAATGCCCCCCCCCCCAACTTCTTCCTGTCTGCCGCCGAGACGACTGAATCCGGGGTCGGCTGTGCTCTAAGGCATAGAGGGGCAGCGTCGGGGACCCGGTACTTCTTTTCGTATCGGTCCCTTTTGCCGGCGTTGTGGACAGGTTCTTGAGGAGGGAGAGCCCCTCGTCCCAGATGTCATCCAGTAGGGGTACCGCGAGGACCGTCCTCTTGGTCTCTCGACGTTGATAGAGGGACCCCTTCTTTTCTTCGGGGCAGAGCTGGAAAAGCTTGGATGCCCTGGAGATCATCGCATGGAAGGATCCAATCTCATCGGGCGGGGAAGCCTGGGGAGGGGGGGCCACGGGAGGTCCACCCCGCCGTCGCCACCCTCGTCGTCCGTGCCCGTGTCATCCCCGCGGACCGTGGATGGGGAGGAGGGTTGAGCAGGCCTCGAGGACTGGAAGGGTGCAGGAGGATGTGTTGATCTCCTCTTGGGTGGTGGACTTCCCGATGGCCCTGCCCCAGGCACCTCCATAGGGCCTGGCTCCGGCTCCTCCGTCGGGGGTAAAGGCAATCTAGTCCTTATTATAGAGCATAAGGATTGAATTGCCATCAAAATGGCCACCGAGTTGTCCTGCGGCACTGGCTGCGACGGTTGGTCTGGGGTCCCGTCAGCGCCTCCGTCGCTTCTGTCGTCCCCCTTGTCGGGATGCCTCTCAACGGGCTGGTCCTACTCCATGCCCGCATCGTGGCTCTCAGGGATTTCGACAAGTTCCTCCTCGGAGGTTGTGTCTGAATCCACGACGGCCACTGCCCCCCCTCTTTCCCCGCTAGGGGCTTCGTGGGGGTTCTTTCGATGGGCTTGAAAGATGCCTCCCTCCGAGGTTTCAGGGAGACTCTGGGCCCCGAGGCCGCTACCACAGGTGTAACCTCCGCAGGCTGCGCCAGGGTTGCCGCGACCTCCTCGGTAGAGGCCTTGGCTGGGTGAATCAAGGCCTTAGTCACCGACTGCATGCTTGTGGCCTTCACCTTGGGGGAAGGCTCACCGCCTCGCTCCCCCTCAGCCGAAATCTTCGAGATCGACCGGGGCCTCTCCAGAAGCTTGCCCGGGTTCTCGGATTTCCTCTTACCCGAGCCAGAGCGTTGGCTCGCCGTCGATGGCACCGGGGAGGATGCGCCCTGCCTGGCAGCCGAGGAGCCAGACTGTTCGGCGCTCCCGGTGCCCGCGGACTCGCTGTGCTTAGCCTTCTGTTGGGCCCCCGTCGCCGGGGCGCCCTCACAGGACTTAGAAGACCGCTCGGATTTCTTCTTTTTCTTCTCACCTTCTCATCGTCGCCAGTTCCTGTGGCCGTCTCTGTATCAGTGTCCGTATCCGGGTCTGCTGGAGGAGTCAGGTCTCGACGTGGTGGAGGAGGTTAATGTTGGGGCATTGGATGGCGCTTCCTCTTTTTAGGCGGAGGCTGATCACGAGCCTGCAGCGCCACAGGTGCTGGTGGCAACCTCTGTTGGGTCTAAATCACCAGGGCGTGGAGAGTTGAGAGAATGTCCAGAGAAAGGTTGATAGGCCCTGTGACGCCGTCGTCTTTGTGGACCGCATGAACAGACTCCTGGTCATCGTCGTCCGTGGATGAAATGTGCATGGGTTGAATGTCAACCTTGGAGGGCTGTTTCGGGGCCTCCTTGCCCCCCCCCACATTTTTCCACCGTGAGGGCCTTGAACCGTGTCCTGGACTGGTGTCTTTAGCCTTCCAGGGGTACCTGCTGCTTTCACTGATGCCTCTGCGGTTGTCCCACCCTTGTAAGATCGGCTCCCACCGCTGCAGTGGTCATCAAAGTAGTTGTCGACGAAGTGGCGGACTAGGAGTTTAGCTGAGCTTGTGGAGCCTGTTTGGGCTGCGCTGCCTTCTCCTCCAGCCTAGGACTGTCTGACTTCTCCCGCAACTTGGCCGGGGTGGATGACTTCCTCTTTGAGGAGGAGCATGATTGCCGCCTGGCTATGGAGGCGGACGGTGATGGTGGCCTATCCAATATGTGACCCGCTGCAGCAACCAACCCGGTGGACTCAGACTTGCGGCTCTTGGCCTTATTTTGGTCCCCCATAGATGGGGCAACCTGAAAGAACTTACAAGAGCGCTCTTAGGACCGACCGGTCCTGGGTGAGGCATGCCCCTGCTCGGAGCACGGGGGAGAGGCCTTGTTAGAATTGAGCCATGCCGCCAGACTGCTGTGCCTGTCTTTCATCGTCTTCTTCGAGAAGCCTAGGAATATCTCGCACTCCACATCTATGTGGGATGGGTGCAGGCAGTAAAGACACTGCAGATGTTAGTATTCCACAAGGACATTCCGTAGCCCAAATTTGTTGCAGGACTTGAAGAGGGTACTTCCCTCCTTCTTCTTCTCTGACATTGTCAGATGGCGTGAAGTAGGCCCAAGATGACCTTCAGGAAACTTCGACTAATCCTCGCCCTTGAGGGGGCGAAACTTCACCGACAACGGATCCCTATTGCCGGATGATGAGGAAAAGAGCACAAGGGCTCTTGGACACAAAAATGTAACTTTTCCGTGAAAATATCTGGAAAAACGTACTAAAAAGCTGGGAGAGCAAACTCGAGGACTCCCGACAATGAAGCGTGCAGTAAAAAGCTTAATATGGTTGCCAGGGGCATGGCTTAGGAAGAGCATTGTCATTGGAGGGGGTCAGTATGACCCAGAGGATAGTGACTGGTTTAGAAAAGAAATACAGTTTTAAAGTGAAACTGATTTTTCTTTTACTGAGGATTCCCAGCCTGACGAAGAAGGTAGCATTTAACTGACCAGTCTTCAGGGAAAAATGATGCAAATACTTTCTGCCCAAAGAAGCATCCTTCGTAGAGGAAATATTCAAGGAATACTGCATAGTGAAAGCTAGAGGAGTGACCCAAGAAGCACACTTTCAAATTTCAACAAAGGGAACATGCCTTAGAAAAGCCACTGATGCTGCCTTGGCTTAGTGGAATGCACCAGAAGCCCCTGCGGAACATTCTCACCTTTTAATACATATGATTTGGGGATGCATGACACAATCCAATAACAGCCTCAGAGGCCTTATTGCCAGCCGACAACCAACAAAAGTTACAAAGTGATGCTCAGAGCGTCATAATGGTTCTTTCCACTTATTGTAGAATTTGAGAGTACTAGCTACATTGAGGCCATGTAAAGTTTCTCTCCATCTTTTCGAATGTGACTGACAAGGTGTATCTCTTGGTTAAGAAGAAAGTCAGGAAGCATTTTGGGGCGGAAGGACGGAAGAGTTTGCAAGACTACCTTGTCTTTATGAAATTCAGTTCAGACTCCATGTAAGACAAAGCCAGAACCTCTCCAGTGCACATAACGGAAGTTAAAGTCACCAGAATTGCAATTTCTCATGTAGGAAGGTCTGAGTCACAGAAAGCCATTGGCTAAAATGTATTGTTCATGAGAGGTGCAAGAATCAAATTCAGATCCCAGCTACCAACAGGCTGTCTGATAGAGAGGTGACGCGTCAATAAGCCCTCTAAGTGAAACCTAAAAGCATCATTTGAAAGGGAAAAAGAAAACCTTTCTATTTAAGTAGGCCCCAATAGCTGATAAATAATGATTGTAAGCATCTGCTAAAGTATCTGTGGATAATAGAACATGAGCAACATGACCAAAACCTCGCTATAAGACTTCAGACTCCTCTACCACTTATGTCCTGTGAATTGCTCACGGCCAAACTACCCATATCCAGCTGCCGCACCCTAACCATTTACCTGCTATATAGACCACCAGGGCCCATCAGCACCTTTGAAGAGGACCTATCCAGTCTCCTGGATAACAACATCAAAGATTCCTCGCAGATATTAATACTGGGCGACTTCAACCTGGGATTTAACGACCCAGAAGATAAACACGCTCAGTCAATAGCGACCATCCTGTCAGATCACTGACTTACCCAAAATGTCCTGGCACCTACTCATGTTAAAGGAAGGACCCTTGACTGGGTAGCTGACCTGAATTGCATAACCTCTATTTCCAAAATAACCCTGCAAATGTGGGCCGACCACCACCTGATTAATTTCTTTTTAACAATACACAAATAAATAGCCAAAGTCCTAGCTATGGCACCACACCTTCATACCAGATGCAAAACAAATATCACGCTAGATAAACTTCTACCACACCTCCTTCCATCCCTCAACTCTCTACCAACTTCCTTGCTGAGGCTTTTAACAATACCATGACAAAGGCCCTAGATATCATTGTGCCAGTTAAACAGTGCAAAAGTAAACAGAAGGCTCTCCTTGATGCCTGGTTTACACCCAACCTCAAAGAACTAAGACTTCAAAAAAGGAAATTACAATCCTTATGGTGACACTCCCCCTCTGACGAAAACAAAATACAACAGACCCATTTCGCAAATAACTACAAAAAAGAAATAATTCGCACTAAAAATACCTTTTCAATCAAGGAATATCGAAGGCAAGCTCCAATAGTTAGGAACTTTTCGTGCTCCTCCGGGAATTGGAATCCCCTATTCCCCCACTTAGATAATGCACCTAAAGACAAACAATGGTGCACTAGCATTCAGAATGCCCTAGCCAACAAAATAACGTCACTCCAAATCAAAATTGCCAACAAAAAAGCCTCCTTTCTACCTACTGAGACGCAACCCAATACCACTATTGAAGAGACTAGTACCACAACACCCTTCAGATTCACTAAAGTCTCCATTCAGGAAACCGAGAAAATCATATTATCTCTGAAACCATCTAACTGTCAGGGCGACAACTGTCCCGCACAAATAATCAAAGATGCTGCAAGAGACCTAGCGCCCTTCATCTGAAAGCTAATTAACGCATCGTTCAAGACCAACACCGTCCCAAGTAACTTAAAAGAGTCTTGGGTTCTACCCCTGCTCAAGAAACAGACTCTAGACCCCTCCACCCCCACAAACTACAGACCTATCACCACGGTACCCTTTCTCCTTAAAATAATAGACAGAGTAGCGTATTTACAAATTCAGAACTACCTTGAAGTAAATCACCTACTTGGCTCCCGCCAATCCGGTTTCAGGCCTCAACACGGCACCGAAACCACATTAATCAACTTAAAAGCCCAAATTGATGCACTTAAGGACAAAGGCAAAACGGCCATGCTACTCCTCCTTGACTTATCAGCGGCCTTGATCTGGTGGACCACGCAGTCTTGTGCAAACACCTGGCTTCGGCAGCCCACTTCTAGAGTGATGCAATAGCCTGGGTCCAGTCCTTCCTGGTAAATAGAACAATGAGAGTCTTTTCCCCCTCAGCATCAGCAGACCCAATCCAGACCACATGCGCTGTTCCACAAGGATCATAGTCTCGCACACTATGTATAACATATTTACAGACCGGGTGTCACCTACACTAATTATGAGGATGACACCCAGATCCTCATTACCCTTTCGGGCAATTTTGTTAAGGACACGGCCTTGGTAAATAAAATAGACCTCCTCATTAAGGCATGGATGGCATCCCATGGCCTCTTCCTGAAAGACGACAAAACAGAGATCCTGATTCTTGACTTCGAGGCCAACCTAAAAAAAAAAAACTGGACTCCAACTATTCTGCATTCAATATAGACAGCAACACAATCAAAGAAGTTAAAGAGGTAAAAACGCTAGGCTTTTACCTCGATTCCACGCTAAACCTAAGAAAACAGGTCAACTCTCTGGCATCTTCTACCGCTTACACCTGTAAGCTCATCAGGGCGTGCTGACCATTCTTAACTAAAGCCAGCTGCATCACCCTCGCCAACGCGCTAATACTGTCTAAATTGGATTACTGTAACGCTCTATACCTAGGAGCCAACAAATATATCCTTGACAAAATACAACGCTACAAAATAATGCCCTTAGAACTGCCCTAAGTATACCAAACAGAGAGCATCTCTAACATCAGAAGAGATCACCATTGGCTAAAGATAAGTGACATGGTCCTACTCAAAACAGTCTCACTCACATTCAAATGCCTCAACAATGCAGCACCTCCATACCTCGCAGAGAGAATGGTTAGGAGAACCTCGACCCGCCGCTCTAGAGCGGCCAACTCCCACTGCCTAGAGATATCCAAATTCAAGTTAACAAAAGCTTGAGGAAGTAGCTTCCCGGTGAAAGCTGCACAATCCTGGAACGCATTACCCCTAGCCCTTAGAACTGACCAGTCCTATTTCAGCTTCAGGCGCAATACTCTAAACTGGCTCTGAGACAAAAAAACGTAATCCTTTGGATATTCCGACATACACACCTATGTACCTGCCTTTGTATGTAACCTACTATACCATATCACTATACCTGACTGTATTTTCCTGCTGCCTTTACTGTATCTATTCCTCTGTGTAACCAAGCTTTAAGTATCCTTGTACATGTTGCGCCCGGCTACCTAAGGGTTTGCAGCACATTACCAAATAAATAAACAAACAAACATAAAATCCTCAATAGATGCCTTGATAGGATTCTAGCCTTAGCCAAAGTCCTAATGACAGAATCTCAACCATTTCCTTTTAAACTGTTTCTTAGGGGGTACATTTCTGGCCGCAGACATTCTGAGAATTAACCAAGAGATATTAAGATGGCCATAAACTAGTTTTTCAGGTACTATGCTTTCAAGTGCAACAATGGTAGGGACGGGGTGAAGGATCCTCCCATTTAACTAGGTTGAACAATCTTGAAATGGAGGCAAATTGAAAGGACCATTGAATTGGATAAGAAGATTCAATAATCATACCTAAATGGACCTAAATGGATACATTAGAATCACTGATGTTGACTGGGTCCTCTTGAACTTTAGTGGGTCCCTCTGAATCAAGAGGCAGCAAGGCATATTGTTTCTTGAAAAACCAATCAGAAGTAGAGCACATTCCAAAGAGACTGAGCCAAACCCCATTTTGTGACATGTGAAAAAGTCTGCTTTAAGTGTCTGTTTCTGAATTATTTTCCTCTTGTTGATGTGACTACAAGGAGAAGTTGGCGAGGAGCCCAATCTCAATTCTGTTCATTAAGCCAAAATAGATAAACGGTCTTCTCCAAGTTTGATGTAAAACATTATTGTGGTACCGACTCTAAACATTTGAAACACCTTTCTCTGGATAGAAGTGAGGAAGCACTTAAAAGTTAGAAAAATTGCTACCAACGAAGGCATTGCTGTTGAATTTTCAGTCTTGACTGGACCAAAGACTGTATGTTCTGTAAACCTTTGCACTCTCTTACCGTAGTCCATTAATAACCATAGCATGTAGCAGGCTAAAAAGGAACCCTTTCTAGAGGTTCTGATTGGGTCCACTACAAGGCTGACTAAGACCGGCTTCGATTTCACAAAGGATTTGGACCAAAATCTGTGGAATGAAGGGCCACAGATTTACTCTAGTTGAGAGCCAGTTGCCACTTCAAAGTCCTCATTTCGAGTCTTGCTCAAGGCGCTGCATGTATAGGAGGGGAGAGGAGGTTGAGTAATCTTTGGAACCACCAAGCTGACAGAGCTAGGTTTTCTTCAAAGTGATAAAATGCTTGCATATTATTTGAAATCATGTCTTGAGGAAGAAAAGGATTTGTTCAACACTGTGTGCAAAACTGTTTGCTTACACTGGATAAGCTGGTAAGGAGCCAGGTTTGTTATGGCTATATTCAAGGAGAATCCAAGGACTGAAAAACTAAGGCTTGTCTGTAAGCAGGAGGACCCCTTTACCAGCAAGTCGTCAGGATAAGGGACAACATGCATTCCCTGGAGACAAATGCGCAACTACCAGAGACGAGATCTGGGTAAGTGTCTGAGGCTATATTTAGATTGAATGGGTGAAGCATGTATAGATAACGCTGGCCTTCTATTAGAAACCTCAGGTACCATCGGCCCTTCTGAATTTGAATAAAGATGTAGTCATCTTGTAGATCTAAGACAATACACAATTTCTATTTTAAAGGGTTGCAAGAATTAGGGGCAAGATGAAAATGTGAAAGGATTTGACTATGAGGAACTGGTTTAAATTGTAACGGTCCATAATGGGACCCAGACCTCCAGGTTTTAGGGGGATTAAGTATCCGGAATAAAAACATCAGAACATACTCTTAACTCCCACTTTGAGAAGTTTCTAAATTTCTAGCAGCAGGTCTAGGGTTGTCTTCTGAACCTTGGAGAGTACTTCAAGAGGGGTTGTAGGAAGGGAGAGGCAATAATCGTTCTCTGGATCAGAAAAGACCTCAAGGCACACAGATCAATATGACGGTCAAATAGCACACTGAGCTAAGCACTCGCACCTGATATCTGTGTGCAGTCTGCTGTGGAAGGTTCAAATACTGCAGGGTCAACTCAGCCTTTCATCCTTATGAGGTCGATACATTGAGTACCACTCTGTGGGATAATGTCTTCTGTTATTTCAGCGCTCTGAGAGCAATGGATGTGTAGCACTATATAAGAAATTCATTATTATTATTATATCTATTGATTACAACATTTGGAAAGCCTTCCTACACCAGGGATGCATGAACTTTGATTTTGATGGTAAAAATAGAATCTATCTCCTTGGGAAAGTCAAGTCTGCTTCTTGATTCAGAGAGAGGAAGAATTTGCAAGAGAGGCTGTTGCAGTACTCTTACGTCCCATGCGCTTTCCTCCATACTGCATGGCTGTCCCTTCGTATGGACGGTAGACAGAACCTTTTTCACCCGAAAAACCTTCTTCCCCTTTAAATTTGGAGGCGCACCGGGGTGCAGCCCTGGGAGCATGCGCTACCCTGACGCCGCCCACCAGCGCCACTCCTCAGTCCCCTTTTCCGCATCGACGGGAATGGGCCCGATTTCACCAGCGCTCCTGGGTATGGCCTTGCCATGTAATTCCAACTCTCTTCCCCAGATTCTTCTCTTATCTTTTTGTCTTTGTCATCTAGGTACTTGGTCCTCCGGCGTCACACTTCTCCCCGGCGCATATCGACTTCAGCGGGTTTCAGCAGGTGTCCAGCCTGTGAGGGACTCTTTCCCACGTCTGACCCCCAAGCTCTTTGCCTCTGCTGCCTTGGCCCTGACCCGGCTGGGAGGGTTGCACCACGTGCGACTCTGACTCCACGCGCACTGAAGAACAGGCTATCCAGGTGGAGGGAACTCTTCCAAGCGTCGCCTCCAGAGGACTTGAAGTTTGTCCAGCAGAGATCGAGGCCCAAGGGAGGGCCGTTATTTTCCATCGCACCCCGTAAGGGCGACTCCTTCCCTAGGAAATGCCCAAGCGGGAGGAACCTCTCGGGTTCTGTTACCAGCACATGCACTGAGGCTAACCCAGCTACAGGCCTTACGGTCGAGGGGTCTTCAGACCCTACCGTTATCAGTGATGAGGGACCGCAAGGTTCTTCTACCTGGTCTATACCCAAGGGGCTTTGCCCTAGTACCGGCACCATGTCTGAGGGGGTGCCTGCACACTGCACTACCGGCAACAATGCCGAGGGTGGTACGCCTTCTAGGCCTAGACCTGTGGTGTGGGATAGGCCTCATTTTCCAACACCAAGAGTCTTGGGCGAGGCAGTGTCCGGAGGGCCATGCACCATGACTTTGGCATGTGGCACGCAGCCCGATAAAATGGCAGCCGCGCCAGACAACATGGCCGCTCGTCCGATGCCACTCCTGGGAAGAGCAGGTGGGTGAACGAGTTTCAAGTTGGGACTGGTGTCAACCAGGTATGTGGCCTACAGTGTATCCATCAGTAGCGCAAGGCAGGTTCCCCCTGGAAACCAGACTAAGTGTTCTCCGGCCCCAGCAGCGCCCAGCCACTCCCATCAGTATACCCTGCCTCCTATTCAGCCTCCGAGGATAGGTTCTTCGAAAGGTTTTTGGGGCTGATGAGAACCACCCAGATGGGCACCATCCTAACGGATGCGGTCAGGGACTTGCTCCCTCCGGTCACTCCACTGACGCCTATAGTCATTCCTCCCATGGCTCCGGCACCACAGGCCCCAGCGCAGCCCCCATTGCCGGCTCCTTCGAATCCGCCCCAGTGCAGCCGGTTCTGAGTCAAACTCCGCAGCAGCCTCCGGCTCCGGTCTCCACACCACAGCTCACAGCGCTCAGCACTCCTCTTCCCGCGGCGGACCAGCCGAACACCCAGGCGGATACAGACAAGGAGGAGGATCCCAACACGCTGTTGTCAGAGAAGGCCTTTATAACTGGCTTGCAGGTTTGGCAGAATATCTGGGGCTTCGTCACCCAAAGTAGAGCAGCCCAAGGAGGGGTCTTGGCAGAGGTCCTCTCCCTAAGACCCCCTACCAAGAGAGGTGTCCCAATGCAGAAGGATGTCGTCGCTCTGGCCAAGAAGGGTTGGCTCAAGCCACACTCGGCCCAGCCTGTCACTCAGTGCCTCGATGCCAAGTATAGACAGATGGAGGGGGATCCACTCTTGCTATCAATGCACCCCCAGCCGCACTCGTCGGTGATTGCTGCAGCATCTCTCTACTCTAAGCCTCAGTCGCCCTCGGCCACCTCGTCCTCGGCGCTGCTAGGCAAGTAGAAGATCTTGGAGGCGTACGGGAAAAAGCTGTAATCCAACGCCTCCCTGCACCTGCGTCAAGCCAACGCGGATGCCTTGCTGGCAGCCGCTAACCAGAGGTTGTGGCGGGAAACAGCAGATTTCCTTCCAGAACTTCCAGTGCAGAGCCAGGCAACCTTCAAGGCGGGTCTAGGAGAATCCATGCTGGTAGCGCAGGACATCATGGAGTCCACAGTGACCCACATCGATACCTCTTGCCGGGCCATCTGCATCAACAAGGACTCGAGAAGGACGGCCTGGCTTCGGGCTACTAAGTTTAACCATGATGTCCAGGATCGCATATTGGACCGAGGGAAGCAACCTCTTCCACTCTACCACCAACGAGGAATTGGATAAGAAAACCACGCCCAAGGCATACACCCGTCGCATCAACACTTCGATAAGGGGCAGGCATTTGGCAGGTTCCGGGGATTCCAGGAGCGGAGGTCAAGACAACCTGAGCACTCGCCGAGTCAGCACCAGCGCACGCAACAAAAAGGAGGTTTGGGGGAAGGGCTAAGGGCTTCTTCCAGTGCCCCTCCTCAGCAGCAGCCTCAGAGAGCAAGCAAAAAGTTATGACACGTCTCTTCTGGTCCACGTGTCACCAGTGGGGGGCAGGCTAGCCTCTCATGTGCATTTTTGGCACCAGAACTTCGTGGACCCGTGTCTTCTCTCTGTAGTATCCACGGGTTACCGCCTACCTATACCTCCTTCTCCTCTTTCCTCCCCTTCCCTCCCTTCCCATCCCACAGATTGGGATGGCAACTCTGTTGGCGGAGATTTGGTCGCTCGTCGAGAGCCAGGCAGTGAAAGTACCATGGAGTCTGGACCCGGCAGGAGCAGGAGTCTCATATCAACTGGCTGGAGCTCAGAGCCATTTGGCTAGCCCTCAGGGCCTTCCTTCTGCTCATTGAGGGAAGGACCGTCCTTATCCAGAACAACAACTCCACCAGCATGTTCTATGTCAACAGGCAGAGGCGGTACCAGGTCCCCTCCGCTGTGCAACCTAGGGGTCAGCATGTGGGAATGGGTGCTGGAAAACAACATCTACCTCAGGGCCGT
Source organism: Ambystoma mexicanum (assembly GCF_040938575.1). Classification (NCBI taxonomy): domain Eukaryota; kingdom Metazoa; phylum Chordata; class Amphibia; order Caudata; family Ambystomatidae; genus Ambystoma; species Ambystoma mexicanum. The sequence continues at coordinate 791,297,510 of NC_090932.1, read as the reverse complement.
CAACCTCCCGGGGGAGGCCAACTTGGAGGCAGACAGACTCAGCAGGCTGGGAGTGGACAATTACGAGTGGCAATTGACCGACCAGATGCTGCAGGTGGTTTTTCAACACATGCGGCCATCCTCAAGTGGATCCATTTGCCTCCTGGTGGAGGAACAGGAAGTGCCATCAGTTTGTGTCTTGCCAGGGACTAGGCCCCGGCTCCCTGGGCGACGCCATGCAGATTCAATGGGAGGGCATGACAGCCTATGTTTTTCCACCCACTCCCCTGATCTCCAGATAAAGGAGGCTTGCCACCTCAGCATCATAGTGATAGTGCCTTGGTGGCCAGCGAGACTGTGGTTCTCTGAATTGCTCAACCTCTCGGACCGAGCACCCATTCACCTTCCGCTGGGCCCAGCACCTCTCCTGTCCCACCAGGAAGGAGGGGACAGGGTTCTCCACCACGCTCCTCAGAAGCTTGCCCTCGCAGCATGGTTCCTGAGCTGATCACCCTCAAGCACCTCAACCTATCTCAGGCTAACCTGGAGATCATCCAGGATGCTAGGAGCAAGGCCAATAGGCGCTAATACAGGAGTAAATGGAGCAGGTTCTGTCACTGTGCAGATTCTAAGGAAATCAACCCCCCTGACGTGCACACTGGATGATGTGCTCTCTTTCTCAGCACACCTTGCCCACTCAGGCATACAGGTGGACACATGTCGCACCCATCTCGCAACCATAGGGCCCTACAGAAATTCGGAGGTCTTCTCTTCCAACCCGATAGTCAGGAAACATCTGGCGGACCTGTCCAGGCTTTACCCGCCCATCAAAAAGCCACACCCTGTGTGGGACCTCAATGTTTTGTTGGGCGCCCCGTCACAAACCCTTCGAGCCAATGGTGTTTGCGGACATCAGACTGGTCACCATCAAGACAACTCTGCTAGTAGGTCTCATATCCGCTCGCAGAGTCAGCTAGATCAAGGCTCTGGTGGCTGCAGAACCCTATACCACTTTCCACAGGGATAAGGTGGTCCTGTGGACTCACCCAGCATTCCTACCAAAGGTACCCTCTGCATTCCATCTAAGCGAGGAAATAGTCCTACCTACATTCTTCGCTGACCCCAAGGACGAGGTTCAGAGAGTCTTGCACTGTCTGAATATCAGACGCGCTCTGAAATTCTATCTGGATAGGACCAAGGGCTTCCGCAAGTCGGACGCACTTTTTGTTCCCTTGGGGGCTCCAGACCCGGTTATCAGACATCCAAGGCTTCCATTGCAAGGTGGATGGTTGCGGCCATTAAAGAAGCCTAAGGGGGCAGCAAAAGCCGCTGCCGGTCAACATGCACGCTCATGCGGTCAGAGCCATGGCCACGGCCATCACATTCCAGAGGCAGGTTATGTGGCAGGTCATAAGCATGGCAGCCACCTGGGCCACCCATTCAGCTTTCTGAAAGCATTAGTGTTTGGACACTGGTTCAAATTCAGACACAGCCTTCGGACAGGCGGTTCTAAGGAATGTGTTTGCTTAAGGAGGGTCTCCTCTTCACCCTAGTGCTAACAAGCAGTTGTAATTGCCCAGGCAGTATGGAGGAAAGGGCACGGGACGTAAGAGTAATTATAAGTTACTCACCGTAGTGACTAACATACTCTTAGTCCTTAGTCCCCTTTCCTCCATACGTCCCACCATCCTCCCCCCTATTAATACTGGTGTCATTAGGCAATGTTAAATATTGTTGACGCGTCAATGGGGACTGAGGAGTGGCACTGGTGGGCGGAGTCAGGGTAGCGCATGCTCCCAGGGCCGCACCGCTGCGCGCCTCTAAATTTAAAGGGGAAGAATGTTTATCTGGTGAAAACAGTTCTGTCTCCCGTCCCTAGGAAGGGGCGCCCATGCAGTATGGAGGAAAGGGGACTGCGTTAGTAACTACGATGAGTAATTTATTATTTTTGGATTTATGCCTATACCTCTGCTTAACCCTGGCACAGAAAGGTTTTATTTTGCTACAGACAGTTTGCTTTTGTTTGTATGTCTTGTAGTGCTGCTGTTGAACTCCCCTGCCCACTGTTCTCCACAGGCTGTTATACTAGGATGGGGCTAAGTGATTAGCAGCTGTGACACTGAACTTAATTTCTCCAACAACAGTTGAATGGTGCAAAAGTGTTCTGCCATCAAAAGGAAAGTCTAGGACCGTGTACTGAATAGCCTGATGTAGGTACACATTCAAAAGATAGATGTTGCTATGCATACAAACTGTGTTATTCTAAGCTCTTGCCGCAGGGTCTGTCCTTTCCTCTTAAACTTGCAACTGCATCAAAGCTCCCTGAAACCCAGCACAAACCTGCCATTGATAAAGGATTTATTACGTAGTAGTGCCAAGATTTGGCATTCTACTTCAAAATTGAATAAGGAGGAGAAGCAGGGCACTACCCTTTTATAGCAAATGCCACTGAAACTACAATTGCCATCATAACAGAGTCCTATTTGCCCTCAAGAGCCTTAGAGTCTGTAGGCTCAGAAACAGGGTGCTCTATGACTAAAGTCTCTTTTGATAGCAAAGAACAAAGTGGACAAATAGGAAGTTTGCTAAAGACATCACCAGCTTCTGACTTGTCAGATGAAAGACGTTTTAAAGCCTGCATGGCTTTGGAAATAACCTTATGGAAGTTTTTTGAATGAGAAAGCACTTGCTCCTCTTCCTCAGTGCCAGTCATATCTTCCACTCGTATCCTGTTTCAACGAAGGAAATTACTTCAATGCATTTTACTCTGTGGAAATTACTTTGAAAATACTTTGAAATGTACATATATTTGTGGGGTAATGGGTAAAAGGGAGATGGGGAGGGGTTTGAGGCGGGGGTGGCAGTGAAGAGGAAGTGGGGCAATTTCAACAAAGTAAATTACATCGAAGTAATTTCCTTTGTTGAAATGCCATGGAACCCTTCCACTGCCCCAGACCTTTTCGGAAGTGGTTATGCCAGAAAAGGGTCAATGAGAGCCTCATTATGGGGCACCATAGGTAACTTATCTAAAGGAGGGGTTAGCTTCTCCTTCATTTTGTTAGAAACTCTAAAAGGGATTTGATAACATTGTCCTGTTCAGAACTGGCTATTGCTTTAGATATGCTGGAAGGTTCCAACTGGGGAGGTGGAGAATCCACAATGGTAGACAAAGTGGATGCCTCAGAGGTATGAGGAACTGTCATTGGAGCTGGTTGCAAATGTTAAAGACTATAGGTTTGGCTAGATGTACATTCGTCAAGAAAAGCAGAGGAGGCAACTGTGAAGCAGGCCCAGGTAGGACATGTTGCACCAGGAGAAAGGTCTTTTGAGAAAACTGGTGTGGTAGACCTTGTCCGCGTGCGAAAAACGCTGTCCGGTGGAACTAAAAAGTATTTAGATGGATTAAACTTCTCTGAGATGGAACAAGTTACCTACCTGTAACTGTTGTTCTCTAGCATGGGTCTGGCATGGATTCACATGCTCATGAATATTCCCTGTCGTCATGCTGGGAATCCTCAGTAAAGAAAAAAAACAGTTTCAGTTTAGTTTCTGAACTGTCTTTCTCCTAATAACCAATCACTGGTCTCTGGGTCATACTGCCCCCAGCCAATGACTGCCCTCTACCTAAGCCCCTACTCTGGCAGCCATCTTCAGATTTGGTAGCACGTAAAGTGGCAGTAGGACCAAGATAAGAGCCGCAGAGGGGTAGGAGGGAGGGTTCGCATGTGAATCCATGCCAGGCCCAGGCTGGAGAACAACAGTTACAGGTAAGTAACTTGTTTCTTCTCCAGCATGGGGTTTGGCCTGGATTCACATGCTCATGAATACAAGAATACATAGCAGTACACACATGCACAACCACGGGAAGTGGCAAGGCTCAACATTAAGCATTTACATACAACTCAACATTAAGCATCTCTTACCCCCTCACTAGGCCCACCTTCAGGCGAACAGGTTGCGCAGCACTGCCTGGCCGACTCTGGACTCCTCCCTGGAATCCCAGTCGACGCAGTAGAATTCCGTGAAGGTGTGCGTCGACCTCCACGGAGCAGCCCTGCAGATGTCCAGCAGGGGCACACCAGACAAGAACGCTGTGGTAGCAGCGATCGCTCTGGTCGAATGGGCTCTTGGACGGCGAAGCAACGGTCGGTTTGCCAACCGGTAACAGTGCACGATGCAGCCGGAGAGCCATCTGGAGATGGAAGCCTTCGAGAGGGCCTTCCCTTGGTTCACAGTGGCAAAGTTCACAAACAGCTGTGATGTCTTCCGAAAACTCTTTGTGCGGTCCACGTAGAACTACATCCAGCGAGTGTAAAATCAAGAAAACAGGTAACACCAAGGGCTCGTTAAAATGGAAGTCCGACGGCACCTTGGGCATGAAGGAGGAGTGCGTCCTCAGCACCACCCTCATCTCGCGGAAGGGCAGGTAGGGTGGTCTGCAGGAGAGGGCCTGGATCTCTCCCACTCGTCGTGCGGAGGTGATGGCCACAAGAAACGCTGTCTTCCACGATAGGAACTTCAACAGTGCCGAATGCAGAGGCTCGAATGGCGGCCCCATGAGCCTGCACAGCACCACGTTGAGCTCCGACGCCGGGTCTGGAGCCGGAGCCTTCACCGGCGGGAATGATCGGAACAGTCCCTTCATAAACTCCTTCACCAGGCGATGAGACCACAGAGATGATCGCCCCGGCGTCCTGGTGTAGCGGGAAATCGCTGCCAGATGTATCTTGATGGAGGCATGAGCTAGCCCCACCTTGGCCAGCGACAGTAGGTACGGCAGCACTTGAGGGGCCGTAATCCGCAGAGGGTTATTCTTCTATGCACAGCACCAGACAGAGAACCTCTTCCATTTGTGTCCATCGCACGAGAGTCGAGGACGCCCTGGCCTTTGCAAGAACCACCTTGCAGTCAGATGGGATATCATACCCTCCAAACTCTAGTGCTGCAGGAGCCAGGCCTGCAAGTTCAGCGACCCCGGGTCGTGGTGGAGGATGGTGCCTCCTTATCTGGCGAGGAGGTCCGCGTCTGTCGGCAGTTTGGCTGGTGGGGACGCCAACATGTCCAGAAGGTCCGGGAACCAGATCTGCCTCGGCCACGCCAGGGCAAAGAGGATCATCCTGCACCGGGACCGTCTGAGTTGGTTGATAAGTCGCAACGGCAACGGTGGGAACGCATACAGGAACAGTCCGTCCCAGAGGAATGAGAAGGCATCGCCATTGCTCCCTGGCTCGGGAAACCTGCTGGCGAACCTCTGGCACTTGGTGTTCTCCGCCGTCGCGAATAGGTCGATCTGGGGATTGCTCCATCGTTGGAAAAGTAGATCCACTTGATCGAGAATCCCAGCTCCGTGAGCAGTTGGACAGTCTTCGCAGTGTGCCCGACAGCGAGTTTTCTTATCTTTGCTCGGATGAGCCAATCGTCCAGGTTGGGGTAGATGTGGATCCACTGCAGGCGCAGCCGCGCCACCACTGGTGCTAGGCACTTGGTGAATACCCTGGGTGCCAACTTCAATCCGAAGGGAAGGGCCTTAAACTGATAATGTCACCCTTGGACTACGAATCTCAGGAACTTTCGATGTCCTTTTAGAATGGTTATGTGAAAGTATGCATCCTCCAAGTCCAGCGACGATAGGAAGTCGCCTTCCTCCAGTTGCCCCAGCACGTGCTGGAGGGTGACCATACGGAACTTCTGGGACTTTATGTACTCGTTTAGACGACGAAGGTCCAGGATGGGTCGCCAGCCACCGGTCTTCTTTCTTACGAGGAAGTTTCGTGAGTACACTCCGGAGCCCTGGAGCCTCTTTGGGATGAGCTCGATGGCTCCTTTCTTCAGCATCGCCCTTACTTACAGCAGCAGTTGAGGGATCTGGTTTTCCTTCCTGGCCACGGGTGGAACGTGGGGGCACTTAATTAGAAACTCGAGAGTGTGTCTGCGGGCCAGGGCATCCAACACCCATCAGTCGGTGGAGATGGACTCTCACGCTGACGAACTTCTTCAGCCAGCCTCCCACCGGGGTGCTCAGGTCGGGGCCCGACGCTACGGCCGGTTCAGTCCCCACGTCCTCTGTAGGCCTCCTACAACGAGGAGCAGGCCGCCTGGCGGTATGTCGAGGAGCCGCCGCCGTAACCTTTGGAGGCACCTTGCTTGCCTCCAGAGTTCCGAAAGGGCGGCCGTCGTCGTTGCAGAACCCCCAAGGCCCGAGCCATCTCTGTGTCAGCCTTGATGGCCTGCAGCGACTAATCCACAGTCTTGCCAAACAGATTGTTCCCGTCGAAGGGCATGTCCAGAACCCTGGTCTGCACGTCTTGGCGGAAATCTGTTGCCTTGAGCCAACCACGCCAGCGAAGGCAAATGCTGTTGCCCATCTGGCGAAAACCAGTGTCAGCAATGTCAATGGCCACCGTTATGGCATGGTCCGACGCCATCTCGCCTTCCAGTAGGATCTCCAGGGCCTCAGCCCTCTTGTCGTCCGGGAGGAAGTCCAGCAGGGGAGCGATCTTAAACCACAGCTCCCTGTCGTAGCGAGCCTCAATCGAGAGGGCATTGGCCGCTTTAATCGTCGTCGCCGCCGGGGAGATGACCCGTCGTCTCATGGCATCCAGTTTCTTCCCCTCGCAGACTGGCGGGGAGGTCGAAGTTGAAGCCGTCGTCCCCGCCGCTTTCTTCTTGGCCGCAGCGGGGACGACCGAATCGGGGTCAGCTGCGCCCCAAGGCACATGGGGGTGGAATCCGGGCCCCGGTACTTCTTCTCGTACCGGTCTCTCCTGACGGGGGTCGTGAACGGGTTCTTCAGGAGCGACAGCCCCTCGTCCCAGATGTCGTTGAGTAAGGGAATTGAGAGGACCGTCTTCCTCTTGGCCTCACGCCGTTGATATAGAAAACCTTCCTTCTGTTCCTCGGGGCAGAGCTGGAAGAGCTCAGATGCCCTGGTGATCATGGCGTGGAAGGAGCCAATTTCGTCGGGCGGGGAGGCCCAAGGAGGTGGTGATGGAAGGCCCATCCTGTCGTCACCACCGTCGTCATCCATCCCCGTCGTGGCCGTCTCTGTTCCCGTGTCATCCCTCGGATCAGGAGAGGGCGATGAAGGTTGAGAAGGCCGTGGAGGCTGGCTGGGCGGGGGGGTATGAACTCTCCTCAGCATGCTTGGAGGGCTTTCCGATGGTCCAGGCTCCGCTGGATCGTCCGTTGGTGGTATGGGCAACCTTGTCCTCATCTCCGTACAAAAGGCCTGGATCGCCATCAAGATGGCTCCTGAGTTGTCTTGTGGTCCAGGTACCGGCTGCGAAGGCAGCAATGGCCGGGGAGTGGAATCCTCCACCTCCATGGGCTCCTCGTCGGCACAACCGTCGCTTTCCTCGTCCGCCTCGTCAGGATCCCTCCCGTGGGACCGGACTTCTTCGAACTTCTTGTTCAGGATCTTCGCGACTCCAGCCAGCTCCTCCTCAGAGGCTGTATCTGTGTCCGTGATGGCCACCAGGACCCCCCCCCTCTTTTTCCACCCAGGGTTTCACGGGGGTCTTATCAATGGGATGAAAAGATGATTTCCTCCGTGGGGGCAGGGAAACTCTAGGCCCCGAGGTCGCCTCCACTGGGATAGCCTCCACAGGCTTCTCCAGGGCCGCCGCAACACCTTCGATAGAGGCCTTAGCCGGGTGAATCAAGGCCTTGATGACCTTGGGCGTGCCTGAGGCCTTCACCTTGGGGGGTGCTCACTGCCTCGCTCCCCCTTGGCTGTCTCCGTCGGGATCATCCAGGGCTTCTCCCAAAGCTTACCCGGGTTCTCCGATTTCCTCTTCGTTGGCTCGTGGTAGATGGTGTCGGTGAAAGAGCGCCCTGCCTGGCAGCCGAGGAGCTCGACCGATCGGCGCTTCCGGTGCCCACGGACTCGTGGTGCTTTGCCTTATGTTGGGCCCCGTCATCGGAGCGCCCTCAAAGGTCTTAGAAGACCGCTCGGACATCTTCTTTTTCTCACCTACCGCTGGGCTCTTCCCTTCCAGCCAGTTGGTGTGTCGGACACGCCGATCCCTCATGGTCCGTTCCGACATGCTCTTGTAAAACGCAGCATCTGTCATGATGCCTACCCCCGGAGCATCAGGCCAGGCCCAGCACCCCCGGAAGCAGGCATCATGCCCTCGGGTAAAAGCCCAGCGGCCCCTTATGGGGACTCTTTGGACTCAGTCCTGGCGCCTTTGGCGCCAGGCTCATAAAGGGAGGTGTTTTGTGCACTTACCTGATGCAGACCATGCTGCACGCTTCAGGCCTCCCTGAGACCTGAAAGGGACTATTTTTTCATGGGGACTATTTTTTCACTCGGGTGTGGCCAGGGAAGTATACATACCTAGTTGGGGAAGGATACATACCTGGGACTTCTTTGGAGGCTATTTAAGCCACGCCCAGACAGCAGCTCATGCTTCGCGTTTTTCTGCTTCCTGCAGCTTAACGCTCACTGTGTGTGCTCCTGCTCCTGGACTACAGCCACGCCCGTCTTGAACCTGGAAGACCTGCAAGGAAGGAAGAGAAGAGAAAGGTGAAAACCAAGGATTATTTCAAGCTTCTTACCTGCATCCGGAATCTTCTCGCCAGCATCCCTGAAGGAAGACTTCAATTTAAAAGCATCGCGTTGCTCGCTGCAGCGCCACGCTTCACTCACCTGTCCTGTCCTCGAGACATCTCCCGGCTCCATCGCGGCTGTCAGCATCGGACGCCACATCTCTGCACCTAGGGGAGAGAGGAACAAAAGGTGAGCAGAAGGACACACAGAAGGAAAGCCTGATTAACAGCCATAATACTTACCGGCTTTTCTTCCACATTTCGGGTCGGCGCCGCCCCGTTGGCAGGTACCGTACCCCGGCCCCTATGGGGAAAGGACTAGAGACATTTCAGAGGAATGATAAGGACATCTAGAGGGATCGCCCTCATTACTACTCACCTCGGCAGGTTAACCCCTCGACGCATCGCCTTCATTCTGCACCTGAAATAAAGGACAGATCACAGGTGAGAAAGACAGCATAAAGGGGGCCTCAATTGAACTTTGAACTTTCATACTTACGGCGCATCGCTGAGGAAAGTCAAGTGGATTTTGCCAGCGCCATTCTGAAAACCAGTGAAGTAACTGGACGAACGCGCGCCCCTGCACCAGAAGCAGGATGGAGAGTTCAACCTTCCAAACCATAAGAAGGATATTCCTACGGGCCAAGGAAGCACGATTTGGAGGTCCTGTCCAATCGGTGTTCCGGGTCCTGCGCATCACGCTATAAGAGGCCGCAGTAATCCAGACTAGATCAGCGCCCCCGTGGGAACCAGGTGGGCGTTACAGCATCCTTCTCCACATGCGTTTTGTCTTCGTGAAGGCAGTAGAGACATCTGGAATGCTCATCCTCCTTGAAGACATTCTGCAATCCGCATCCAGGGCAGCTCCTGAACAGCTTGGATCCGGGTGTCGTGTTTCCTTTGTCTTGGGCCATCTCCCCGTGGGGTAGGCCTCAAAGATCTTCTGGAATCCTCCAAGGAGCGAAACTCGACCAAAACTTTGCCCTTGAGGGGCATAGAAAATTCCAAAACGGGTCCCCGTTGATAGGAAGTAGAAACGGTGGAGCTTGAGGCTCGATTGACCGAAGAAATTAGATTAAACTCTTTGAAAAAATAAATAAATCACAAAACGCAGTAAAAGCGCGAGAGCTACAGCACGAGGACTCCCAACACTTGAACGTGCGGTAAAGATCTGAAGATGGCTGCCAGAGGAGGAGCTTAGGTAGAGAGCAGTCATTGGCTGGGGGCAGTATGACCCAGAGATCATTGATTGGTTATTAGGAGAAAGACAGTTCAGAAACTAAACTGAAACTGATTTTTTTCTTTACCGAGGATTCCCAGCCTGACGACGGGGAATATTCATGAGCATGTGAATCCATGCCAGACCCCATGCTGGAGAATTACCAGGTTACTCACCGTAGTGACCACCTTACTCCTAGTCCATAGTCCCCTTTCCTTCATACTTATAGGACATCTCTCCATCCTGTGGGATGGGACCGGAGCACTTTGTAAAAAGCATCCACATTTTTTTCAAAAATGTGTCCCTCCTCTCGTTCCTGCGCGGGGCCCGGCATGCGGCTGTAACCCCGCCCACCTTGGCTCCACCCCACGCAACGCCCATCAGTCCTTTTCTATCGCAGGGTCGAAGACCCATTAGCAATAACAGAGGAACCTTATTAGAGGGGACAGCGGGCGGGCGTATGGAAGAAAGGGGACTATGGACTAGGAGTAAGGTGGTCACTACGGTGATTAACCTGGTAATACTCCTACGTCCCGTCCCCTTTCCTCCATACTTGTGGGAGATTCCCAAGCACTCCTTACAAGAACTACGGGTGGATGGAAATACCCCTTACTGAAAAAGGTTCTTCAGCACAGCCTGACCAAACTGAGCATCAGCTCTAGAACTCATATCGAGGCAGTAATGCTTACAGAAAGCAGATGGAGAGGCCCAAGTAGCTGCCCTAGCGATGGACTCCCAGGGAACATACTTCAGAAAAGCAACTGCAGCTGCCTTGCCCCGCACCAGGTGTGCATGAATACCATTAGGAGATTTCAGCTTTTGGACAGTGAAAGACTCCATGATGCAGGCGGCAATCCACCTAGAAATAGTTGCCTTAGACGCCTGCTTGCCTTGAGGGTTGCCGAAAGTCACAAAAAGTTGAGAAGAATTTCTAAGCTCGGAAGTCCTATCCAGGTAGAACTTAAGAGCTCTTCGGACATCAAGGCAGTTTAGAACCCTCTCTGCCTCAGAGGCGGGGTTCGGACAAAAGACCGGTAGGGAGATCGATTGATTCAAATGGAATTCGGTCACTATATTCGGCAGAAAAGCCGGATTAGTTCGAAGGACTACCTTGTCCTTGTGAAAAGCCAAGAAAGGATGCTCCACCGACAAGGCCTGGAGCTCACTCACTCTCTTTGCCGATGTGACGGCGACCAAAAAGGACACTTTCCAAGACAAGTACTTGAGGTCCACAGTAGCCATTGGCTCAAAGGGTTTATGGCACAGCGCCGTCGGGACTACATTTAGGTCCCAAGGCGGGTGCAGACTACGAACCGGAGGGTAGATGCGTGTCAAGCCAGCAAAATGTCTCTTCACCACGGGTTAGTTAAAGAATAAGAACACCGGTCTGTAGAGAGGTAAGTGGAAATCTCCGAGAGATAAGTCCTGCAAGACAGAACATGAACCCCTGACTCTGCTAGGGAGGATACAAAGGACAGCACCGTGTCAATCACTGCCACCCTCGGGTCCAATTCTTTCTCCAAACACCAATGACAGAACCTGAGCCATTTACTCTTGTATTGGGATCTGGTCGAGGGTTTCCTGGCTGCCTGGATAATGTGCATGTTATCCGCAGACAAACCCAAATGCTCTAGAAACGTGAACTCAGGCACCATGCCGCCAAGTTGAGCGATTGCGGGGAGGGGTGCCACATCTGCTGTTCCCCTTGGTGAAGAAGATCGGGAGTTACTGGTAACCTGATCGGCGGACACACCGACAGGTGTTGAAGTTCTGAGAACCAAAACCTGCCCGGCCACCACAGGGCTATCAGTAGAAGAGAACAGTTGACAGAGCTCTTCAACTTCCAAATTGCTCGATGAACTAGGGGAAGAGGCGGGAAGGCATAAGCTCTCATGTAGTGCCATGGAATCTCGAGTGCGTCCCTTCAGAGAGGAGGCTCCCAGTCCCCCTCTGGAGGCGTACTGAGGAAGCTTCTTGTTTAGCGCCATGGCGAAGAGGTCCACCTCCGGTGTGCCCCAACGTGAGAAAATCCATGAGAGGATCTCCGCCTTCAACTCCCACTCGTAGCTGACCACTGTCCGCCGGCTGAGGGCATCCGCAGTGACATTCAGCTGGCCCGGGATGTGCACTGCAAGCAGCCAGACCCCATGAAGCACGGCCCACTCCCAAATCTGGAAGGACAGGTCCACGAGAGGGGGAGACTTTGTTCCCCCTTGCTTTTTTATGTAATACATTGATACCACATTGTCCGTTCTTATGCGGACCACCTTGTTGACAATGAGAGGTCTGAACGCCTTGAGCGCCAGAAAAATAGCCAGAAGCTCCAAATGATTTATGTGCAGGAGCTTGTCCTGAGGTGACCAGAGGTCCGAGACCTGAAGAAGATCTAACGTCGCACCCCACCTCAAAGGGGAGGAGTCTGTCGTGATCGTCACCATGGGGGCTGGGTTCTGGAACCCCGCGCCCACTGACAGGTTGCTGAGAGATGACCACCAGTCCAGGTCCACTCTCATGGAATCCGGAATCATTATCCGCTTGGAATCCGGGTCCACAGCCTGACGCCAGGAACTCCGAAGAGCCATCTGGGTCCGTCTCATTTTGAGACGAGCAAGAGGAAGAGCTAGTACACACAAGGCCATGAGGCCCTGAAGCCTCTGGAACCACCAGTCCGACATGCTCTCCGACTGCGCAAACATCTGACACGTGGCCAACATATCCGCCATTCTGTCCCTGGTCAGATACACTCAGCAGTCGATCGTGTTCCAATGAAAACCCAGGAAAGTCAGGTCCTGTGAGACCGTCAAGGAGGATTTCCGCCAGTTCACCGACAGCCCAAGATGGAACAGGAGCTGAAGGAGAGACTGGAGGTTGTCCGCTGCTGCCAATGGACAAGGGCTGCGTAGGAGCCAGTCGTCCAAATAGGGATACACATGGATACCCTGGAGACGAAGATAGGCCGCAATCACCGACATTTTCATGAAGACACGCGGCGCCGAACTGAGGCCAAAAGGAAGCACCCGAAACTGGAAGTGCTCCTCTCCCAAAGAGAAGCGGAGGTATCTCCTGTGTGGATTCCAAATCAGGACATGCATGTACGCATCCTGAAGATCCACCACGCTCAGCCAATTGCTCATCTGCAAAGAGGAGCGAATCTGGCCGGGTGTGATCATCTTGAATTTCTCTTGGGGTAGGAAAAGATTGAACTGGGAAAGGTCTAGGATGGTACCGTAAACAGCCGGGAGTAGAAGCCCTCCCTTCGCTCCCCAAGGGGAACGGGTTCCACAGATCTGAGGTGCAGAAGTTTCTGAACCTCGGCCTTGAGGGAGGGTGAGCCCGACAGCTGAAAATGAGGGTTGAGTGGTGGGGTAGGGGGTAAAGGTAAGCGGAAGCCCGCTCGAGCGACTGACAAGACCCATCTGTCTTCTGTGATGGCCTGCCACGCCTCCCAATGAGACGCAATGCGTCCTCCCACCGGGGTCTCGTGTGTGGCTTTTCCCAAACTCTTCGGACCTCGGCCAGAACGTCCTTCTGCAAGAACAGGCCGGTACGCCCCAAAGGAGACAAGATGAACGCCCCAGAAAGCACACCCTCCTGCGGAGCATGTGCCTCGGGCACCGGAACATCTAAGACCCTCATCATGTCCGGCACCCGGTCATGGAATGCTCTGATAGAGCGGGGAAGGTCCTTGTTGTCCATGATCGCCTTGAGGATCATCTGACAGGTCAGGATCCTGCTGAGCCATGTCAGGCACTGCCATGTCCACTGGGGACAATGGGGGCACAGGCAGAAGCGCAGGCGGAGGCACCACGGGCAAGGGAGGCGCCGGCGGGACCACCGTCGGAACGGTTGGAGCCGGAGGCGCGGGTGGACATATCTCCTTGAAAAGCCCTTTGAAATATTCCCTCATGGGGTCGGTGCGCATAAGCGCTTGAAATTTACCAAAAAAAGCGTCCTCAGGAGATTGTTTCGGAAACTGAGGAGGCCTCTCATGAGGTGGACAAATCCAGGGACGTAATGGAGAAGGGTGCCACACCGGCCCCTCCACCGAAGAATCCACATAAATCAAGGGAGCCGCCCCCGCGGGCAACGAAACATTGTGCGGAAGAGGCATCCGGGCGTTCCAATCATAAACCGGCCGGTAAGGATGCGCACAAGGGACCTTAGGTTCACCGGAAGGACCGAACCCTACACCAGGGGCTGATGCCATAGTTGTAGGGATAGTACCTAAAATGGCTGCCGTGGTCGTGGCGGGAACGGGCGCCATTTTGTCCTCATCTGAGGGGAACTGCGGCACGTGAGGAAGTGAGGCAGGGGTCCCCGTCGATGGGTCAGGGGTCATAATTTTAGCCTTAACGTAAGGAACCTCGGCAGAGCCGGTACTATGAGGCCTGGAATGTTTCTGCGACATACCAACCGCCAACTGTGCCTTCGAAGGAAGGGCCTTGGCACTGCCGGTAAAAGAAGAAACTTTCTTCTTTGCCCCCTCAACAGATCTGGTGTCACCACAAGAGCGGGAATGGTGCGCTTTCACCGACAGGACCTTGCCCGGCCCCTCAGAACTGTTGGTATCCTTAGCATCTGTACGAGGGACCTCGGACCTAGGCCCGGTAGAAGCCTTATCGTCACGGGCCTCGAACATCCGTTCGGTAACCTCAAGCCCAGCCAAGACCTCGGGGCGCACCCCAGTTTTGTCTTTGAGGGAAGCCGAAAGAGCGGCCTCAGAGCAAACTCTGGTACCCCACAACTCAGTAGAACTTGTCTACAAACAGCCCCCACAGGAGGGGCCTCGGAGCGTACTCCGGTGGACACAGGCCCCTTACGGAGACCCTTGGAGAAAACTCCGGTAGAATTATTAGGCCCGACAGGCACCTCAGGGCGAACCCCAGTAACAGAGCGATCAACGCCCCTCCCGGCTCGAAAGGAACCCGGAAAGGTATGCCCCGGCCAGGGTGATCTGAAAAGTAAAGAACTTACCGGGCGTTTTTTCTTCTCGTCGATGAACGCCTGAAGATGCGAAGGAGGAGTCCGTCCGAACACCTCCTCCCACTGCTCCGACCTACGTTGAAGTGCCCGGACCGAAAGGGAGTCACAGTAAAAACAGGAGTCCCAACGGTGTTCCGGACCCAAACACTCTAAACAAAGAGGATGGGGATCCGCCCTCGCGAAGCGACGGTGACACGATGAACAGTCTGGAAAATCTAGTTTAAAAGACATAGACTAGTAAACGAAAGCTAGCGAGAGCCAGAGAGGGAAAAAGGGAAGAAAGTCTTCCGAGGATGCAAGTGCGTCCGGCCCCGATCGTGCAGAGAAAAGGACTGAAGGGCGAAGCGCGGGGCGGAGCCAAGGTGGGCGGGGTTACGGCCGCGTGCCGGGCCCTGCGCAGGAAAGAGAAGAGGGACACATTTTTTACAAAAATGTGGATGCTTTTTACAAAGTGCTCCAGTCCCGTCCCACAGAACGGAGAGATGTCCCACAAGTATGGAGGAAAGGGGACGGGACGTAGGAGTATAAAGTAATATCGGGATCAGATATCTTAGTAAATTATATGATACGATTGGCACTTAATACCCAGAGGTTTCTAAGCGTGGACCCAGGGATCGCTTCAGTGTTGCTCCAGTGTCGTCTTGCTTCCAAGGCAAGCCTGTTGCCGCTGAGCTATCCTCCCGAGACAATGAACAGGAAGTTGTTTGCTGTCCTCTATTATTTTTATTAGACTTTTTTATGTTTTAAATTCAATGTTGCTGAGCCTGGTAAAGTAGTCTTATTGTGTGCGTTTTTAAAGAATCTCATCTGCTTTTGACAGGTAGCCAAGTGTCAGCCTTGCGAGAGTTGAAGTGGTAATAACACTGGAAAATCTACAGAGGGTAGGATGGGAGGGCGATGAGGAATACGTTGGAGGAAGATCCAGTCGAAAGAATGTTACCAGTTGGTAAGTAACTTGTTCTTCGAATGGATTGTGTCCTCCAACGGATTCCTCATCTTAGATAGACTCCCAAAGCAGTGTAAAGGTTTTTTGGAGGAGGGAGTACCATTTTAATATTATTATTATATATATTATTTTTATATAGCTGAATACAGCACTGCTTTACCAAAAACAAGCTCTTTAGAGTGGGAAGCATCCAGATCGTAGAATTTACAAAATGTGTGCAGCGAAGACCAAGTCGCTGCTTCACAAATAGATTTGATGGTAACACCTCTTTGAAGAGCTGTCGAAGAGGCTATACTATACCTCTGGTTGATTGGGCCCTCAAGCCTTCTGGTGGATCTTTGCCCGCCAATCTGTAGCATTCTGAGATGCAAAGCACAATCCAACACTATAGGGTTTGTTTTGACACTGATTGACCCAACTTCCTTCCGTGGGAAAGCCAATGAAAAGTTGAAAGCCTAGAAATGTGAAAGCTTAGAGCTCTTCTCGGGTCCAGCCTGTGCAATCTTTCCTCCTCCTTGCTGGGATGAGGTGGAGGATAGAACGTGGGCAGAATGATCTTCTGATTCAAATGGAAATCAGGCACAACTTTAGGTAAGAATGAGGGTTTATCCCTCAATACAACCCTGTCCGTGTGGAACACGGTATACAGTGGCCCAGAAGACCTCATGCAGAGGTTAAAGCAACCAAGAAAACTGTTTTCAACGTTAGTAATCTTAATGGACATGTCTGCAAAGGTTCAAAAGGGGCACACATCAAAAACTTTAAAACCAGATTAAGGTCCCGAACTGGGACTTGGAAATAAGGAGGAAACACATTGGTGAGTCCTTTTAAGAATTGTAGTATCAAAGGAATTTTTAAATAGGAACATTCTTCCAAAGAGCGCTTGAAAATGGAAAGCGCTGCAAGATAACCTTTAATGGTCCCAACATTGAGACCTCCATATGCCAGTGATAAGAGGATGGATAACACTTCTGGGATAGAACACAGAAAAGGATCAACATTCTTTTCCCTGCACCAGTTGCAAAACTTCTTCCAGCGGCAATGGTACAAAGATTTTGTTGCTGGCCTTCTTGCCGAAAGCAAAACCTCCATGACGTCATCTGGAAGGTCCCAATCCTTGCATCTCAGCCTTTCAGATACCAAGCATGAAGGTTGAGAGTCCTCTGGATGGAGAACCTGGCCATCCTTTTGTGAGAGAAGGTCCTCTCTCTGAGGAAGACGTAACGGAGGGCAGATGGACATATCTAGACAGTCTGGGTACCACGTTCTCCTGGCCCAATCCGGGGCAATTAGGATCATGTGGTTTCCAAACCGTCTTAACCTCCTGATGACTTGAGGAATGACGGGGATCGGAGGGAATGCATATAGCAGTGGGAAGTTCTACTCCACCACGAAGGGGTCCTCTAGGGCTCCTCTCTGGGGAAATTCCCTTGAGCAATACCTTTCGCACTTTCTGTTGATTCCAGTCGCAAACCGGTCTACTTGAGGGGTTCCCCAAAGGGCGAAGATCTCCTTAAGGATTTCCTTAGCCAGTTCCCACTCGTGGGACACAGTACTCTGCCTGCTCAGAGCGTCCGCCGTCATATTCTCCTCCCCAGCTAGGTGAACTGCCGATAAGGAGTATCCTTCCTGAATTGCCCAATACCAGAGCCGCATTGCCTCTCTGCACAGAGGTAGTGACCCTACACCACCTCCTTTGTTTAGGTAATGCATGGCCACTGTGTTGCCCGTCATTATCAGGAAATGTCTTCCCCTGACAGATGGCAGAAAAGCCTTTAGGGCTAATCTGACTGCTCTCAGCTCCAAAAGGTTGATGTGTAGTTTGGACTATGATGGAGACCAACGACCGCTGATTGTCAGATCGTTGGCATGAGCTCCCCACCCCATGAGTGAGGTGTCCGTCACTACTGTAATCTCCGGCCATGGTTGCCAAAAATGTTCTCCTTTTAGGATGTTCTCTGTGCAAGTCCACCACAGAAGATCCTGCTGAACCTTGTTCGGAAACTGAAGGAGATTCGTCATTTGTCCTGAGAATTGGGACCATTGAGTCTTTAGATCCCATTGAAGGGATCTCATCCTCAGGCATGCTTCTGGCACTAGGAAAATGCAGGATGCCATGAGACCAAGCAACCTCAAGAAGTCGTAGGCCTGGAGATTTTGAAATTTTAAAACCATCTGAAGAATGTCTTGAGCCCTCGACTTGGGAGGCGAGCTCTTTCCCAAGGATCTAAATTGGCCCCTATGTACTGGAGCTGTTGGGAAGGTGTAATTTGTGACTTCTTAAAATTGAGGGAGAAGCCCAGTCTGTCGAGGAAGTAGCAGGTGACTTTCATATGATTCAGGGCTTGCTCGGCAGAACGTGCCCTGATCAATCAATCGTCCATGTACGGGTAGACGTAAATCCCCACTCTCCTGCAGTACGCTGACACCACTACCATCAACTTCATGAAGACCTTCGGGGCGGAGGTCAACCCGAAGGGTAGGACTCAAAACTGATACCTGGGCGACTAGCACTATTTTCTGTGCTTGAGATGGATTGGCACATGAAAATAAGCATCCTGAAGGCCAATGACACCAACCAATCCTGAAGTTGAAGGGCCTGAAGGATCTGAGAAAGAGTAACCATCTTGAACTTGTCCTTCCTGAGGAGCTTGTTCAAGCCTCTTAAGTCCAAGATGGGTCTCAGTCCCCCGTCCTTTTTGGGAATGAAGAAATATGGGGAGTACCATCCCTTGTTCCTCTCTGCTACAGGTACTGGTTCTATAGCACCTTTCTCTAGCAGGGTTAAGACTTCCTGCTGTAGGAGCGGGTCTGGAAACTTCAAAGAGTGTCTCCCCGGAGGATTGCTTTGAGGCTGCGTTAGAAAAGGAAGGCTA
Source organism: Ambystoma mexicanum (assembly GCF_040938575.1). NCBI lineage: Eukaryota > Metazoa > Chordata > Amphibia > Caudata > Ambystomatidae > Ambystoma > Ambystoma mexicanum. Next base: position 791,278,957 of record NC_090932.1, on the reverse strand, counting down.
TTATTTCTAGAGCCCAAACATCTGAAGTAATGGCCATCTTGCAGATGCTGGGACAGCCTGCCTCCCACAGGTGTCTTGTGATGCAAGTCCTCAAAATGGTTTTGTGGCAGTTGCTGCGGCTGCTTATGGTAAAGAAGGTGCAGCTGGGGCTGGCTTAGCACGTTTACCTCGTCCACCACGAGTGGTTTTTCCTCTGGCCTCTTTGACTGGCCATTCCTGATGAGTAATAACGATAAGATCGTCCCCTCCAAGATTGTCCTTATGCACGAAAAGGCTGAGGTTGCCTAATAGCAGCTCCTAAAGTTTTGGCAGCCGCTTTTGAGGTCTGCAACCTCTCAAGGGTCTAGTCAGCCTTGTTGCCGAAAGGGGAGACCTGTCAAAAGGCATGTTCAAAAGACGGTTTTGCACGTCTGGTGCGAAAACCGACTTTCGCAACAACGCAAATCTGCATATCACTGTGCTAGTGGCCATGGACCTGCTCACACGATCTGCAGTGTCCAATCCAGACTGAAGGGATTCCTGCATGGCCTCCTTTCCATCTCTGACGATGGCTAGGAATCCTTCCCTTTCTTCCCCTTCTGGTATGTGCTCCGCCACCATTGCAATGCACTCCCACAGAGTGTACGAAAATGTTTCCAAGGCACATGTGGAGTTGGCCGATTTTAATGCCATACTCACAACTGAAAATACCTTGCATGCCCAACCATCCACACCCTTGTCGTCCCTATCCGGAGGGATGGAAGGGTAAGCCACCTTATTTGATGTAGCTGTGGCTGCCTGGACCACCAGACTCTCGGGAGTGGGGTGCTTGGACAGATAGCCGGGGTCGCTACTGGAAGGGCAGTATTTTGACGTGAGGGACTTATTCACAGGAGGAATTGGGTCTGGGGGTCTCCCAATTTTTGGCCACCCTATTTTGTAAGGCTACATGGAAGGGTAAAATCGGATCTTCGTGGGGCCATGATCCAATATGTCAGTCAGGTCATCCTGGATGAACTGAGTTGGTGGTCTAGCCCATCCTAAATTATCCTCCACCTTTGTCATCAGTTATCTGTATGAGGGACTGGCATGCTCCCCTGGTTCTGGTCTGCCAAATTCTGGCTCAGGTGATGTGTCTACTCCACTTGCGTTATGCAAAGTTTCCACTAAATCCCTCATTCTGCTTTCCTCAGAAATGAGACATTCTGGGACATTAGGGGTGCCATACTGTAAGCCAAAAGGAACATCCTCCTCCTCCTCAGACCTTTCTTGTTCTTCAAAAATTGAAGACAAGGATTTAAAATATTCTTTCCTTGGCAGAGGTTTATACATTTTTTCTGGAGGAGCTGTTACAGTGGAGGCTGAAGGCTTTGTAGTAATTGCAGATTTTTCTTTTGCTGCTATTTTGTCAGTTTCTGGCTAAACTGGAGACACCGAAGGCTTCGAGGGTCGACGTTGACAAAGGCGTCGATGAAATAACAGTTGTCGACGGACCTGGCTTCGAGGGCTTTGAGACGCTCTTCGAAGGCTCGTCCTTTGAGGTGTGTCGGGTTCCGGACGGCGTCGATGATCGCGAGCGGTCGACTCGACTTGAGCGATCTTTATCATTCGGGGTCCTGGAAGGTTCCCGATCTTTTCTCCTTCGATCACCCAGGCTCGAGGGCACGCGAGTGTCGGAACGGTAACGCTCTCGGCCAGCTTCCGAGGAAGGCGCGGACCAAGGCTTAGCCTTTCCAAAAACCTCCATCATTTTAACTCTAAATGCTTCCCATTCTTCGGAGGAAGAATGTTTTGTAGGGCATTTAATTTTCTTGGGGGATTCGTCAGAAGACGAGGTGGAAGGGGACCGGTGGCATCTCTTTTTAGACTTTTTTGTCGAAGATGAAGAGTGGTAGGAATCACTTCGGGACCTAGACCTATGTTTTTGCCTTTCGCATCAAGGAGATTTCTCCTCATGGGAACTCGACTCGACGCTGGAGGCTTTTCGGTCGGGTTTTTGACCTACCTGTAGCTTTCCCTTCCTCTCTCGCAAGGCCTTGCCAGTCATAGCCTGACACGTCGTACAGGCCTCCATGTCGTGGTTTTCGCTGAGGCACCGCAACCATTCTCGGTGCAGATCCGTGATCGACATTTTAGAACTGTAGGTTTTACATTTCTTGAACCCTGAACGCGGGGTAGTCGGGGTCGACGATGAGGACAACATGAATATCCGTTACGCTCACCTGGTATCCACGGGGACGCCACCCAGCCCTCGTTGGATGATTTGCACTCTCGAACCCTCTCCGGTCCCTTGGTAAGGCCTCTGGTTAAAGATGGGTCTGCAATATAGGAGAGCTGGATTCAACCCGCAGACACATTTCTACAACCACTAGTGAAGAACATGGCCTCATATGTTCAGGATACAACACAGATTATTGTGGAGGTAGAGGGTATACCTTTTGACTCACAAATGGAATAACTATTGAGTTTAGATGTGACAGCTCTTTACACTAATATACCGCAACAGGACTCACTTGAAATGTTGGAGGATAAACTTTTGAAGGACCATATAACCATCAGGACACCCATATCATTCATCTTATGGTGCGCCGAAATGGCCCTGACAGAGAATTATTTCCATTTCAATGGAAACTTTTTCAACCAAATTCAGGGCACAGCTATGGGAGCCACACTAGCAATTAGTGTAGCTAATCTGTATATGGAGTTCTTTGAAATTGGAACAATAATGACAAACACCAATCCCTACCAGAACAATATCAGGTTATGGTGTTGGTACATTGACGACATCTTTGTCATCTGGAGAGGTACAACAGAACGACTGGATGAGTTTCTGAAATGTCTGAATCAACAGCATGTGTTCTTAAAATTCACATCATGATATAGTAATCAGGCGGTTGATTTTTTGGACATTACCATCATGTCAGATAACACCTTAAAAAAAATTTGTAAAACCATTTAACAAACCAACCGATAAGAACTCTGTTTTACACTATGATGGTTTTCATCCCAAGCACATACGGGATAATCTTCCTCTGGGACAGTTTCTGAGATTGAAGAGAAATAGTTCAAGAAGAGGCGATTACAAAACAGAAGCCAATAATGTGCAGACACGCCTCCTGAAGCGAGGTTATCCTAATAACATTGTCAATACCGCTCGGAAGAGAGCTGAAAATAATAATAGAGATTCCCTTCTCCAATACAAACAGCAGAGATGCGATAAGATCAAAGATGACCGTTTGGTATTTGACAACACTTATAGCCACATGTCTAACACCATCAAACGTCTAATTTGCAAACATTGGGAGCTGTTGGAAAGGGCCCCAACCCAATTGAGAGACCGATCATAGCTTTCAAACGAAGTCGCAATATCAAGGAATCAAAAACTCGAAATGACATTACACTGAGATCAACGACTCCCCCCACACTGACACAACTTTGGGGTCTTCAGGCACCTAAGGGTCATTTCCCGTGCGGGTCTTGTACGTGCTGTGCATTCACAAAGAAAAGTATTTCTATAGATATTGGTCTAAAAACCCCCTGGTTACATAAGACTCTAACAAACTGTAATACCAGCTGGGTAATTTACGTGATATGGTGCCTGTGCAATAAATAATATGTAGGGAAAACAGAGAGAAAAGTAAAGTTGCGCATAGGCGAACATCGGAGTTGCTTGAAAAAAACGGACCAAAACCGCCTAATTGATAGTTCATTGGGTAGAGAGCATTCACCAGATACAGGATCTTTCCTGGTCGGTGATCTACAAATTAAACCCTAGCAATGATACCAACCGAGATAGAATTGCTCTGTCAAAAAAAGAACGTGAATTCATTTTTTTTACTAAAAGCATGTCGAACAGTCTCAATGAAAAAGTTGACTGGGTAACTTAGTTCCTATAATTACTGTCGGGGAGCCACATCAGGGTATAATCGGTCTAATGTGCCGTATTCATCTATAGAGTTGTTGACACTAAAACACAAGTACCCATACAAACTATCCAACAAAGGGTGGTGCCTACATGTTTTCATCTTCTGTGGCCCATTTGAGGTTGTTACCTGGCGTGCACACTTTGGCCTTTTCTTCTGCCTTACTTTGGCTTGTGGGCACAGTGATTGAGGTGGTCTGGAGTGCGGAAGGCGAGCGCAGCATGGCGGCGGCAGTATCCATTAGGAACGCCGACGCTCAAGCGATTGTCACACCATACCTTTTGGTCACGTGACAGTGACGTAGAGTGGGAATTCCAAAGGGCCGATATGATTGGCGTATACGGTGGCACCCGGAAGTATTTAAATGCGCTCCGGTACACGACTCATATAGAGGCTGTTCTGAATCCGGCAGGGACTGATACCCGATGCTATGCGACTCGCAACACAGCAGTTTGGGATCCTGGACTTGTTATAGATCAATCTAGAGGTAAGTGAAGTTCTTTTCCTCAAGTCGGGAGCTGCATGGAGAATTTAGTTTCCCATACGCTACCCCTTTTCACTCTCCGCACAAGTTGAGGAAACTACATTTACTGAATGAATAACTGAAGAACTAGTCGGATTGTTGAAGGCTATTTATAACTAGGGACGACTTAACCAGTCGTTTACTTCCCTGATCCCACTGACACATCTGAAATAAATATACTTATAGGAACGGATATAAGGTATTCCTGTTGCATTTCAACAACACCAAGGAACTGTATGCTCTTGTAATGCTGTATATTTTCCCCATATAGTTTTTGCACAATAAGGCACACTGACGAGGTATGAGCAAGTCCGAGGCAGCGCAAGCTTTATTTTTCATCGGTACGCGATACCTCGCCTGTCAAGACACGAGTCAGAAGGTTGCGTTCTATCTAAGGGATCTCTTTCCAACACACTTGTGGGTAAGCTGTTACGTTACACAACTTTCCAGACCATTAGGCAGAGTTTTTACTTCTGTCTTCACATTGTTATTTTGAGCTCCCTATTGAAGAACTCCTGTTATATTTATTTCAGAATTGTAACGAGCGGTTTAGCTGACGTTCTATATGAGTGAACGGTGCTCCTGTACCCTGGTTTGAGCCCTTTGGGAAGCCATATGCAGAGAGCTGGTGGGTAACCTCCTAAAAGGTGCACCCTATATAACAGTGGAAGGCGAATATCCCTGAGCTTGTCAAGGAACAGACATCAGATACTCTGGTGAGCCAACAAGGCTTCATGTTGAATTTCTGGAAGTTTAAGATCTCACTGTTGTGTAGTAAGGGTGCTTTCAAATTGAAATATTCCAAATGGGAGCCAGCACAATTAGAACTCAGTGTAAGACTTGCTGGGTCAGATTAGAGACCGTCAACTGTTCATTTTTGGAATGTCAGCTCTTTTTCTTTTTCCTTTTCCCGTTCTCTGTTTTCTTGTTGATTCTCTGTTTTCTTTTGGGCCCCTGCCACATAATTGCTTGTGGGGTCCCATGATTGATTTCTCTTTCCTTTTATTTCTCTATTCACCCCAATGTTTATAGATCTAGCCATTCTTTAGGCACTGTGACATTTAGTGGGATGGGAACCTGAGCCATATGTACCATCTTTTGAAACTGTGTGAACAGAGCTAATTGCAAGCTTTGATAAACTAGGCACAATATTCAGAATGTGTCAGTGATATCAGTATAGGTGTACTACACATAACCATGAACAGAAATTTATATACTGTTCGTTTGTACCGCTTTCTTGCAGGAGAAGATATTGCTTGAAGTCCTCTACCTAGATTTTCAAGAATACAAAGATCGGAATATCTATGAAACAAAGTATTTAAACTTTAAAGTGAATAATTAAACATTGGGAGCATAAGATTCTGGTCACTGCTACCACTTTTTCCACCCCTGATGAATTTCTATGGAATCACCCGCTAAAGGAAAGAAACATGTTGGGCTTGTTTTTTATGATTGTTTAAATTTATTGATTGTGTATGAATGGATAATGATTCATGAATGAGTGTGTGTATGGTACGTATGATGATGAGTGGGTAAGCAAGGAAATGAATTTTATCATGTATTATCACAGTGTATAAGCCACTTAACCATCTAGGCCCCTACTTTTGGGACCTATATGTGGAATGTTGCTGCATCAGTAGTGCACTTTGATGCTCTGTGCTCAATCTCTCTCTGTGGATTAGGAATATGCTTGCGTTGTCCATGAGAGGATATCTATACCATTTTTTGCATTTAATATGCCTATTGTATTTATATTAAATAATTAAAATATGCAATTGTTTTAGATCTGTTGACATTATTGTCTTTCATCCGTGATGAGTTTGATGTTTAACGAGGACATGTGTTAACGTTCTCTGACTCTCCAAGAAAGCGGTAGTTTTTGAGTCACGCGTTCTTTTGTTGTTGCCAAGGGTTCTAACCTTAATGTGAGGGTCTGCTTGTGACTCCAATCTCTCCCTCAACCTCCTGGCGTTTTCTTGGAGCTGGATTCAATACCAGATTGTCTTTATGTTTTCCCACCTCCCTTGGCCTCAACTCCTTCCTCCCCCCTTGGGCCCTCTCCTCTCCTTAATATTATGAAAGGTGGATTCTCTGTCCTTCTCCCCGTGGCAGGGGCGCGTAGATGTGGGGGGCGAGCAGCGACAAGTTACTTCACTGGTGCAAGCCCCCCCTGTTGGAATCCAGGCCTGCTGCGACTCCGTAGGTTTGCTGCTTTACAGTCTTTATATGCAGTTCTTATGTTCCTCTTAGTTCGAATAATAATGTCTTGCTTCTTTCCTTTTAGGTATGGAAAGGTATTTTGGTGTTGTCATGCAGTTTGAAGATGAGCATGGGCCGGTATGCGAAAGCGCGGTGTGCGCGATGCTGTCTGGTGAGTAATGCGCGGCACTGTTTCGCCTTTTATATTGCTAACCTGTGTCTTTTCTCTCCTTGCAGGTTGCGATGTTCCTCCCCGAGCGCCGTAACGTTCCAGCAATGATACTGACCAGGAGATGTCTACCCAGGTAAGAATTGTGTGGCTTTCTTCATGCGGGAGGAAACGTGAGTAAACACTAATGCTGTCTTTCTTTCTCCTCTTTCCAGTTTATGGTATTCCAGGATGCATGCGCTGCCGGATGATGTAGTTTGTACCTTCAGGTGAGTGGAACTGAAGTCGGTGATGGATTGAAAACAGGATACTGTTCAAGGTAAGCGTAGTGTTCTTTCTCTCTCTGCTGGTCCTTGGTTTCAGGTAAGCTGGCATCAAAGAACTGGACATGGTGAGCATTACGCTGCCCACAGCAGAATAACGCAAAACACGTTCTGCTGTTTGGGTGCGGTTTAAATAGTCTCAGGTAAATAAGTCCAGGTAAAATAGTCCTAGGCCTGCCACACCCAAAAGACTAGACCGCATAGCTCGGTTCCTTGTAACTGAACTATGCGCGTGCCTCCATGTTGGCTTAACCCCCCCCCACCCAAGTTAAATAGTCCCAAGTAAATAGTCCCATTCTAATGTTGGTCTTCATGATGGTTATGAGCCTGGCACCAAAGGCGCCAGGACTGACTCGAAGAGAGCCTTGGATGAGGTTTCAACACCTTTGACTTGGCCCGAACTGGAAGGCTGACTTGCCAATGAGGGCCAGGGGAAAGGGTCATGTCTCTTCACAATAAATGCATCACAGAACTATCGAGGCCTGCCGAGTCTCCGAACCAACACATACTGCGGAAAAAACGGAACTGAGGCCAATGGGCGCAGCATGTGCTACTTGTATACCCGATTATGTCACCCTCGACGGAGGCCTCCGAGGGACCTCGACTCGACGACTTCGACGCACAGCGCCCTCTGCCGAGAAACATTTCTGAAGAAGCCAAAGCTGGACGAATACATCTAAGATGAGGAATACGTTGGAGTACACAATCCATTCGAAACATGCATATTGAGGAACGGCGGCTGAGAAATGTCCCCCACAACTAATACACTTCTTGAAGCCAGTCTTAAAAGGCATACGACAGAGGTAGGGCCCTGCTGTGAAAAAAATATAAATATCAAAACCAAAACCCAATTGGAACGGAATTATTGAGAAATGTTTAAAAGAGGGTCCGGGCAACTGAAAAAACAACACCAAAATGTAAAGCATTGAAGAGCAGCATCAAATCCCTGCCTGCCCAGTTTATGGAAAAATGGGAACTCGGGCGTGGAGATTGGTGACGGAAGGCTAAAGGGAGCAGGGTCGGTGCATCAAGGTGAGGCACGCCTGTGTGTGTGCCTTGCTTGGGTAAAAACTTTTTCTTAAATTGACAGCGTATTTCTTGGAGTCCGCTTTCCTGGCCTGCCTGCGAATGCAGACTATCCCAACCATTTTGGAATGAGAGAGAAAAAGACAGAGAAATGCAAATGTGGTAAACGAAGTCAGTAGGTGAGACTGGGGGAGCAGTAAATTAAGAGGAATGAATAAGTAATATTCTCAGAGATTTTACATTGTATCAATAGAGATTCACATAAGGAAAAGATTTAAAACCTGTAGGTAGAATCTCCTCTAGAAGAAGACCAATGTAGTTTTCAAACCTTCTTTCTGTAAGAAACAGAAGATCAGTCCTCGTCTCCAAGAGGGTGTCATGGATCTCTGCTTGATGGCAAACTCCAAACATGCTTCAAGTAATAAACCCTTAAGCTTGGGTGGGGCCATTTACGCAAAGGTATGACGGGCAACAGAAGAGTCTTAAAAGGGAATGGTTAAAAGAAGGTTACATCGCAAACACGCAATAAGGTCTTTTGTCAAGGATCCTGCATTAGACTGTACATTTCATTTCTGAGCATTACAGCAGTATAAATTATAGAGATAGAAGCTATAGGGGATAATGGGATGTAGGATGACTGGCCGAAGCACTACCTGGCAGAGTTGGGCAAAAACAGGCTTGCTTTAGGAGCGCCCCCGGAATGATTGCTCCAGGGCATTTAAATACATCTCCAAGAAATGACATGCTAGGAGTCTCATGCTAAAAGTCAAATCAATTAATAATATACACAAATTAAAGTGTTATTCATGCTGTTAAAACGTTGGGATGTCTATTCAATAAGTGGACCTCTCCCAATGTCTCCCAAGTGTTCTTACATACTAACAGGTCCATCTAAGTGTATCTGCAAAAAATGCAATAGCAATTGAATCCCGTTTAACCATCCCCATCCTTCCTCAACCTGAATCCTCCTTTCCCAAGTAATAAACCCTTAAGCTTGGGTGGGGCCATTTACGCAAAGGTATGACGGGCAACAGAAGAGTCTTAAAAGGGAATGGTTAAAAGAAGGTTACATCGCAAACACGCAATAAGGTCTTTTGTCAAGGATCCTGCATTAGACTGTACATTTCATTTCTGAGCATTACAGTAGTATAAATTATAGAAATAGAAGCTATAGGGGATAATGGGATGTAGGATGACTGGCCGAAGCACTACCTGGCAGAGTTGGGCAAAAACAGGCTTGCTTTAGGAGCGCCCCCGGAATGGTTGCTCCAGGGCATTTAAATACATCTCCAAGAAATGACATGCTAGGAGTCTCATGCTAAAAGTCAAATCAATTAATAATATACACAAATTAAAGTGTTATTCATGCTGTTAAAACGTTGGGATGTCTATTCAATAAGTGGACCTCTCCCAATGTCTCCCAAGTGTTCTTACATACTAACAGGTCCATCTAAGTGTATCTGCAAAAAATGCAATAGCAATTGAATCCCGTTTAACCATCCCCATCCTTCCTCAACCTGAATCCTCCTTTCTGGAACTGCTCAGTATACTGACCTAGTTCCAGTAGATTTCCTTTTGAGCTTCACCTCCCTCTCAATACTGGGAAGAGTCAGGAATAAAACCAGGACACAAGGTTGCCATGTTTATGGTTAAAGACTTTTATTGAAAACAAAAGGGTTAGGAAAAGGCCTCTCTAACCCTGCTCTAAGAGGAATTCCATACCTAAAACCAAAAACTAAGGATTGGTCTGTGTCAGGATGTCAAAATCAAAACTGTCCAACAGTTCTATTCTGACCCTCACACTATAAACCAAACTATAAGGCGAAAAGGGAAATGTCTTTAACCTTAGGTGATTGCAAGAAGGGTGCATAAAGGACATTTTAACAGCTTCAACATAAAAGTTCTCCAAGGTCTAAGATCCTTGGCTCCAGAGAGTGATTCCCTTCCCCTGGATTCTTCCTTATTACAAACTATTCAACAGTTCTTTGTGTCTTTCTTGGCCCACAACAATACTGTTATTCACAAAGCTGCTTAGCCTTGTAGTTCCACTTCTTTCAAATCATCCTTCTTGTTTAGCAAACAAAGTTCTATATCCTTTCTTGTGACTTCCTGTAGATTTTGCAACTGCCTGGTATACTCTGTTGTATTGTGTTTTGTGTGAATGCAGGTGATCGGGAATGCTTGCTAGAATGTTGGTGTGCCGAGAGAATGTTTGGCTGTGAGTGAAGGAATGCTTGTAGTGAAGGTTCCACTGTATGTCAGTTGGAGAGCCCCTGCCTGGGTGATGGGAGCCAGTGGTCCACAACTTGTCATCTTAATGTGAATGGAATAAAGCTTACTTATGGAACCTGACAGATATGTCCAAGGAACACTGGCGACGAGTTGGTCTTTCTTCAAGTTGAGAAAAAGAACCTGTGTGGCATAAGAGTGAAGATTAAGGTGACCAGTCTGCTGAGAAGAAGGCAAGGAACCACTGCCCCCACACAAGTAAGTCACATCACCCAGGGCGAAGAATAAGGGGAGAGCATGGGCCATGTAACTGCTTTACAGCCAAGAAGGAGGGAGACCTGCAGTACATTTGGCAAGTTCTGAGCAAGGACAAGGGGGATTTGCACCCCTTCAGGAGATAGATGGCCAGGAAAAAGGGGGAGCCTAGTCTCCTCCCACAGGGCACAGAGAGAAGGGGAAGCTGGCCTTGATTACTAGGAGTCACGAAATAGAACTGCACATGGCCAGGATAGCTGCAAAGGAAAGGGAAGCTGCGCCCATTAATTGCCAGCAGAAGTGAAGGGGGAGATGCTGCTATATCTTAAGACCCAAGGGAAATGGACATGATGGCTCTCCGAGTGGCAAGAGCCATCAAAACCATTGGGGCCTGCAGTGATTGAGCGTTTTATGCACAGCGGAACGCATGGTTTGGATATGCTCAACCGCAGCAGCTTACCAGTAGGATGGAGCAGGCGCAGCACGTCCAGTTGGAGCGTTTAGTAGGTGAGCTTCTCGGCCTGTGCAGAGGTTGCTCTGGCGAGTTGAGTTCCCTGCTGAGACAAGAATGTTTATGGTGACGTCACCCATGAGGCTGGGGGAGATAGCGATCAGTGTGGAGCGTGACAAACTCAGCGTTCAGATGACATCAAAGCTGCCATTCCTCTGAGCGTTAAAGCAAAGGACCCTATGGCGTCGGAGTGCTGTGCCTTGCAATGACAATGATTACCGGTTAGAACACTCAGAAGTGTTGACGCGCTTTCGATAGTAGAATAACAGACTTAAAGGAGTGGGTGCGCCGTGCCGTGCAATAAAGAACATTAACCAAAGGGGAGAAGGTGGTTACCCAGAAGTTAAGTGCGGCGGCGCGCGGAACTGCTATTGGACATAGTGTTGGAGTTGGGAGCAGCTCACAGACACTGAGCTAGTGTTGGAGATAACTGTGGGGGATTGGAATGTTAATCTATGGCAGAAGAAGAACGGACTAAAGGTCTGCGTGAGATAGGGTATGTAAGAGCAGCGGTTTGGAGCTGCTTTGTCCTTTATATGCATGAGACCTTTTGGTGAGGAAACGCTGTATAGATACAAAAAGGAGGACAAGCTATTCGCTTGGAGGACAAGCTCTCGAAACGCATTATGAGGATATTAAAAAGTAACACAGCGTTGTTATGTAGGTTTCTATGTGATTTTAAAGGTGTAGAACTGGCTTTCTAGCTACAGATTTTTAGGTTAGCAAGGCGTGGGTTAGATTTGAATACTCCCATATGGAGGATTAGTAATTCTTGTATCTGAGAATGGCTAATGCTGTTAACGAGTGCCCTGCACAGGAAGCTATGTTCCTGGTAATGGTTGCTGCAGTGTGTGGGGATGATACAGTTGGGTATGGAAGTTAGCCTTTCAACAACATGTAATAAAATGTTTGGGTTATTGTCCAGCCTATTGAGGAATTTCAGTTTTAGGTTGCTGGCTGCAACATGGACTTTTCGTTATTAAATGTAGTAATCCTAACGAAAGGAAGGTGCATTGGGAAAATGTTGGAATGCAAGAGACTAACGTAGTTTTGAAAATTTACAGGTTTAGAGCTGTGTTCAGTTATGGACTTTTAGATTGTGAAATTCATCGCCATTAAAAGATGAAGTAATCTTCTCTAAAAGTGTTTGGAGTAAAGAGTTGGGTTAGAGTGACCTGTCTAGAAAATTTCAGGTCAAAAGATGTTTTCAGTTGGGGTCTTTTAGGGCAATGTCAAATGTTAAAATGTCTTGCGATGTCAAATGTTAAAATGTCTTGCGTAAGTATGGGAATAGTTTCTTACCTGTAACTCCATTTCTCCAGCATTGGTATCTTTCATGGATTCACATGCTTTGAATATTCCCCGTCGTCAGGCTGGGAATCCCCGGTACATTATATAGACCCTTTCCCGTAGGAAAACTTTTTCGACGCTTATGCGTCCTATCCGCCTCGTTTTGTATCATGCGTGCCCGTGCCGTCAGGACTTCATGATATAAATACAGGCCCCGCCCCCGCGCTCCCTCAGATTTCGGCCCCCAAAGTAGTGGGGGAACCGGTTTGCATGTTCAGGGGAGGCAGGTGGGCGCATGTGAATCCATGAAAGATACCAATGCTGGAGAAATGGAGTTACAGGTAAGAAACTATTCCCTTCTCCAGCATTGGATCTTTCATGGATTCACATGCTTTGAATAGATTACATAGCAGTACCACCCCCAAGAGGAGGCGTGCATGCAAACCCATATACTTTCTTCGCAAAGGCCGTTCCCTATGATCATGTATACATCAGTAATAGTTAACATAGGAAAAAACGAACCACATACAGTCATAAATTCCACAGGATGCAACCCCGCAGCCGGGGCTTACCTTATTGGAATAGGTGTCGAAGCACCGCCTGTCCCATCCGGGTGTCTTCGGCATGTTGCTGCGACAGGCAGTAATGGCGGGTAAAGGTGTGTGTAGCCGCCCAGGTAGCCGCCATGCAGATGTCCCCTAGAGGGACTCCGGCCCACAGTGCCGTCGACGATGCCGCTGCTCTAGTTGAATGAGCTCTTGGCCGTCGTAGAAGAGGCTTTCCTGCCCTGGAATGGCAGTACGAAATGGTAGATGACACCCATCTTGATAGTCCTTGCTTTGAAATGGCTTTTCCTTTGGCACCAAAACCATAGGCCACGAGCAGCTGTCTCGTTTCTCTGAACGGTTGCGTACGATGAAGATAAAACTTGAGAGCCCTTTTTACATCTAATGTGTGTAGCATGCGCTCCGCTCCCGAGCATGGCTCCGGAAAAAACGTAGGTAACACAATAGAGGAGTGTTTATGGAACACCGAAGGAGCCTTTGGTATGAACTGTGGGTTAGTGGCTAGGACTACCTTGGTCTTGAAAAATCGTAAGTATGGTGGGTCTACCATTAGAGCCTGAACTTCTGAAATACGTCGGGCTGAAGTGATGGCCACCAGGAAGGCCAATTTCCACGACAGAAACTTTAGAGATGATGATGACATTGGCTCAAAAGGAGGCTTCATAAGAGACGTTAAGACCATATTGAGGCTCCACTCCGGTGGAAATTTCTTCTCTGGAGGGAAACTCCGAAAGAGGCCTTTAAGGAAGTGCTTAATCAGGCGGTCGCTGAACAATGGTGCCGAGTGCCGTCGACGAGTAAACCTGGAAATGGCTGCTAGGTGTACCTTTATTGACGACACCGACAGGCCCTTTTGAGCTAAGAACAGCAAGTATGGAAGGAGCTGTTCCGGCTTAATCGATTGCAGGGCCAAACCTGGTTGATCCTCACACCATTGACAGAAACTTTTCCATTTGTACGCGTATGAGGCGTTTGTGGAAGGTGCTCTTGCCGCTTGCAGGATACGCCGACAGTCCTCTGGAATCGTTAGCCGACCAAATTCGGCGAAGTCAGGAGCCAGGCCGTCAACTGGAGGCTGTCCGGGTCGTGATGCCAAACGACACCCTCCTGTCGAGACAGAAGGTCGGGGTCTTCTGGAATCTCATTGGTTCCACCGCCGCTAAGTGTAGTAGGTCTGAAAACCACACCTGTCTGGCCCAGTATGGGGCCACCAGAATTACCCGACATGGGTACCTGAGGATCCATTGCAACGTCCTCCGGACAAGGGGAAATGGAGGGAATGCGTACAGGAATTTGTTCGTCCATGGGAATGAGAACGCATCCCCCAGTGAGCCCTGCTGAGGCCATCTGCTTGCGTACTGATGGCATTTTTTGTTGTTCTTCGTTGCAAACAGGTCTATGGAAGGGTGTCCCCATTCCTTGAATACTTGTTGAAGTTGTTGGTCGTTCAGCACCCATTCGTGAACTTCGTTCATTTCTCTGCTGAGGGCATCGGCTTCCACGTTTCTCACTCCTGGTAGGTGGAACGCTAAGATTTGCATGTTGTGTTGCAGGGCCCAATGCCAGATTTTCTGTGCCTCCGTCGATAGGGACCTGGAACGTGTCCCTCCTTGTTTCCTCAAGTAGAACATCGTAGTGGTGTTGTCCGTCATGACCCGCACCACCGAGTCCTTCAGTTGAGGAAGAAAAGACTTCAGAGCCCATCGCACTGCTCTCAGTTCCAGCAGGTTGATATGCATGGAGGACTCCTGCAAAGACCACTGGCCTTGTACCTGTAACGTATCCAGATGAGCTCCCCATCCGCTCAGCGATGCATCCGTCACCACCGTCTTTTGGAACTCTGGTTCCAGTAGAGGCATTCCCTTCGTTAGATGAGTAGACACTTTCCACCAGCCGAGTGCTTGAACTAGTTGTTCGTCGACGACCAGTCTGTCGGACCAGCGACCTCTGCTCTGCGCCCAACGGTCCGCTAGAAATTCCTGGCAAGGCCTCATAAACAGACGGCAGTTGTTTATCAACGGAATGCAGGACGACATGGTCCCTAGCAGGGACATGTACTTGCGCACTGAGACCTTGGAACCGTCTCTCCATTCCGACGCCTTGCTTAGAAGTTTCTGAATTCTTTCGCTGGATGGTTTCACCAGGCTTGTGTGTGTATGAAACTCCGCTCCTAGAAAGACCAAGGTCCTCGAAGGCTCTACGGAGGACTTGTTGAAGTTTATTGCGAAGCCCAGTTCCTGTAAGATGGACATTGTGGCTCGTAGACTGTCTCGTGTTTGTTCCTTGGATGAACCTCTGACCAGCCAGTCGTCTAGATATGGATAGACATGATGACCATCCTTCCTTAAATGGGCCGCTATAGGGGCCAAGCACTTGGTGAACGTCCTGGGGGAGGACTTGAGCCCGAACGGGAGGACCTTGAACTGAAAATGCTTTCTCCCGACGACGAATCTTAAATATCTCCTGTGTCGTGGGCGTATTGGGATGTGAAAATAAGCATCTTGAAGGTCTAGTGATGATAGATAATCCATGGGTTGCACCGACCTGATAACCTCTTGGAGCTTTAGCATTTTGAATTTGAGGCTCTTTAGCCACTTGTTGAGTACCCTCAGGTCGAGAATGGGCCTCCATTTGCCGTTTGGCTTTTTGACAACAAAGAACCTGGAATAAACTCCTTGTCCTTCCTGTGTCACAGGAACTCTTTCTACCGCCCCTTTTCGCAACATAAGCGCCGCCTCTTGTCGTAGGATTCGGAGGTGGGGCTGTGTCGAGAATAAAGGGGGAAGACGCGGAGGCTTGTCTTTGAATTGCAGCGCATGACCCATGCGAATCGTGTCAAGGACCCATCGATCTGTGGTGATGCATTTCCATCGGTCGAAGTGATGAGAGACTCTACCCCCCAGGACGTTCCGAAGGCCGTCATTGGTTGCTGGTTTGCTTGTTCTTTGTCGACGACGGACCTGAGCCTCGCCGCCTGGAGGTTTGATAGTCCCTGCTTCTACGTGCCGACTGGGACGCTCGTCTAAACCCTTGTGTAGAGTACGAGGGCCTGTTAAATCCACGGTCCCTCGAGGCTCCAAAGCGGGAGTTTCCAGAAGCACCCCTGAAGGGGCGAAAAGAGCGAAAATGTCTACCCGTTTGAAGGGCGCCGAGAGACCTAGCAGTATCCGTGTCTTCTTTCATCCCTTTCAGCGCTTCATCAACCTTTTCGCCAAACAGGTGTTCCCCTTCGCATGGCATGTCCAGGACTTTGTACTGTACTTCAGGACGGAAAGTAGTACATTTGAGCCACGCTTGTCGACGAAGTACTACTCCATGGTTGATTTGTTTAAAACCAGACTCTGCTAGGTCAACTGCGATATTAATAGCGTGGTTCGAGGCCTCTTCGCCATCCCGCACCAGCAACATAGCTGCTTTCCGGTGTTCGTCTGGCAGGTGTTCTAGGATAGGGGCTAGTTTGTGCCACATTTCCCTATCATATCGTGACACGATCGCTAAGGAATTGGCTGCTCTTACTGTCGTCGCTCCGACCGAGAGCACCTTTTTTCCAAAGGCGTCCTGCCTTCTAGCCTCGCTTTCAGGTGGCGTAGAACATTTTTGCTGGACCCTGGCCTTCCTAGCCGCTGCCGCCGACACCACCGAGTCAGACAGAGGCTGTGACGTTAGACATTTCGGAGTGGACTCCGGAGCTTTAAACTTTTTCTCGATCCGTCCCTTTATGGCTGGCTCCGAGAACGGATGGCGCATCGTTTTGAGACCTTCTTGCCACACGTGGTCAAGGATTGGGATGGCAAATACCGATTTTCTCCTTTGACCCATATGGTCAAAAAGGAAACAGTCATTCTTCTGCTCCTCAGGAATCAAGCCGAATTCGGAACAAGCTTTCCCCATCATTGCATGGAAGGCTCCCACATCATCAGGGGGAGATGGCTGTGTCTGGCTCCTCGTAGACTCCAACTCTACATCCGAATTCCATGTTGGGTCCCTCGACGGTGACAAGGAGATGTCTGACCCGGAGTCATCCAGTATAGAGTCGGACTCCGACAACTCACCCTCCTCCTGAGCTCGAGGACGATCTTTTACCGCCTGGGGAGCCGATGGGTGTTTCGTCGTCGAGCGAGCCGTACAAGTTTGCTCGTCGACGGAAGGTACAGGCAAAAGTGACGATGACGTCCCAGGTTGAGGGAACTGCGTATCCAGCCGTTGCAGGAGCTTCTGGAGAGTATTAAGCACATCCAGAGACAAAACCGTCTGGGGGGTCAGTAACGTGGATGATATAGGTACCATACCCCCGCTCGCACTCGTCGTCGACGTGGAAGGTCGTAAGCCTAAATCCGATGGCTGCAGAACCATATCACCTTCCCCTTCCGCCAAGCAGGCCGTGTCTGGCTGCAGTAAGACCTCAGGGGGGATCGGGTCATAGGCCTCCGGCAGCCAGGCCATAGACTGAGTCTCCGTCGACGAAGGAATCCCAACCGCTGCTGCTTGAGCGGTAATAGGCATCGTCAATGACACCGAGGTCGACGAGCCGGTCGTCGTCGTCGAGCCCTTAGACTTCGTCGTCGATTTTGATGCCGACTTCCCGGCTGAAGCTTCTCGACTCATGGAAGACCTGGGACGGTCCCCTGAGGAGGATTTTGACAGCGCTAGCCTCTCCATCTTAGATGATGAGGAGGAGGAGGGCTTTTTATGTGATGAGGAGGATCCAGCATGTTTCCCCTTATGCTTGTCCTCAGCGCGAATTTCTGCTGGCCGTACCTTCTTCGATGGAGGCTCCGACTTGCTCCTGGAGGCCGTGGAGCCAACTTCCGAAGCCGGGTAGGCACCCGCTCCGTCATTAAGCCAGTCGACCAGCCTTCTTTTACGGTCCTTAAGGGTTTTTTGGGAGAAACCCTGGCATATCTCACATGTATCCGCCGTGTGGTGCGGGTGGAGACAGTAGATACAGTCCATGTGGCCGTCTCCTTCATAAACCTTTTTTAGGCCACAGGTTGCACACGGGCGAAACAACGCCTTTCCAGACATAAGTCTCCTAGAATTTGAACTTCGCCGAAGCGAAACAGACAAAACAACCTAGTTTTCACTAGTAGTAAAACACGAGGATCCCACTACTTTGAAAGACGGTTGAAATCTGAGGGAGCGCGGGGGCGGGGCCTGTATTTATATCATGACGTCCTGACGGCACGGGCACGCATGATACAAAACGAGGCGGATAGGACGCATAAGCGTCGAAAAAGTTTTCCTACGGGAAAGGGTCTATATAATGTACCGGGGATTCCCAGCCTGACGACGGGGAATATTCAAAGCATGTGAATCCATGAAAGATCCAATGCTGGAGAATGTAGAGTACTTTGAAGATGTTTGGGTGAGGGATGTATGGTATGGTATGGGACTTCCCCAATGTGAGGGGGTGGGTTTCTGGTTTGTGGCAACACCGTGTCAAGTGTGTGTATAGTATGGAGTGGGACCTCTATGGTGTTAGGTGTGGTCACTGGTACCTATGGACCATGCTTTTTGACATGGCTGGGTTTAATTGAAGTGAGGAATGGGTGAGATGTGTAAGTGAATAAGCAGGGTTACGGCTTCCCATTAATGCGACTAGGAGATGTAGAGTATGGGCAGGGTGGGGTGCCTTCCGTAAGAATGATTGGCTGTTGTTGGAGGCACAGCCAGTGTGTCAGACGGGACGCCCTTCGCCTTATCTTTGAGTTGCACCTCTCACAAAAAGGTGCCAGTATGAGTGTTCTCTGTATGTTTCCTCTTGTGGATTGGTGTGTGTGAAGAAGCGAGATGTGTTGCATTGTGCTTGGTGTGAATGCAGGTGCTTGGGAATGCTTGAGAGAATGTTGGTGTGCTTGAGAGAATGTTTGGCTGTGAGTATAGGAATGCTTGTAGTGAAGGTTCCACAGTATGTCAGTTGGAGAGCCCCTCCCTGTGTGATGGGAGCCAATGGTTCATAAGTTATGAACCATTGGATCTTAATGGATCTTAATGTGAATGGAATAAAGCTTACTTATGGAACCTGACAGATGTGTCAAAGGAACTTACTTTTCTGCATAGTCCAATGCACAAGAGTCTTCCACTGGCTCCTGGCGTGTCTGCGGCCTCGTCAGTACGTTGCAGCGCTCCTCTGCTTCCTCGTTGCCCAGCCGCTCAGCTCTGCCACACCGGTTCGTGCTTCCAAGCTCCACAAGCCTTGCACAGAGGTGCGATAACTTCTCCCAAACAGGAGTAGCCTCTTAGCATTTGTCTTCGATCTTTAAATGTCCCGCACACAGTTGCAATACAAAAACAACTAGAATGCTCATTGAGCTTGAGGCTCATAGTGCCCTGCATTGTTCATGCATTCCTCCTTGTCCCACTATTTGGGTGATTGTCAGAAAAGGAGTCCATTGATGTTGATTGATACGGATTACTTGGAAAATCACTATGGTTCTGAATGAAGAGCAAATTCTATATGATGGATAATTACAACTGAAAAGGGTATGTTTGGAGCTTTTACATTTTAGACCAGGGATGGAAGTTTGGCCTACAGGGTTTTGGGAGAATGTTTCTCTATTTTCCCTAAAGGGTGGGTACAGATGAATGGCAATAGGCCATTAGGGTATTGGGTACAAAGGGGTTTGCTTCATGGGAAAGTGGGGGATACCATGTCTCATCCAATGAAGCCATGACATCTCTCCGGAACCTGTCTCTCATATGATCCTCCCTCATATAGCTGCCCCAGGGCCAGGATCAGGTATCCGCTGCCGTCCCCTGGCCACATGGGAGGAGGTTACCACTGGGGAATCAGGGATGACTCCTTTGGATTCATCACACTGCTCCAAACACTCCTCCGGCAACCCTATACACCCAGCAATCATTTTGAAAACAAAGAACAACGCTGGAGAAATGTCTTAATTAAACCAACTCAGTTATCCCTTCCACTTAAATCTAAGTGTCCGCTTCAGAGAAATTATCCTAAATCCAACACATTCTAATGCATCTTCTTTCCAAACATTCCTATTCACTGACACAATCCTCAAAAGGTTCCAAGAGCCTAACCAATCATGGCAATTCAACAAAACTTCAACAACAAATCTCCAAAATCAACATCCTAATGCAGTCTTGGTGAAATATTTCTCATTCTTATGCTTCTGCCACAATTAATATGAAGTCTCACAGAGGGGTTTTGCCCTGTTTTGCCATTGCTCTGGGAACTGCCAGTTCTGAGTCCAAAGATGATGATGTGATCAAAACTGTGAGCCCTTCATCACCTGTAATAATCAAGTGTGTCTATTTGCAAATCGGAATTCCAAAGGGAAATGTCCACTTATGTAGGAGTCTCTTTGTTAGGAGCAGTTTTATTAGAGCGTTCGTCTCCGTTCTATGGGGAAGAGTCACCAGAGAAATACCCTGGCATATCTAGACCTTGCCGTCAAGAGAGTCGACTTAACATTTTGGTCTCACTGCTCCAAGAATTGTTTCCTTTGTGTGAAACTGAGGATTGCACCAGAATATCTCTTGCAAGAGCCCTCAAGGCTGTTCTAAACGTGTTTAATGTGTGTATTCTATTCAGTTTATACGAAGTGTAAGGAGGGTCTCTAGCAGCTGATACAAACAGGAGCACACATTCACATATATTATCTCCTTCAAAATCCTCCAGTCAGTATGTTCGATTGGGCAACGGGATGACTATTCCATCATCAGTGGGCATTTAACATGGAGCTGCATCCCATGGTTAGGTATCATTGCAACACAGCACTGGCAGTTCCAAAGGCACCAGGACAACAGTCGCTTAAGAGTTTTCTGGGAGATGTCAAAACAGTCTATGGACTCACTTTCGGTAAGGGGTTTGGTTTAGGAGCCCACTTGCTATTCGGTTGCTAGCTTGCTATTTCAGCTGATTGCCAAGTACTGGTCTGGAAGTGGAAGCACCTTTTCATCTGGAAGTATAGACTCACTCGTCAGTGGATAAGGCAATGTCTGTGCACTGGAAACTGCTACCTTGTGGATGCCTCCTTAACTACTCTACTGGAACTGGGGTCCAAAGTCTTTTCTTTCTAACACATCTGGGAAAGGACACCCCAACATAGTGTAGATAAGGGTGTTGAGTCCTGCCTTGAATGTCATTGATGGGTTTTATATTTTTCGGCCTCTCCCTTTTTTGTTGTATGAGATGGAAATGAGTTGCCTGGGAATGGAAGCTTGTTGTCGCCCTTTGTCTAATGGTGGCTTTTGGGCCCTTCTGAGGTGATCTGCGCATCAAATGCCTGCAGCTGTTGGCGGCCTAATTTGCACTGAACATGTTTTTTTTTAAGATGGACAAATTGGTGACAGTCCCCTCAGCTAAGTGACGGACGTTGGCGCTGGTGCTCAGAGAACGTGGTAGATCAAGCTGAGCCCCTTTTTCACTATTGTCCCCGGCAGACGATTTTTCTTCAGGCAGTCACCCCGTATCTGAGAAAGGTTGTGGATTGGTGCTTTGATCAGTCTGTCTTTCAGACCATAGAGGCTCTGGACAATCTAATTGACAAAAACACTTTCTGTCAGATCAAATGTACCCCTTTTGCCCCTAGTTCAGCTGGCATAAGTATCTGCATGACATACTTGTGAATAATCAATCAGGAATTTCCATTAATTTGTTCCTATGTTGTTCTGCCCTTTGCCCTAATAATACAATCTTTTGTCACGGGTCTGCTTGAGCACTTTCACTCTGCTCCTAAATGCACAGGTGTGGCAAGCTCAGGGCTTTTTTTTTCATATTTGGTTATTACGGTTTTCAAACATATTAAACATCATACAGGCACTGTTTGGAGCATGTTATAACAGCCACATCTTCCCCCTGTATCTCACGCTACAACAACCCCTCAACCTTTATCATAGAGCAAGAACTCCCCTGTCCCCTTCCCCGTCCCTCCCAGGAACTGTGTTTCATCTATCTTGCCTCCATATTTATTGTGTCCTCAAGTGACGCATGTGGGCCTTGTATGAGTCCAAACCTTGTTCTATAGTTCTGGTCCCCTAGATGGAGAACAGACCGTAGCAATCTCTAGACCTCCTCAGGTGAGCAACCCCCACACCAATTGTACAATCTGCTTGGCATGTCCATATAGTCTCTGCAAGTACAGCCCTCAATCCCCTTGTAGTACAGTTTGTTAGGTACTGGTTATATGGGATACATTACTCACCGTAATCGTATTTCTGATGCTTGTATCTGCTTAGATTCACATGCTGTGCATAGGCCGACATCTAGTGGAAGCTGCGGAGTATTACAGTTTGTTTTTCAAAACCTCGAAAAAGGGCGTCGACACATTTCTTTCTTTCTTACTCGGGACCATGGCCGCTTGCAAACGAATCACTAAACAAGCACGCGCAGCGAGCAGGAGTGGCGCCACTATTCCAGTCACCCTCCCAAGTTCATCTTCACATTCCACAAACCCAAATAATACAAGAAGGGGTGCAGCTTCTCGCCGAATTCCATCCACCTCCCTAATCCATCCCAAGACCTCATCCCAGAACATCTTGATACGGGGACAACCCCACCACATGTGCCAGTAATCGGCCCTCTCACCACATTGTCGCCAGCATAAGGGGCTTGTTGACTGAAACATCTTAGACAACCTGTGGGGATCATATTGCCATCTGTGGAGGAGTTTAATTCTGTGCAATTTATACTGACTCGCTAATGATATTTGCGAGGCCCCTTTACAGATCTTCATCCACACGTCAGGGTCTAATTCTAAATCCAGGTCCTTTTCCCTCCTATCCTTCAAATTCACAGCAGACCCTTTTCCGGCGTTTATTAATGCCTTATACATAGATGAGATCACGCCTTTAGACTCTGTTATGGTGTTGAGGAGCGTTTCAAAAGGGGAGAGGTCTCTCTGTACCTTCTCCTCCCATTTTCCCCTTGTTAGAATACCTTTGAGTTGAAGAAAGACGAAGACAGATTAGGGGCCTATCCCTAATGCAACTTCTAGTTCAGTAATCGTGAGGAAGCTGCCTTTTTTCCAAAGTTGACCCACTCTCTCCAGGCCAGCCTCAAACCAGGGATGGAACCTCTCATGATTGGGAATCTCCTCCCGGTCCCCCAGAGCCCAAATATGGCTTAAAGGAGATGCCCACGTGGTGATTCCCTGCATTTTCTCCTCCTCCCCCCAGATCTCCCAGATGGTGCCCAGTATAGGATGGTTTTGGAGTCTACGGAGTAATTTGTCTCTCGGTACCGACAGCCATTCTGAGATAGTGGCCAGGGCCAAATTATAATTGTCAAGGTGAATCCACTGTAGTTCTGTTTGCCCTCTCATGTGAGAGACTAATACTCGAAGATGTACTGCTTTGTAATATTTAAGGTCTGGTAGACATACAACACCTTTATCTTTGGGCTAGATAAGAACCTCATAAGCTATTCTAGCCTTCTTCCCCTGCCACAAAAATCTCAAGATGGCCTTTTTTACTTCTCCAAAGAATTGTTTCAGGAGCTCAATTGGCAGCATCTGGAATGGGTACAAAAATCTAGGGAGGCAGACCATCTTGACTGCATTAAGTCTCCCAATCCAGGAGATCATTAGTTTTTGCCACTTCGCTAGATCAGCATGAAAGCTGGAGAGAAGTGAGGGAAAATTGGCATCATATAAGGTATCTAAGTTTCATGTAAGATTTATCTACAAATAGCGTAGAGTGGTGCCTCCAATCGTGAGGCCCAGCGTGGAAAATCGATCAGTGTCCCCTCGAGTAGGTTCTTTCAATAGGAATAAGATCGATTTGGACCTATTCATTTTAAAGCCGGAGAGTTCACTGTAACCTTCAATCAACTGTATAGCTCTCAGTATGGATGTCATGGGGCTCCTTACGTGCAGTAATAGGTCATCTGCGTACAGGGCGATCTTGTATTCCTTTCCGGTCACTTCCAGTCCCTCCATTAAATGGTCTGCTCTAAGTGTCTGAGCGAGCGGTTCAAGAGAGAGGGCAAACAATATTGCAGAAAGGGTGCAGCCCTGGCTCCTACCTCTTCCTAGGTCAAACCATCTTGAGTAGTCGGAGTTGACCATCACCAACGCCTTTGGGGACGTGTAGACCGCCCTCACCCCTCTCCTAAATCTGGCACCCAATCTGACCTTGTCCAGCACTGCCTCCAGGAAGCCCCATTGCACCCTGTCAAATGCTTTCTGTGCGTCGACAGATAGGAGAGCTGGATCTCCCGTCATTTTCCTTGATTTGTGCAATGTCTTGCGCATTATGTCAGCACCCTGTCTCCCCAGAATAAATCCAACCTGATTCTGATGTATGAGTCAAGGCATATACATCTCTAGTCAAGCTGCCAGTATTCTCGTATATATTTTTGCATCGATATTTAACAACGATAACGGGCAGTATGAACCACATTGCTTGGGGTCCCTGCCTTCTTTTGGGATCAACGTTATCAGTGCCTGTGAGAAGGAGTCTGGGGCCACGCCTGTTTCTAGGATGTCATTGAACATTTCTGCGATAAAGGGAACAAGGGAGGATGTGAAGGTCTTATAAAACCCTGCCGTGTAGCCGTCGTTACCTGGGGCTTTCCTTAGCGGAAGCCTCTTTATTGCTCTCTCAACCTCTTTAGCCGTGATTGGGGCGTCCATCGCGTCTACTTCATCACAGGTGAGTTTTGGCACCACAACTCCCAAGTACCCTTCTATTTCTGTTGTCTCTTGAGCCACTTCTGATTTATTTAGCTGCTCATAAAACTTTGCGAACGCCTCTGGAATGTCTCCCGACCCTATGTTCTGGGCATCACCTCCTCCCCCATCTATGTCGATAACTCACCTCTCTGCGTGCTGTCCCCTCAGCCCAGCAGCCAGTAGGGCATCTGCCTTATCCCCCTTCTCGTAGTACTTCTGTTTGAGAAACTGCAGTGTGCGGACAACTTGCCCTTCCTCAAGGAGTCAAAGCTTTTCTCTTTTCTGTCTGGCTTTGAAGATCTTCTCCGCCCTCCCCTCAGTGGAGATCCACGCAACTCTATCCAAGTGTGCGATCTCTCTCCATGGTCTATTTTCTATGAGGGTCCTTTCTCTCTTTTTGTTGGTGCCCTCCAAAATCAGGACCCCCCGCCAAGTAGTATTCCCCGCTTCCCACACCATTGTCCTTGATAGCTCTCCTGTGTCGTTTGCCTTAAAGTATTCATTTATCTCAGTGTCCATTTCTGTGCAGAAGACAGGGTCTTTCCACAATGTCTCATTACACCACCACTTTGATCCCCTGTGTGGAAGGCCTGCCAGATTTAATTCAACCGTGACCATGTCATGGTCCGACCAGGAGACTGGAGAGATCTCCGAGCCGTTCGCCACCTCCGCCAACCCCTCTGAAACATATAAGTAGTCCATTCTAGTGAATGTACCATGAAGTGGCGAGTGGAAGGTGTAGCCTATTTCGCTTGGGTGGAGACCTCGCCATATGACTCGAAGCCCATATGTCTCCATCATCTCCATCACCTCCGCTCTACCACCTCCTACTGGCTCACGTGCATCAGGGTTACCTGGCTGTCGGTCCAACTCTGCGTTCGCCCAAAGGTTAAAGTCCCCTCTTAGTATTACGTGCCCAGAGGTTGCCAACATTATTTTTGGGATTGTTTGCTGCAGGAATCGGGATTGACCAGTGTTGGGGGAATACAGTGTTGCCAGAGTGAAGGTTATTTTGCATACAGTACCTACTACCATAAGAGCTCTGCCGTCTACATCCGCCCACACCTTGGTGACTTTTAGATTCAGCCCCTTTCTAATGAGTATCCCCATCCCTGCCTTCCGGAGAGGGCCGGAGCCCCAATATTCCACCCCCATCCTCGAGTGGAGGACCCTGCATTCATCCCCATGTGCATATTTGGTCTCTTGAAGAAAGCGCATGTCTAGCCCAGCCCTCTTAAATTTTCCGCACACCATGGACCGCTTCGACAGTGAGTTAAGACCTTTAACGTTGAGCGTACTCACCCTGAGCAGACTGCTATTCTGAGAGCCTAGTTTTACTGGCATTTCTGCCTCTTTGCGTGTCTCGTTCGTAAGGTGAACCCTAGCAACCATGCTCCCCTTACCGAATACCTCTTACCCCACAATCCTCACTTGAAGAGAAACATGTTCCTACCCATCCCCTCTCCCCTATCCATCCCCCTCCCTCCTCCCGTGACGGCGTCCGATCCAGCTCGGTTAGAGTCACCAAGCCGGATCCAGCCCACCAGTTGAGACCGGATTCATCACGGTCTTGTCACTACTAAATCAATTAACCATTGAGCCTGCTTCGTCCCCCCCTGTCCCTCCGAGATCACGTAAACCTCTATGTTCCCCCTTTATCTGAGAAGAAATGAGCCTCATTAGGAAGTATATCCCTCAGCGCGTCCCGGGCCATTGTGTGGGCAAGTCTGTACCCCTCATAACAAGAGCGCCTTTAGTGTTGCTCAACGCGTAGCTGCCAACTAACGGCGCAGCTGGTAACCAGCCGCCCATACTCATGTCCATCGGTAGGTTAACTCACATCTTACACACATCACAGTATATTCATGTCGATGACAGAGATACAAAATTTCATTCCGAGGGATGATCCTGGGAATAGTGGTGTAGAATGTCACGATTGTCAGGTGTCCGGGGAGGCATTCATTCTTCTATATTTTCTGGACCCACTTATCCGCCTCTGTTTGGGCCTTGAATGCGCCACCGCCTGTTGTCCTCTCTTCTTTCCCCCGGATCCATTTCATTGTCCTCGTTCCCCAACAGATCTGTTATGCAGCTGTGTATATCCTTCTCCGATCTCAACTTGACCGTAGTCCCATCTAGTTCAAATGTAAGGGAGAATGGGTAGCCCCACCAATAGCGGACTCCTTCATCTTTCAGTCATTTGGTAAGCGGCATACACATCCGTCTTAGGGCGAGAGTCAGTGATGATAGGTCTTGAAAGATTGATACTCTTGCTGTATCCAAGGAGACCTGGGCACTGCGCTTGGCTTGCTCGAGGATCCTGGCTTTATCAGAGTAGTTGTGGAACCGTACTAGGGCTGTCTTCTGTCCTACCGCGCCCCCCCCTGCTCTATGTATCCAGTCCACCTTTGGTTTATCGATAGAGTCGTGCTCAAACAGGAGTTTCAGGATTTCATGGAGGGACCTTTTCAAGTCTTGCTCAGATTCTCCCTCTCTATCCGGGATCCTGAAGATCTGTAGGTTGTTCGCTCATGGTTCTCCAAGTCATCCATTTTTGAACGGAACTCCTCTTCGCGAGCTTCTATCTCCGTAATCCTCTGGTCAATTTGTGTCTCTAAGGTGCTGAGAGAAGTTTAATTGTGTTCTACCCCATCAAGTCTTTCTTCCATTTTGTCGATTCTCTGTGTTATCTTTTCGACCTTCCCTCCAATGTCCACTCTCATGCTTTTCATTTCGTTGAGTAAGGCTGCCACATCCGCCTTAGTCGCGGCGGCTTCAGCCTCTGATGTCGCCATAGAAAGCCTCCTGTGCGGATTCTGATTTGGTGCGATGCTGGGTGAACCGATATGGTGCAAGTTTCTGCTGTACGTCCATGCACTCCTCTCGTGGAGGGATTGAGTATTGGAGGAGGGCACATGGGCCAAGAGTGGGGCCCAACCCTCACAGGGCTACTGTGACTTGGTGACAGGAGAGTGAGTGGTATGTTTCCTCGGGACACCGCAAGGAGATGGTATTTGAGGACCAGGCTCTTGGAGGTTCAGTTACGGGATCCTGTTGGAGCCCAAGGTGAACACTGGTAAGCAGTGAGCTTTGTACGCCTTCCTTGGGACGAGGGGATGTCCTATTCCTTTGGACCACTTTAGCTCCTCCTGGAGGAGGGCACACACCCAGATGTCAGGGGCCCAACCCTTCAGACCGTCTCCACGGTACTCCGCAGACCTCCCCTGTCTTGACGTGTGAGGTTGCTTCAGGTTCTGTCGCATCGCAGTAGAGGAAGCATGTGCGATCCGTTGGGTGACCGTGCCTCTCCTGTACACTTCAGTGTGAAACGACATCCGTCAGTTCAGGGAACACAGGACCATTGGGTGACGCTGTGCCTCTGTTCTCAGTGTTGTGTGGGTGCTCGCTCTGGCGTTACCTGTCCTGATGCAGTAATCGTATGGGCTCAGACTGGCGGGCGGGTCCTAGTTAACCAAGCCACCCTGCTTGGGGTATGTCACCTTGGTCTATGCGTGGGCCGTAGCGCTACTCCCTCTATTCTGGTACTTCCACGACGCGCCAAACACAATGGGGAACCGGTCCTCGATCTCATCGGTTGCAAGGGCAATCTTCCAGCGGGAGACCCACAGGACGAGTCCAGAGTCGTGCTACTGCGTGGGGAGCACTCATGTGCAGAATGGCTCTTTAATGTAGTTCTCTTGTTGTCTACTGAGTGGGCCGTGGTGTCACACTATACTCCGCTGGTCGCGTGATGACCTGCCCCATTGGGCCAGCCCTGAGTGTGTCTGATCTCAGAAGAGCGTGTCTCCTGCCTTGCCTTCGCTTCAGAGGGGCGGCCGAGCACTAGATGTACTCTCACTGATGCTCAGGAGTTATGTTGTAAGGGTCAAAATGGGTTTGACGCAGGTCCCACCCGCTTGGTTCTGTATCTGAGGTTCAGGGTACAGGTTAGGGTGTTTCTGGTTGACCCCCTTGTCTTCTAGCAGTGGGAGATCTGCCATATATTTGCCTCAGTGGGCTGAGTGAACTCACTGGTTCCTCCCCTGGGATGCTTCTTTCACCTGAGCACAACTTGTGTGTGATGTGTCAATGGAGATGGAGCTGTTATCCGGAACAAGCCCGGAAGACTAGGTGAGCACTGCTGTCCCTTTGAGATTTATGCGGCAGCTCCTCCGCCACACGCTGGGTCACAGAGTGATTTTCCCTGGTGAGGCCATGGATCACAATGTGGACTCCACCTTTGGGGAAGGTCACAGGTGTTGCCAACTTCTGCTGCCCCTGGTAGAGGTGGTGCAAGCTGGTCCGGATGCAGGTGCACAATGCGAGTCTGGTGTTCCTATGTCTCCTGAGTGTACCATTGGAGTAAGGGGATGGGAGCCGGTACGGTTTATAGTCCACACTCCCCCTCAGGCTCAGGGATACCCGTGGGTGCACGCATAGTTGTTGATAATAATACGGCTGGAGCCGTGCAGGACAGCACCTCGCATGCCGCTGCCGCTCCGGGCCCCTATGCAAGTATTGAGGGGAAGGGGGATGGTCGCGCCTTGAAACACTTGTGTATATGCGCGTAATAAATGCCATATCAGATCATATCCGCAATATCCGGGATGGCCTGCAACACAGCAAAGGGGGTCGGTGAAGTATAACCTTGGGCGTGGAGCCCGAATGGAGAGGGGGTGGGGGGTCACAGGGCTACCACTGGTAACATTCCGGTGCGCCTGTTTCGCTTGAGGTCTCACCTCTCTTCTGCCTGCTGAACGTTCAGCTCTGATTCCACCAGAGCGCTCGACCCAGGTGAGGAAGCACAGCAAGGGAAAGGCACATTAGTCCACACGGTATGGGGACGGTGCCGTGTACCTCCAAGTTTCTCCTGCACAGGGTTTCTCGGAAGCTCGGCAGCACACGCAGCACTCGGGCCAGAGTTGCTTTCAGTTTTGAGTCCTCTGGATCACATTCAAGACACGCAGCAGTCGGATGCCTCGTTTATCACTTCCGCTTGGCCGATTTGCTGCGCTCCTTCGCTCACTGCGCGGGGGGTCACTTCAATAACCTCTGACCACGCTTTGTTCCGGGGTGGCGGGTCTCCCAGTGGGGGCTCAAGCCACTGTAAAGACCGCTGGGTGAGGAGCTCACACAGATAAGTTCTTCATCTGTGCACCCCTGGTGGCCAGTCCTCAGGGCTAGTTTTAATCTCTTCTGGTGGTACTTCCGCTCCCAAACCAGACCTTTTTCTATCTGTGGTGCTCCACCACCTTTGTATGTAGGACACCACCTTTCTCTGGTGGCTTGGAGCATTTCCAGGAACATTTGTCGGCACAGGTCCTTTCTTGGAGGCTCAGGATATCATCTATGACTGTTGTTCTTTGTTGTTCTTTGTGATGGGCTTAGCATTCATGGTTTCAGCTTTGGCGTTCATGAAGTTTCTCTTCATTTTTTTTCTGCTGGCTAGTTGTACTGTATGATTAACATTTAATGGTCAGCAATTGTGGCACATCATGCCAGCCTGTGCAGGGTGCACACCCTCATTACAACTCTCTCTGGGATGTCAATTTGGTTTTGAACATGCTTCAGGGCCATTAGCACAGCTGCCTTTTGAGCATCTATCACATGCATATCATGCCAAAGTTTCCTTAAATCAAAAGACAAGATGGTTAGGTGTTTAATGACTACAGTGGTTGGGAAAGTATCTTGTGCTCCTGTCCTTTAGCGTTGGCAGGCACCCACCAATGGCCTCGCCTCTTGTGTTCCTTTGGCATTTCAGCAGTGCACTTGCTGCATAGCTGCAGTATTCCTTCTCTGATTTTAGGGGCCCAGGCCCCCTCTACCTGAGCACAAGACTCAGAAAAGTAAGCAACATGCCTAGCACGTTGCCCAGGGACAGAGGGGGCCTGTGGCCTGATTGTAATAGCCATTTTTCCAACTTAAAACGAGTATGCACAGAATCATCATAATTATATTTTTCAGAGGATTTGCGTAAATAAAGGTGTAATGTTTGTAACTGTTCCCTCTAGTTCAAGCATCACGTTTATGGCCTGCCATACTGCAAACTGTATTCTCGTATTCCTGTCAGAATTACACATTTCACACATAAACTATACATCGAAGTTTACTAGGATACACCAATAAACATTCACATCTTAAACATGATGTTACACATATCCACCACTGCAGAAAGTCACATTATATAAAATACAAGGGAAGTAAGTCGCAGGAATACGTTTGCCAGTTTGATGAAGAACCTGTGGAAATCTGAACGCTGTTCATAAGTTAATTTGCATAATATTGAAGGTAAACATTTCCCATATTAGTAAATACTGTACTAATAAGTAAAATATGTATGAGTGCATGCACTTTCCCAATTTTCAATGTCAGTGAAGACTTACAAAATTTCGTTTCATGTCAAACATTTGCTTTCTCATGTTTGCCATAGCGCTGTCCATCGATTGGAAAGGATCCAGTACATCGATATCCTGTTTAAAATAAAAAATAAAACACCTGAGAAGACTTAATACATTTACTTAAAAAGTCTAGGCATCTGGACTTATAGACAATCCATTTGCTGGGCTTTAAAATGGGTGGGGCAATTGAGCAGTTGCCTTGAGTTCTGCAGAATGTGCTTATTTCTGAGGAACGTATGGATCTATGAAAATCCACACGTGTAAAAACTATTACTACCTATGATTCAATAAATATATGAGCCATTGAATATTCTAAAAAGGATCACGAAAAACAATCTGCTTCTATGAGAAAATAGAGCTAGGTACTCAGGATTAGAGACCTAAAGGAAGCATGCCCAAATTAAATTGTGGCTGAAACAGTGTATCATATTTTTAACATATTGAGCAGGACAACTGAAATGAAAAATCAAATTCTTGGCAGCAACACATCGGTCCACCTTTAGGTAAAAAAAGTAGATATTCATTAAATCTATTCTTATTCTAAAACTAATATAATATGTTGAAGTTGCACACTACAACCTAAATTTCATTTTGTGTAGAAGTGGTGAAGGATGATTTATAGCTCTAACCACTGATGGATTCAATATGATTATGAGTTTGAAATGGTATGTTTTGTGAGAATGAAAAGATAATTGCAAAAAGCCAACACAATGCTCAATAAAAGAAATATTGCTGGAATTACACGTTCTATAACGGGCCCTGAGGAGGTAATGTTGAACCCATTTCGTAATTTGGCGACAGGGTGCCATTACGTGTAGACATACACATAGGCGGCTCCCTGCCATCAAACTTTGGTAATTTGCACAGCAGAGAGCCAATGAGCAAGGCAAAAGGCGACATACACGCGTCTATGCCGCCTTTTGCCCTGCACACTTGCACTCTGCAGTGCAAATGAGAAAACGCTGCGGACCTTGCACGCATGGCAGGCAGCGTTTACAGTTACAATTAAATGCTGCCTAATATGCTCGCATGCCAGGAAGCGTTTACAGTGTATACCTATGGGGTCCAGCTGCTTTATTCTGACGCATAAAACCGTGTGCTCCATAGGGATCGCCAGCATGCTGCAGCATTCGTATAGCGGAGAGGAAGGGAGGCATTGGAAACATGCGTTTCTCCCCACCTCTCCGGATTACAAATGAATGAAAATGTGGCATTTACAGTGGCATAACGTGAATGAAAGGCGAAAAAGCAATTTATTCCTTAACCTATAACTTTACATTTTGCAAAAAGGCCAGAGTATAAAAGATAATCCTGCAGATTTAGAAAATGTCACTACTTTGTGGAATTAACAAGTAGGTCACAGAATGTACTCAAATCTGTATGCATGATGCTAGAAATTGGTACACTTACAATTTTGTAATATAAAATAATAGATATTTGTAGGAAATGCAACATTTCTACTTACAGACTTTTGAAAACCTTTCAGCCAAATGTGTGTTGGAAATAAGCAATGAATAGCCGACGTCATGCATCAACTATTCCCCTCCACCCAATTCTTAATTCTTCAATGCGCAGTGCGTTTTGGTGAGCCTGAGCCTGCCCAG
Source organism: Ambystoma mexicanum (assembly GCF_040938575.1). Classification (NCBI taxonomy): domain Eukaryota; kingdom Metazoa; phylum Chordata; class Amphibia; order Caudata; family Ambystomatidae; genus Ambystoma; species Ambystoma mexicanum. Next base: position 791,246,323 of record NC_090932.1, on the reverse strand, counting down.
GAATCTTACTCAGGCTGGTTGCTGACCACGGACTTTCTGAGAGTCTTTCTACTATTGCTTTGCTGCTGCCTGGAGGCAGCCGTACAAAGACTGCAGCACACGCAGAGCGTGCGGTGTGCGCAGTGTTTTGGTGTTTGGGTGTGAGGATGTCTGACGCTGAATGCTCGGTCCCAGAAAACCAGCTTCATAATGCCGGTCTACGAGCTGAGCAGCCCCTCCACCCACAGACCAGAATTCAAATTCGGCGCTGGAACTCTGTCATCCACCAAACATCTAAGCGCCACGCTGGAATCCTTTGGGACTAATCAAGTAAGTGCCGCCAATGTGGACCCGTTACTTGCTCACTCGCTTGGGATTAGGAAGGGCTGTGCACCCAAGCCCATAACACACCCAAGACCCCATCAAAATCCCCAACAGCGTCCCTTAAACCCCCCTCTCACCCTGACATAACATCTTCACCGGCTGTGACTTCTTGCCGCCTATCGAGCTGTCCCTCGGGCCTGTGCGTGGCCGGTGTGCCTCTGGTGGATGTGCCCTTGGCTGTTGGTGGGTGTGGCGGTGAACTTGGTGTGGAGCCGATTGCTCTCTCTCCTGTTGCTGGTTCGCGAGGGGTGGGCCAGGCCAGCGTGAGTGAGATGGCCTGCAACAACTCACAGGTTGTTGAAATCGGCAGAAACAAACAAACGGGGAGGGGGTGTATGCGGTGAACGTACCGCCACTGAGGATCCTAGCATGGCGTGCTCAGAATAAGCTGAGACCACACGCTGACAAAGGGGGCCTGCAGATGCACACAAATTGTCTAGAGAATGATGAAATAGCACTAACTGACAGACTTGATGGATGTGCAATGGAAGAGAGACCATCCACGCACTTTGACCCCCCCCCCCTCCCAATGCTTGTGCCACATCCCCTGCAAACGAAGATGAAGTCTTCCGTCATTCTTCACAGCATGCTCATCTGGATAAATGCAGCCGGGAGAGTAAAACAGCTGACGGTAACAGAAGAAACTCTTTGGTCGTTGTCAATAAAATATTGTATGACCTGTCCCAAATAATTAACCTGTAATTTTGTCAGCAAAGAGGGCGGTGGGGATTTGAGTGCCCAAACAACGCAAATGGAAGCTGCTGTAAGCATCGTTGATGTCATGAGAGAAATCATGTGTGGCGAGACACCAACAAAGTGTAAAAGTGGTCAAGTCAAACGTAGAAGGATCGAAAATAGCTTGTCACCGAAAATCAGCTGTTCCCAATTCAAAAACACCAATACACAAGACGCGACACAGGAGCAAAAGATACTCTAGTTCAAAAATCAAAGGTGTGTCATTAATGAATCTAAATCTTCATCATCCAAGTCTCCTTCAACGGATTCGTCAATCATGGAACGTGATTACCCAAAAATAAGACGCAATAAGCTGCACCACAAGTCAAGACCCCACTCCAGGGGCTACGAGCCTCAAATGGACTTGGGGGAAAGACTCATTCAAGAGTTACAATCTATACTGATGTCATCGATGGCCATTTCCATTGCACCCTTTATAAAACTATGTGAGGAAATCAATGACGATGTTAAGGACTTAACAACATTGCTGGCCCTAGTAAACTCTAAACTAGTAAACCTGGAAATGGAAAGTATAACATCCAAACAGACCCATTGTGACCTAAACAAAAAGATAGAGGCCTCCTTAAACACACTTGCTGACCAAAGGAAAAACAATGGAATGGAAAAAAAAGTACTCACAGAGATCACCAAAGAGGCATTGAGTCTCCTAAAGCGCAGGAAATCTACAACAGGCCCGTTGAGCAACCAGGACAGCCAGGCATGCCTGTGAGTGCAAACAAAGGGAAATTCGTCTATGCAAGAAGGGGATAACATCGCAGCAACAAATGCCCACAACTTGGGGTATGGAAGCATAAGGAAAGTATGTTGTGACATGGGTCACGCCAGCAGAACACGAGAACAAGGCGTAATGCCTCAGGTGCGGGATGCAGAACCGGCAAGTCCTCTACAACCAGAGTCCACCCAAAGAGAAAGCCGGCAAGAGAAGCAAATGTGTCACATCAATAAGTAAGTCCCAAAGATGATGAAAGCACCAGAAGGCGTAATTGAGAAAACTCTAACACCTAAACCTAGTGCAGTGACACAATGCCTCCAGGGAAACCAAATGACAATCCCCTGCTTCACCAGCATCAAGGAAAGCACCATGGCGCTGGGAAATCCTGCTATCCTAGATCCACAAACAGCCATAACCTCAACTGCTCCTGAAGGTTGCAGTGCACCTCAAGTAGCCCAACTGGTGAAGAGCCCTCTGGAAGAAGGAACCCATAATGACATATTTGCCATACTCAAGAGCAACAACAATCCAACGACTGAAATGCCCAAAGTTGCGGAAAAAAAACAAGTGCAAATGAAAAAAAGCAAAAAATCAACATATGAATAAGTCACGCTGATGTAATAACTCAAGAAAGTTTTTACGTAACATCAAGACCGTGAACGTTACTGTTAACAACACCACCAAAACCGAGACATTGGCAAAAACCATAAAAGGTATTGATGTGCCTTCTGCGCCTGGACAGCCTCAGAACCAGCAGGATGAATCCGGTGACCTAGATGAAACAATCGACCTTATGGACATGTCAGTATACGAAGATGACAGAGAAAGACGCACCGGAACTAAGTGTACCAACCCCGGACACTAACATACACCCAACAGAAGATAAGACTGGTGGTCAGGTGGACGTGCCTTAATCAGCAGCCCCCACTAGAATCTGCATGCTGATTGATGCTCGTCCTCAGGTCGATGGAGAGCCGACAAAAGCACTAAGCCCAACTTTTGTCAAAGGAGAGAACAATTTGAACTTGTGCAGAATAAAGCAGAGCCTAAGATGGGAGGAAAAGGAACCTGTGAGGCATATCTGTCGGCGGAGAACTCTTGGTAACTTCTCAGAAAGCTCAAAAACCCAGAGTATGAGCAAAACAGGAACCACAGTGTCTTATTGCCTCCTGAGGGATTACCCACAAGGCGCTCACGCCAAAGGGCAAAGGCACCTTATAATGAACCGTAACAATATACTACGCCTTTTTCATGCGTGCCATGGCTCAGGACAACTCAAATCTGATGATCTAAAAACAGTTGAATTTGTGCAAGAGGAGTAGAATGATAAAGTGATACTGCACTTTAGTTCCAAAATCATCTTAAACATCATCACAGACGCAGCGCCTGCCCTTATGTCATTGGGATTTGACATAGTGGAAGTACTTGATACTCCAAAAAGTGAAGAATCAAAAAAATTAAACAAGTACTGCTCCACTAGTGAAACAAATCGCCAACGAAGCAAGTGACGGTCGGGTGCCCCGGAGCCCTAGAAGACTTGCACAAAACCTGAGTAACATGAAACAAACAATCAGAACAGATGCCGAACTGGAAACAGAGATATTGTGTAGTGGTGAACAAATCCAAATAACAAGAGCCTGCAATAACGCAACCAAGACAGACACCAGTGAAGATACACGCCATAAGAACGAAGTGGATAAGCCAAATAACTGGTGCTGGCTGGCCGAAGCGCTGAGTAGAACGGCTCAAAGCTAATGTCAAGTTGAGAAAGAGCAGATGGTGCACAAGTTTGGGACATGGAACACTAGGAGATTTACACACTTATTCCAGGGACATTGGCTCGATGGGTTGGATGTGGTATGCCTGTAGGAAATGTGGCTGGATGTTTGCCCCTCTTCTGGGGAATATGAAGTAGAAATCAACCCAGCCATCAAAAGATCAAAGGGTAGGCCAATGGCTGGCCTCTAAACACTTGTTAAAATAAGTTAAGGTTACCGAATCATCAAATCAATGAACATATCAGCCTACATACAGGTGACGACAATAAAAAAAAAACGAATGTGGATGATGGAACCATTCACATCATTAACTTATATTGGAACCACAAAGTGGCAGATACATCTACATTTATAGACCAATTCCCAGCACTAGTGGACGAAATGCTTGGAGAGGACGAAACTCCAGACATCATGCTATGCAGTGATTTAAATATTAACTGCATAAACGCAAACCAAGAAGACAAAAACGACAATCATGCCTTGGCACAATTAGCGAGAAGATGGTGTCTGGAGTTGGAGCTAAGAAACTTGGTCATGCTAAATGGAAACACTGCTGGAGACATCCCGGCCAATCCAACATGGTCTAGACGCGAGCAGAAATCCATCATAGACTACTTCTTTGTATCTGAGAACATACAACAAAAAACTGTTCCTTCCAGGTGATCCCTACGATTCATAGCGATCACGAGATGGTGACGCTGACATTATCAACATCTGTTGAGGCAAATCACACACCATGGAAATTCCCCATCATGGTGGAATCAAACAGGGTAAGGCTAAAGCTTCAGGAAGCTGATGTAAGTCAAATCACAAGAGCATACATTCACGAACAAGAAGAGGCTGAATATAACCACTTACTAACACAATTTGTGGAAAAAAACATGGGCCAAGAAAAAGAGCATTTGTCGCTAAACATAAATTTGACCTTGACGTGTTGAAGAAGAAATGAGAAATGTGAGCTCAAATCAGACAAATACCAAAAAGGGACAGTAAACTTTACACACTGGCTAAACGTGCAGTAAAACAGAAATATAAAAATTGCATCTGATCACATAAAGCGCTTATGCTGCAAAAAGATTCTGAGCTAATAATGGAAAAAAATGGAAAACAAAAACTCGTCTGAATTTTTTTAAAATAATCAACGAGGGAGCACCTCAAATGGCACTGTTAACAAACATGGTATCCAAAAAAGCATGGATAAAGCACTACACTGAACTCTACAGTAAAAAGGGAGAATGGAAGGAGCCTGTCTTACCAAAAATCGGGCATTGGGATCTAAAGTTTGACAGGGATGAGATCTTGAACATAATTAAATAGGCTAGCACTTCACGGGCCCCTGGTCCGGATGGCCTAACCAACTACACCCTAAAAAAAATCCTGAGAAATGGGCTGACATATGTTCTGAGATGTTTAGCAGAATATCTAACAACTGCATAACCCCAAAATCCTGGAAAAGTGCTATTATCGTCCCCATATTTAAGAAAGGGAACAGAGCAAATCCAAAAGACTATCATCCAATAGCTCTTCTGGACGTTTTGGCGAAAGTGTATGCAACGCTTCTGCAACAAAAACATTTGAAACGGGCCGTGGAAAGTAATCACACAGACCCGAGACAGGCCAGCTTCGTGAAGGGCATTGGGTGTGGCTTGAATCTCCTACTAATAAACCTTCTCAAAATGGAAGCAGTAAGAACTGGAAATACTTAGCGTTCATCGATTTCTCGCATTCCTTCGACAGCATAGACTGGGAACTACTCTGGGCTAAAATGAAGAAGTGGGACTGTCCTCCAAGCCTGCTAGCAGCAACTAAAGACCTGCACACCGCAACAAACATCGAGATTCGCTTACACCAGGTGGGCACGCTCACGGCGGTGATCAACACGTTCTGCGGTCTAAAACAAGGATGCCCCCTTCCTTCCATCATATTCAACCTATTCTTATCAGACATTGGTAGAGCAATTGAAAGTGTCTGCTCATTTTCTCCAAAAATGCATGGGTCCTTGATAAGTTGGTTGTTATACGCAGACGACCTGATGCTGTTGGATGCCACCCCGATTGGGCTGCAGCGAAAAATGGATGCAGTGGAAAGTTAAGTAAGAAGTAATGACCTACACATAAACAAAAAGAAGAGTGAGGTATTAACTCTACAAAACCTAAAGGCTTCCAAAAATAAAAACGTCAAATGGCATTTGGGAAAGGAGACATTAAGTACCGTAACCAACATAAGATACTTGGGCATGCAAATTAGTGCAAACCTAAACAATGGTCCTTGGGCAGAGATTGCCAAAACAAAATGTCTGCAATTTGCATGCCAAGCAAGTATTCTGAATAAAAAGTACGGGAAATTCTCCCTAAAACCTGTGAGAAACTTCTACTGCCAAAATGTGGTGCCAGCTCTAATATTTGGAGCCGAAAATGTGTTTGGCTGCTCAGACCAGCTGTGGTCCACCCTTGAAAATATATTCCGGCTTGCATTCGTTACGAGCAAAATTTAATCTCCATCAATGCTCGTATTAGCTGGAACTCCCTAACCCTGTTCCGGAAAACAACTATGAAAGATGTGGCTCCACAGTTCAAAATTCTGCCTAATCCTGGCATTGGCAACCCTGATTGCCTGCTGACCTTATGGAACAATCGATGTGAGGCCATTTTGGACTTCTATGAAATAGATCTAAAAACACTGCACGAGAATCCGAACCTAGCCAAAGCGAAAGTGTGGAGACTGGACTGGATCTTAACTGGGAACAAAAGAATGAATATCAGACTTATGAAAGATGTTCCCAGTGAATCTAGAGAACTGAAGTCTACAAAGATTTGTGGAGATGTAACCTTGTACATCCACTTTCGTTTTAACGCATTCAAAACCAAAGACAGGTTAAAAGCTTTGCGTAAAATGGGCGACATGAACCAGATTCTGCAAGCAGAAGGAAGAAACTCCTAAAACATCTAACTCTCTTCTGCACTGCACTACGACGCAAAGGACAAAGCATCTGGGACCGCTGTCAATGAAATACCGAACGATGTTTGATTGTGGGGATAAAAAAATTACTTTTGCTTTGATCCATTTCTTGGCAGAAGTAGAAAAGCTTCTAGCAACAACAGACATAGAAAGAGAAGACTGATGGAACTGTAATTCTTATCTGTGGTGTTGCTAACGCTAAAGCACTTAGATGATGATCCCCACATCTGTTACGCTCACCTGGTATCCACGGGGACGCCATCCAGCCCTGGTTGGATGATTTGCACTCTCGAACCCTCTCCCGGTCCCTTGTTAAGGTCTCTGGTTAAAGATGGGTCTGCAATATAGGAGAGCTGGATTCAATACCAGATTGTCTTTATGTTTTTCCACCTGCCTTGGCCTCAATTCCTTCCACTCCCTTGGGCCTTCTCCTCGCCTTAAAATTGTAAAAGGTGGATTCTCAGTCCTGCTCCTCGTGGCAGGGGCACGTAGATGTGGGGGGCGAGCAGTGACCAAGTTACTTCACTGGTGCAAGCCCCCTGTCGGAATCCAGGCCTGCTGCGACTCCGTAGGTTTGCTGCTTTACAGTCTTTATATGCAGTTCTTAAGTTCCGCTTAGTTCAAATAATAATGTCTTGCTTCTTTCCTTTTAGGTATGGAAAGGTATTTTGGTGTTGTCATGCAGTTTGAAGATGAGCATGGGCCGGTAGGCAAAAGCGCGGTGTGCGCGATGCTGTACGGAGAGTAATGCGCGATGCGCGGCGCTGTTTCGCCTTTTATATTGCTAACCTGTGTGTTTTCTCTCCTTGCAGGTCGCGATGTTCCTCGCCGAGCGCCGTGATGTTCCAGCGATGATACCGACCAGGAGATGACTACCCAGGTAAGAATTGTGTGGCTTTCTTCATTCGGGAGGAAACGTGAGTAAACGCTTACTAATGCTGTCTTTCTTTCTCCTCTTTCCAGGTTATAGTATTCCAGGATGCATGCGCTGCCGGATGATGGAGTTCGTACCTTCAGGTGAGTGGAATTGAAGTCGCTGATGGATTGAAGACAGAATACTATTCCAGGTAAGCTTTGTAGTGTTCTTGCTCTCTCTGCAGGTCCTTGGTTTCAGGTAAGCTGGCATCAAAGAACTGGACACAGTGAGCGTTACGCTGCCCACAGCAGAATAACGCGAAGCAGGTTCTGCTGTTTGGATACGGTTCAAATAGTCTCAGGTAAAGTAGTCCAGGTAAAGTAGTCCCAGGCCTGCCACACCCAAAAGACTAGACCACATAGCTCAGTTCTCGAGTGGGATTAAACACAATCTGACCTTATGCTAAGGGAATTCACCATTAAAGGCACGACCCCCAGACTTACGTTCTCTTCGAGAAGATACTTCTACTCAGGATACTTTTTTTTTCTCCTACAAAACCAGTACTCATCTCTTACGATGACACCATTGGAGGTGTTTCTTCATGATATGAATCACTGAACTGTGTTACATCTCTTTAAATCTACTTAGGTGCTACCTCACTGACGTGCAATGCCATTCCATCTATGTGAAGGCATTAATATATGATTACCATATTCGTCTTTCAAGATATCAGGCCTTGAGAACGACAAGTTGGGTCGAAACATTTGTCGGCTGTTCACAAACTTATTAAATATCTCCAAAAAATGAATACAACTGTATATATGACTGTAGTATCAGTTCTTTAATTCCTCGCACTGATACCTCTCCCTGGCAGTGCGGGAGTTACCTTAATTCCAACCCATTTGAATTATTTTGCTGAGCAATCTAACTATTTTGTCCTCACATTTTTCCATGCTTAGGTAAAAAATACTTTTCCATGTTAAAAGTTACTTTCACAACAAGAATAGATATTTATCTAACACCACCTAGATCTAGTCAAGTGAAACCTACAAAATACAATGAAGATGAAAGCAAATGATTAGTTTAGCAACTAAAGCCGGCAGGCCTTCGTCTTGCCACTGTAGTTTACTTTTTTCCCTTTAGACTTTGAACACTACTGGGTGTGTGGGCCAGTGCACCACCCCATTTGATGGCCCTACAGTCCAACTCACATGGCGCCTAGAAACAGGCACTGCCAGATCGAACACCTCCAGCCAGCTCAATGGCTCTCACCACTCTTGTGTAAGGGCTAGATGAAAGCTAAAAAGGGAAGGGTGGCAGAAAAAGAATTGGACCCTGGCTAAGGCTACCGTAATCTGGCACTCTGATAACACCCTAAAAAGTGGGGACATTCTACATTTATGAAATCACAATGAAGATCCCATGGCAGAGAACTGTTCCTAAATCACTTTCTATACACATTGGACTATGATGAGTTCCTATTCCCTCTCCTTAACTAATGCATTGGGCTGCACGTAGGTTTCCCAATGCATAGACCTTTAGCAAGTCCTTCAGTCCAAATGTACATGCCATGGCAACTCTATTGAAGTCACTGATATCCACAGCCATGTGTCAGCTTTGCTAACTAAGAGCACCTACCAACATTCACACCCAGTCAATGCTGAACCCTATACATCATACAACATAAGAGTCTACTCTAGAAGTTTGGCTCCATAGGCTCACTGCTATTACCCAAGACACTTTCTCTTTCTTTCCCTCTCCCTCAAGCATGCCTTTGGCGGCGACGCATTCATTTTGAAGAACTATAGAAACATGGTCTTGGTTTAGGAGCTCTAAACAGGAGCATCTTGAGCTGCAGATCTAGAGTAAAGGCAATTCTCGGCCCACGCCCTTTTCCATAGCAACTTTTAATTTTGTCTACCTTGTTCATTTGACTTGGCTGTTGCTGGGAAGGAAATGGGCCTATCCCACCCCCCTAGGCACTTCCACATCAGGCACAACCCATACGAAGCAATGTAACGTACAAGGGGAAGCAGCCGACACCCCCTGGCCACCATAAAGAAACCTTGTAGTGCTTAGAAGTGAATGCTAACACTAGTAATGCCCACAGTGCACAACACCATTTTCTAATAGGCCCTAAACTCGACAGGCCGCAGGCCTAGATTGCTTGCGTTCTCCGTTCACAGAATCCGATTTCTGCACAGCATCCTGGCTACGCTTGAGCCTTGTTCTAACAGAAGCCCATTTCCCTCTTGTTCCTGCAGTGTTGCAAATACTCAGTATCGCCTTCAGGAATGTGCCCGACACAGAGCATGAGACAGTACCAGGCCCCAGGATGTCTATATTCATCTCCACTAAACTGCCATTGAGCCTCCGACCCCCACCGCGCCAGCCCGGTGCCGGCTGCACCTCACTAACCTGACGCCCATTGCCCTGGCTCTCTAAGAAGCACCTGACCCCCAGGGTCTAACCTCCATAAAGCACACACCAAAGATCCAAAGCCCACAGGACTGTATTTCTCCTTAGCAATAACAAACGTCCAGGCAACACAAGATGCAGGGAAGGATAAATCAAAGATCAATCCCCAGAGGGGTGACCTTAGGTGCAGAAACTGCGGGATCAATGGAGCACTGAATGTACAGGTCAGCATTGTGCCGCCCAGGTGCCTGCCATAATGAATGAATAGCATGTCATAGTTGTTTAGTTTAGATAGGAAACAGTGTATTTCATAAATGACCTGACCTTCACCGCAAGGATGAGCCCAGCTGACCCACGTGGAGCCAGATCGAGGGAGAAGAGCCAGCCAATTAGGGCTTGGCATCCCCTATGGAGCAAGCCCATGTTTAGGCTGCCTCCAATCGGGAGCACCAAAATGTCTCCTATAGCTGTGACGTGATTTTTGCATAACCCCCTGTTCTCTGATGTAACCCCAGAGTGCTCTCGAGCTGCAGAGTTCTGTGCTGATATTTATATTTTGTACAAGTAAACCTTGTTATCCTTGCAAAGCTATCTCTTGGCTTATTTCCCTAGTGCATTGTATTTACTCTTATGTGTGCGTATTGTAGGACTTGCCTCAATTTGGTGACCCCGAGACGTGATTCCTCAGCCCCCATACTTGCAGCGAAATCCAGAGGGCCTCTCCGGAAGGGTCGTGCCCACCTACAGTGACCGGTCCCCCAAAAGGCGTAAGCAGCAGAAGTGGTACTTGCAGGTGCCAATCTTTGCCGAAACCTGCCTGCTTGTTGGAGCTGGGTACGGCCCTAGGGAGAGGCCCAGACCTGTTGTGGAAGACCCGCGAACGGGGGCTCTCGGAGGAATGCAGACGTGTGAGTATAGATTGCAAGCAATAACAATGACTTGGGAAGGGGATAGAGCGGTATGGTAGAGGGGAACACGCGATTTATGAATGCTTGCTTTTCGCACTCGCGAACGGATGACTCAGCGTCCTGTGCAGCCGCCGGTGTGCCGAAAACCTTTGGCTACCATCACGAAGGCTCCTTATTGCTAAAACATTGGACCTACGTCACGGCGGGACTTTTTGGATTTACTCAACATTCCCGATTCCCAGCTCACACGTCGAACCGCAGCATCTGTACACCCATGCTTCTTTGACTTAGGCTCGCCTGGTGCCTTCTGGCAGCCTGGATGTAGGGCCACCGAGTTGGCACGGACCAGCACTACAGTTTTTAGTCTCACACTTTTGGAGACTGTTCAACCTAACCCCTCTAGGGTACCATGAATTTGCCCCGATGAAGGTGGTAACACAACCACCGAAACGCAAAAAAAAGGATAAGGCGGACTGGCTTCCAGATTCTCCTTCTTTGAGCATTGGACATTTGTCCCCTCGTTTGGGACTTATTAGACAGCCTGGAAGCAGACAATTTTTTGGCTAATCTTGTTTTATTACTTATGTCTTTTGTTCCCCCTACATGCGTAGGCAAACCCAGTGGGGGTTCCCCATAAGAGTCCTGCAAAAAAGATTTCTAAAAAAACTCTAGGACTCTTTCAAAACCAATGTACATAAATATACAGTAGTAGGTATTAAAGACTTGAGGGGTTTGATAACCCCCTTTTGAAATCTCTAGATCTTTCCACAATTTGAATATATGGAACTGTCACCATGAAATGGTTTTATTTATTTTTATTCTTCTTTTTCCAACTAGAAGATATCTTCCTCTTTTCTTCCCCTTTTTAAGCACTGGGTCGTGGCTTACTCACGCTTTCACTTCTCATTAGTCTCTCTATTTCTGTCCTTTCACATTGATCATGTGAAAGCATATGATTGAAAAATTATGTACATTTTTTACTTTTCTCTCTACATGTTTACGATTTAATCTACACTTTTTAGTTATAATTTGATACTGAACATATTGTATCCTTTGTTCGTATTTTTGTTATACCATTGAGAGCACTAAAATATTACAATTTATACACAGAAAATGTTGTGGTATATGTGGTTATTCTTTATATGAACCATGCATCAATATGGTCTAAACTAGGGGTTGGATTTGACATAAGAGAACCCCAGTTAATGTAAGGTACTCCATCAATTTAGCACATTAGGCTAGGTGTTGAGTGCATTTTCCTCTTTGAAGCAATGTTTCTTTATGTCATTTTGAAAATGGATGCATGACGTGGATTGTTGAATGTTGACATTTTTTATATCTGGCCTTGGTTTATTCATTTTTTTGTGTTTTTAAGGTAGTTTCTAAGGTATATGGAGATATAAAAGAGGAAGTAAAGGGAGCCTCTCCGTCTGAGGAGAGAAGGTGGCAGCCACAGTGCACTGTCCCGACCAGTGCAAGGAAATACGAATATGGAGAAACTTAAGAGCCTTGTACAAGTAGAGGGCTCGGGAAAAAGTAGCGGTTGTTGTTTTAGCTTGTTATTTTAGTTCGTTGTTTTCAGTGTACTTTTTCACATGTACGGAGGAGGCCCAGGAGAGGCATGTGTGGTGTGAATGAGGATAGAGAAAGTGTGAAGAGAATGAATGGGGATGCTCTAAGGGGGAAGAATAAGTTAAATGTTTTTTAACGCATACATTCTTTGACATAAATACAATTGTGGCACTATTGGTTGACGGTACAGAGATCATTGTGACGTGCATGTAATAAGTTTTTTTTTTTTTTTATTGACACTACATGACTTAAAGGTGTGAGATAACGGGGAAAACACTGAACAAAACAGAGGTGACACATTCTAGACAGATGGTTACCATGGGGACAGACAGCCCTAACCCACATATGTAAAGCCTTACCCCTATACAGTGACACAATAAAAAAATACCACTGTCAATGGGTGACGGAGACTGAAGGGGAGGGGATGCCTCTCTCCTGGCCAGAGGAGGGATCTTTCGATAAGTGTGCACTAGACCATATGTCAACATACTTGACTGCCAAATATAAGGGGAAATAATTACAGAACCAACGGGAGATATTGGATTTGTGGCAGTGTTTGAGGAAAAAGAGACGCCAGAGGTGGAAGGGGTAACGCCAAACAAGGTGAGGGATACGCACACGGGGAGGGTGAGAAGGGGGAGAACCACCTAAGAAGCTTTATCCATTGCTAACTAGACCAGCGGAGGGATACACAAACCCCACCTATGTTTAAGGGGGAGCGAAGGTGGCTGACCCCGGTACAGCTTCGCCCCCTCCATATGTTGCACCCCCACAGTGTCCGCCCATACAGGAGCAAGCGCGAGAGATCTTGAGGTGGCATTGTCCACCACAAGTACAGAATCGGCGAGACTACGAGTTGCATGTGAAAACACCAGGGTGACGGAAGCTCAGATGCGGCCCCCAGACACACCACCCTTGCCCCCTGGGGAGGAATGGAAATCAGGGGACGTCTTGTTCAGGATTGATTGGCCACCCATACGGGCGGTAAGTGTGGAAAGGGAAGGGGAAACAGCCTCGGATATGAGAATGTAGGATCGAGGAGAGGGGATGAGGAATATTGGAGTGATTTCGAAGACACAGAAGAAGGGGCAGTGGGAGGAGTCGAAGAGGTAGCTTCAATAAAACCCAGATTGGAAAGCTTGTGGGAGGGAAGGTTAAGGGAATGGTTCGGGAGAATAGCTTTTTCGCGAAGAAGGGAGGTGGCCTAAAAGGTGGGAAAGTAAAGACAAAATTGCAAATGCCCCTAATCCACAAAGGAGCAGGCCAGCCACATTACGTCCCTTGGGCACAGATGGACTAAAACAACCTTTTCAAGTCCCTCCCCCTGCTCACGACGAGCGTGGGAAAATGGATATGCGCATTCGAAAAACATACTGCAGGGGTGCCCCTAGCCATAAGGGACAATAAAAGGCTGTTAGTATCAGCAGTGGGAGATCAAGCAGAATCAGTGTGGGTGAAAGCGGGATACCCGGGCCTAACACTAAGCAACGACTCCCATGATGGGGCATTTTATCACAAATATTACGGCACATTAGGGATGCACTGCAGAGGACCTTCCCTGATACCCTCGTTTTACAATCAATAATGCAATGCACAATGGGTGATGATGAAGATGCTGCGCAGTACATTCTTCGGATTCAGGAGATGCGGAGACGGGCACCGCTTGGGACCAAGCAACGTCTTTGTTTCATTTTATAGTAAAACATGGGCTTCCAAAGGTACATTGTGCACTTGTAACATGTTGCATAAAAGTTGCAAAATTGGAAACGACTAAGGGAAACAAAGTCTGCCAGTACTGACTGTCTTTAAGGGCATGTGAGTTTCCCAATAACAAAGTGAGTGAAAGCCCAGTGGAGTGCAGCTGAAGGCTGTGCTTCTCTGGCAAAGTCAGAGTATGGTGTTTAAAGAGCAGCAAAAAGTTAGGGAGTACACAACTGGAGGGAACACTTCACATAAATGGGAATCTTTCCTAACAGACAGCAGGGAGGAAATCAACAATACGAGAGACCCCAATGGCAAGGAGGACGGGGTGGGTTCAGAGGACAAAGAGGAGAAGTTCATCGGGGACAGGACAGCAAGGGGGTGGTCAGGGGCAGTGTTGGTCATCCAGAAGGTGGGGGCACTTTGCCAGAGAATGTCGCAGTAGGCCGGGAGGGAACTACAGCTATAATACACCGCCATATGGTGGCCTCGCCCCAAGGAGCGCACAGGGTCCTATCCAGGGGTCGACAATGATCCCATATGAAATACACCAAGCATACACTCAGTTACCTCCCCCGATCTCAGGCCCATACCGCCACCCACCACAACAACCACAAGCCATGCAACATCAGTGCCACCCCAACGCACAGGCCGAGGGAAGTCAGCACTCTTTCACCATTGCACCCAACAGTGCTGCAGCCCCTACCAAGGTGCGACATTTGTGGGAGGGAATCCATTCGCATTCCCAAGCAACTATACTTACCCTGACTAGGACAGCTCACAGGGAGCACTTGCATGTCCAGTACTATCAATTACCGTACATCCAGAAGAGGAACCACTGGTGTAGGCAGAGATAGGAAATAAGCAATGCATCTTCATGGTGGACTCAGGGGCGGAAAGGTCATGCATAAACGAAGGTGACTTCCCGTTATCAGGAAAAACTCTCGACACGCAGGGATTCTCTGGGGCTGTAGTAACGGTTCCTTACACAGAAGATTTAGATGTCAAAATTGGAGGGAAAATTGTTAGGGCACCACTCCTTCACTACGACAGCTCCCCTGTCAACTTACTGCGTCGAGATTTGCTCAGCAAATTGAACATGACAATATCGTTTACAGACAGAGGAAAGTGCCCCCTACAGGCCATGCTCATGATACACCTAGTGGCCAATGAGGTGGTAGTGAGAGGGATACCTGTGAACCCATACATGTTTATTTATGGCATTAGTGTGCTTGCCCGAGCAGTGCCCCAGATAACACGAAAAGAGTGGAACGTACACACAGATTTTGTTTTCCGACCTGTAGCAGTGTCTGATGTAGTTGCTGGTACTATCTTGTCTTTGGACTTGGAAGGGTTACAGGGGTTTGCAAAAAGAATTGTAGTACTGGGTAGAAACATTCATGGGTGTCAATGGAGTACAGTGTTACGCATTCACCCCAATATGCTATTGAGAAAATTAACAGATGAGGAACTGTTTGAGGATGGCCACAACGATGGAGAGATAATGCTGGAGAACATCATGGTACAATATAGGAAAGTACAGAGCCCCCTCATGGTCATTGTTAATGGTCCTCCCTCATTCTGTGAAGGAGATCTATAGCAGGTTCCACCACACTTATGGACCACAAACCCACACGATGTAGGGATGCTAAAATAAGTAACCCCAGTAAGAATAACCATCAAACCAGGTGCAGTACTACCAAGGGTAAAACAATATCCCCTGTCCCAAGAAACAGAAGGGATTCAGGAAACGTTACAGGCCCTATCGAAACAAGGGATCACAGGGCCCTCTGATCCAGGACCTCCGCCCCCTTAATGATATTGTATCGAAGGAGTTTCCTCTTGTTCCCAACCCAGCCTCTATTCTGTGTAGCATCCCGAAACAGGCCACCCACTTCACTATAGTTGACATGAAAAATGCATTTTTCTCAGTACCACTCGCACCAGAATCACAGTACCTCACAGCGTTTACCCTGGGAGGGAAGCGATATGAACACCATTGCTTGCCCCAGGGGTACTGTGAAAGCCCCAGCATCTTTAACCGGATACTCCACGAAGACCTTGGCAACACTCAGGTGCCCAGCACCATCATTCAATATGTAGACGACCCACTTGTCTGCAGCGACAGCGAGTACAGCTGTCACAGGAACTCCATTGCCCTCCTCCAGTTGCTATCTCAGAAAGGATATAAGGTTGATAAAAACAAACTCCTGTACTGTTTACCCAAAGTGTTCTACTTAGGGCAACTTATCTCCAAAGACAATAAGAGAATAATACCCGACAGGGCTGCAACAGTGCGTGCCACTCCCAAACCAACAACAATTATTGTGTCTCTGCAATTATTGATGAGCATGGATTCTAAACTATGCGGCATATACAAGGCCACTCCTGCAAGGGTTCAAAGAGGCACAGAAGGAGGGAACAGCCATCCAATGGACAGCTGATACGATGACTTATTTGAATGCCTTGAAAGATGTTATTTCTACAGCCCCAGTTCTAGCAACCCCCGACTACACATAGGAGTTTTATTTGTTTTCACACTCCAGTGGCACCCACATGACCGCAGTATACCCAGAAAAGCTCCATGGGACACAAGCCTCTGGCCTGCTACAATGGTACACTTGATTCAGTGATGCAGGGGCAGTTCACTTGCGAACAAGCACTTGATGCTGTGGCATTTGCAATTGAAAAGAGTTCCACTATCATAATGGGATGTTCAGTAACATTGTACGTTGAGTAATCCCTGTTTGCCATACTGGAACACTCCAAGTTCACTTTAACCACACAAAGAGCATCTGACTATGAGATAATACTATCCAGCCCAAATATCCATGTAGTGCGATGCAGAACAGTAAACCCAGCCAAATATCCATGTAGTGTGATGCAGAACAGTAAACCCAGCCACATTTCTAACAGAACCCTGCACTGCTGAAGATATGCAACAGCATGATTGCGCAACATATGAAGGGGAAGGGGATGATATTCCCAAAGGAAAGGACAGTGCCCTGTAAGAGGGAGAAATATTATTTTGTTGACAGATTAGCGTCAATTGATCCGGAGAAGAGACAGCTGTAGTAAGTTTGGAGGAAGGGGAGTATAAAATGCTCATCATGAAAAGATATACTCTTATGTCCCGTCCGCTTTCCTCCATACTGCATGGGCAATACCTCACTAGGGACGGGACACAGAACCTTTTTCACCAGAAAAAAACATTTTCCCCCTTTAAATTTAGAGGCGTGAGGGAGCGCGGCCATGGGAGCATCCCCTCCCCTGACTCCACCCACCGTTGCCGCTCCCCAGTCCCCTTTTCCATGTCAATGGGAACGGGTCAATTTCACCAGCGCTCCTGGGTTTGGCTTCGGCCAGGTTATACCACACGATCTTCCCCGGATACTTTCTTCTATCTTTTTTGTCTTTTATCAATCAGATATTTGGTCCTCTGGCGCCACGCTCCTCCCCGGCTCATGTCAACGTCAGCGGGCTTCAGCTGGTGTCCAGCCTTCGAGGGGCTCTTTCCTACATCAGACCCCCATGCTCTTTGCCTCCGCTGCCTTGGCCCCGACCACGGATGGGAGGGTTGTACCGTGTGCAACGCACTTTCTTCACATGCTCTGAAGAACAGACTAGCTAGGTGGCTGGAGCTCTTCGAAAAGTCCTCTCCAGAGGACTTGAAGGACTTTGTCAGACATAAATCAAGGCCCAAGAGAGAGCTGCTAGTTTCCAGCGCACCCTGCAAGGGCGACTCATTTCCAAGGAAACACCCTAATGGGAGGTTCTCACACCAGAACAGGTACCGAGGCTAATTCAGCTCCGGAAAAAGTGCTGAGGGACCGCAAGGTTCTTTTACCAGGTGTACACCTGAGGAGCGATGCCCTTGTACCGGCAACATGTCAGAGAGGGGGCGTCTGCACACAGCACTGCTGGCTACACTGCCGAGGGTGACACGCCTACCAGGCTTCGGCCTGAGGTGCAGGGTAGGCCTCATGCGCCATCGCCAGGAGCCCTGGAGGAAGCTGAGCCCAGTGAGCCAAGCACCACGACTTCTGCACGTGGCATGCAGCTCGACAAGATGGCCGCTGCGCCAGACAAGATGGCAACTTGTCCAATACCGCCCCGAGGAACGGAGCAGGCGGGAGAACGAGTTACAACATGGGACTGGTGTCAACCAGGTACGTGGCCTACAACTTATCCATCAGCATCGCAGGGCAGGTTTACCCCGTAACCAGCTAGACAGATAATGGACCAGCTCCAGCAGTCACCCGCTACCCCATAAACATCACTTACCACCCCATCGGCCTGCAAGGACAGGTTCTTTGAAAAGTTCCTCACGTGCATGAAATCTCCTCAGATGGAGTCCTTCCTTAGGGATGTGATCAGGGACACGTTCCCTCCTGCTCCTACGCCTGTGCCTATAGTCATTCCTCCTATGGCTCCAGCGCCACAAGCCCCAGTGCAACTCCTGCTGCACACGCCGGCCACTTTGATTCCAGCTCAGCTGCCTCCCACAGCTGATGCAGTTCCGTACCAGCCACCAATGCAGCCTCTGGCTCCGGTTTCCACACCTCAACCCTCGGCACCCAGCACTCCTCCACCTGCTCCTGACCAGCCGTACACCCTGGTGGACACAGACGAGGAAGACGACCCCGACACACCATCATCAGCCAAGGCCTTCCACAAACAACTCACAGGTCTGGCAGAGTATTTGGGCCTCCCTCAACCTGAAGTCGAACAACCAGAAGCGGGGGTACTGGCCGAGGTCCTCACTCTACACCCTGCGGCTAGAACAGGGATCCCGATGTAAAAGGATGTTGTTGCCTTGGCCAAGAAGGGGTGGCTCAAACCTCACTCAGCCCAACCTGTCAATCAATGCCTGGACGCCAAGTGTAGGCAAATGGAGCGTGATCCACTCTTGAGGTCGGCCCACCCTCAACTGCACTCTTCGGTGATTGCTGCGGCGTCACTCTACTCAAAGCCTCAGTTGTCCTCGGCCACCTCGTCCTCGGTGCTGCTAGGCAAGGAGGAGAAGATCTTGGAGGCGTACTGGAAGAAGCTTTATTCCAACGCTTCGATGCATCTTCGCCAATCCAACTCGGATGCCATGCTGGCAGCCATTAACCAGAGGCTTTGGCGGAAAATAGCCGACTTCCTTCCAGAAAATCGGGTGCAAAGCCAGTCACGATTCAAGGCGGGACTGGCAGAGGCAAAAATGGTGGCGCAAGACATCATGGATCCACCGTGGCCCACATTGACACCTCTGGTCGGGCCATATGCACCACCACGGACATGAGAAGGACTGCCTGGCTTCGGGCTATTAAATTCAACCCAGACGTCCAGGAACACATATTGAACCTTCCATTCGAGGGAGGCGACCTCTTTCACTCCACCACCGATGAGGAGATAGATAAAAAAACAGTTTGCAAACTGCAAAGTCTTTATCTATCCATACGAAGGCCACGGCCAACGCGTACACCCAGTCACATCAACGCTCCAACAAGCGGCAGACGTTCAGAGGGTACTGTGGCTGCTAAGAAGGGAGGTCCAGGTAGCCCGACCACTCGTCGAGTCAACACCGGCGCAAACAACAAACTGGGAGACTAAGGGCTTTTCTCAGTCCCCGTCCTCCGCATCAGTCTCAGAGGGAAAGAAGGCATGACGTGTCCCTTCGGGTCCACGCGTCTCCAGTGGGGGCAGGTTTGGCCTTCACGCACAGTTTGGTGTCAGAAGTTTGCTGACCCCTGGATACTCTTGTAATATCCACGGGGTACCGCTTAAAGATCCCTCCTTCCCCTCCCTCCTCCCCTCCACTCCCACAGATTGGGATAGCAACTCTGTTGGCGGAAATTCAGTCGCTCGTCAAGAGCCAGGCAGTGGAAGAAGTCCCAGCCTCCCAGCAAGGATTGGGCTTCTACTCCAGGATTTTTGCCATACAAAAGAAGAACCAGGCTGGCCTGAGAGTTGTGCTGGACCTCTCCACCCTCAACCTCTCCCTTCCCCTTCAGAAATTCAAGATGGTTACGCCAGCACTCATAGAAGAGACATTGTGCAAGGGAGACTGAATGTGCTCCCTGGATCTGAAGGACGCTTATCTACACGTCGGATTTGGCAGCCGTATCGCTCATTTCATCGATTCAGGATCATGGGCTGGCATTTTCAAAACAGGGTGCTCCCCTTCTGCCTCAATTCAGCCCACAGGGTGTTTACCAAACTAGTGAATGCAGTGGTGGCCCTCCTCAGGCCCCAGGGCCACCACGTCTAATCATACCTGGAAGACTGGCTCGTCAGGGCGAGATCCCCGGAGGCGGTTCACCACACTTCCTCAGCCCTTATGATTACACTCCACGAGCTGGGATTTTCACTCAACCTAAAGAAGTCTCAGCTGCAGCCTACGCAGAGATTGACCTTTCTGGGCCTCATCTGGGACACAAGCTCCGAGAGAGTGTTCCCCCGGAGAACAAGATCACAGGCATCAAGAGGGCCTCTACTCACTTCCTCACCCGAGAAGTGACATCGGCCTGGTGGTACAAACATCTATTAGACACTTGTTTCTGAATTTGCCATAGAAGATTGTTGGAGACTGCTTCATGCTGATTTGAGTGAATATACGTTTTATTCTAACTCTCATGGCTCGCATTCTCGTATAGATATGTTTCTCACTGATGGTTCAGCAACCTTGAATCTGACAAGTTGTGAGATTGGTTGTATTGCTGTCACTGATCATGCACCTGTGTTTATGAATATGGGTTTGCAGTTTGATGCTCCCAGATCATTTTGTTGGAGAATGAACACCTCGATCCTTCAGGATGAAATGATTGTGGAAAAAATCAGATCTGAGGCTGATCATTTTGTTGTGGAAAATAGGACAGAAGGAATTGGTGTTGGGACAGTCTGGGAGGCATTCAAATGTACAATGCGGGGTTTGATCTTGGGTTTGTCCAGTAGCAAGAGGAAATGTATGGAGAAGAAAAGTTTGGTTTTGGAACAAAATATTAAGCAGCTTTCAAAGGATTTGATAAATGACTCAGTTAATCTGGAGAAAAGGAGAAAACTTAGGGAACTGCAGAGGGAGATGAATGAGACTTTGAAAACAAGGTCTGAAAAGGATTTGTTCAGATTGAAATGTTCTTATTTTGAATATGGCGAAAAATGTGATCGCTGGCTTGCCTATAGATTGAGGCAGCAACAGTCAGAAAGGTCTATCACTTCTATTAAAAGAGAGAATGGTCAGGTGACCTGTGATCCGAAATTGATTAATGAGACATTTAAGGAATATTACACGAAGCTGTATCAGAATTAGTTGGGTGTCAATGGATTAAATGAGTCGTTTTAGGAAGGATTGGAACTACCTATAGTGAATGATTTGGAGAAAGCCATGCTGGGTGAAGCTATGACTGTGGATGAAATGAAGTCTGCGATTGGGAAATTGAACTCAGGCAAGTCTCCTGGTCCGGATGGCCTGCCTGCTGAATTTTATAAATTGTTGCCTGATTCGGCGGTGGAACTTCTGCGAGATGTGTTCCTAGAGTCCAGGGTGGGGGGTATGCTTCCTGCTTCTACTAGTCATGCCATTATATCTGTTTTTCTTAAAAAGGGTAAAGATGGTTGCTTAACTTCAAACTATCGTCCGATCAGTTTGATTAATACAGATAGTAAGATTCTAGCCAAATTATTGGCCCTGCGTTTACAGACCCTTCTTGTGAAGTTGGTACACACTGATCAGTCAGGTTTTGTTCACGACCGGAGGACATCTAGTAATATTAGGAACTTATTGTTATTGATGACACATGCTCAGGATATGGAGGATGATGTTGCAGTGTTTTCATTGGATGCGGAAAAAGCGTTTGACCGCGTTGATTGGAACTATCTTTTTTCTGTATTGCGTGCTATGAATTTGGGAGAGGAGTTTATTTCATGGATCACCTTGTTATATGCTTCTCGACTGCCGCTGTCAGAACTAATGGGCTATTGTCAGACTCGTTTGTACTACAGAGGGGCACAAGACAGGGATGTCCTTTATCCCCCCTGATATTTGTTTTGGCCATGGAACCACTGGCGATTGCCTTGAGATGTGACGTTGGGATACAGGGTCTGAATTTTCATGGTGCAAAACAGAAGTTGTGGTTATATGCGGATGATTTGTGATTGTTATTGCGGAATTTAACAGTGTCCCTTCTGGCATTACTGGATGTTTTGGATAGATTTTATGCGGTGGCTGGATTTAAGGTTAATTGGTCTAAATCTGAGGTGTTGCCGATTTCAGGTTACTGTGACAAGAATCTGATTACTGAGATTGGGTTTCAGTGGTGTGACGAGAAATTGAAATACCTAGGTATATGGTTAACCCCAATGGTGGATGAGATGGTTGTGGTGAATATGAGTGAAGTGTGCGAACATTTTGAGGTGGTCTTTGCTTCATTTGTCCCTGTGGGGCAAGGTGAATGCTATAAAAATGACTGCAGCTCCAAAGATTAATTACGTTCTAGGTATGCTTCCGATGAAAATTGGCCAACATTATTGGAAACAAATTGATGGCTTGTTACAGTCGTTTCTGTGGGATAATAAGCCGCCACGGCTACAACTATGGAAACTTCAGTTGCCAGTGGAAAAAGGGGTGCTGGGGGTGCCGAATTTTAAGGCATATCATTTGGCTTTTTCAAGTCATTTTATTGTTCCCTTTCTGATGGATCAGCCTGATGAATGGGTAATTGCTGAGGCAAGTATGTTGGGCCCGCTCCCTCCGAGGGCAATTCTCACAGCAACTAACAAGTTATGTAAGAAATCACCTTTGACTGTCTTTTTGAGAGAAACGTGGAGGCAGATACATGAATTGATGGGATCGGTTGCTTCAAAGACCATTCATGCATCCATTTGGTTGAATCCGCTGATTTCCGTCGGGAGTAAGCCTTTATTTTGGCCGGATTGGTTTCTAAGTGGAGTTCTCTGGATTGGTGATGTTTTGGTGGATGGGGAGTGGATTGGAGAGCGTGAGTTGCGAGCGAAATTTCACATTGATAATTTCAGATCTGATGACTTCAGAAAATTGAAGAGGTGTATCGGTGATGTGACGGAACAAGGAAGTTCAATGGTAAATCTCTTTCTTAGAGAAAGGTATCAAGGTGGTTGTTCAATCGCTAGCAGGTTATACCATTGTATAGTGTCTGCTTATAAGGAAAATTCTGTGTTGAGAGAGGAACGGGAGAGGAGATTGGGATGTGAGGTTTCGCCGGAGATGTGGTTGGATATGTGTACGAATATTAAAAATTGTGCTATTGATTTGGTGGAACAATCCTCAATAGGGTGTTTTGGAGTCCGGAACAGATGTTTAAGAGGGGATTGATGGACTCTGATGATTGCTGGTGTTGTGGGAATGGACAGGGAAGTTTGGAACATCTACTATGGGAATGTGTACGTGTAAAGGGATTCTGGCATGATGTTTGTTCTGCCTGTCTGCGTGTTTTGAATCTGGATGTGGATTTGGATTTTATGACCATGATTTTGGGAGGTGGGGCTTTGCTGGAGGATCTCTCTATGTCACGGAAGACGTTTCTACTCTGTGGTGCTAGTATGGGCAAAAAACTGGTTTTGAGGGGCTGGAAATCACAGAATGCTCCAACTCTTGATGATTGGATTGAGGGAATGTCTGCCCTGGCATCCATGGAAAAAATGTTTTTTAAGAGGCAAAAGAAATTGAGTGTATATGGGAAAATTTGGAATGACTCCCTGAATTTCTACTGAATGTATTGCTAGTTATGAATATATAATGTTCTGCTGTTCTGTATATTTTTACTGTATTGTACTATTTGTTCTGATTGATTTTATCGTCTATCTACTTGTGAAACTTTATAAATAAATAAATAAAAACAAACATCTATTAGGTATCATGGCAGCAGTCCTACTGGCAGTACCCCACATGAGACTCAAGATGAGGAGATTACAGATGCACTTTGCAGCCTCATGGAATTAGGCGCGGGGCTCCAAAGTGGAGCTTGTCAAGATTCCTCATTCTCTCCACTCGGACCTCACATGGAGGTCAAGGGACTGCAACCTGCAGACGGGCAAGCCCTTCTGGTAGCTGGCCCCGCAGGTAACTATAGACTCTTCCCTAGAGGGCTGGGGGGCTACCCTGGACAGCCACAGTGTCCATGGAGTCTGGACCCGGCAGGAGCAGGAGTCACTTATCAACTGGCTGGAGCTCAAAGCCATCTGGCTAGCTTTCAAAACTTTCCTTCCTCTCATTGGGGGCAAGGCCGTCCTTATCCAGAACAACTACTCCACCAGCATCTACTATGTCAACAAGCAAGGGGGGGGGTGGGGTACCAGGTCCCCTCCACTGTGCAGCCTTGCGGTCAGCATGTGGCAATGGGCCCTGGAGAACAACATCTACCTCACAGCCGTCCACCTCCTGGGAGAGTCCAACTTGGAAACGGACAGGCTCAGCAGACTGGGAGCAGACAATTATGAGTGGCCAATTGAACGATCAGGTGCTGCTGGAGATCTTCAGCAGATGGGGGCAACCTCAAGTGGATCTTTTTGCCTCCTGGGGCAACAGGAAGTGCCAGCAGTTTGCATCCTGGCAGGGGCAGGGCCCTGGCTCCCTGGGCGACGCATTCCAGATATAGTAGAACGGCATGACAGCGTATGCCTTCCCTCCCACACCCCTGGTCCACAGGGTAATCTGCAAGATAAAGGAATCTTGTCACCACATTATCATTCTGATAGCTCTGTGATGGCTGGCGAGACCGTGCTTCTCAGAGCTTCTCAGCCTCTCGGACAGGCCACCCATTCACCTTCTGATGGGCCCAGCTCACCTTCTGGCACAGCAGGGAGACAGGGTCATCCACCCTAACCCACAGAAATTAGCCCTCGCAGCGTGGTTCCTGAGCAGGTCACACTGAAGCACCAGAGCCTATCACAGGCTAACCAAGAAATCATTCTGGGCACTAAGAGCAAGGGTACCAGGAGCCAGTACAAGAGTAAATGGACTAGGTTCTGTCACTGGGCGGACGTGCACACTGGATGATATGCTCTCCTTCTCTGCACACCTTGCTCACTCAGGCGCACAGGTGGACACATGCCGCACCTATTTGGCATCCATAGGGGCCTACAGAAATTCAGAGGCGGAGGTCTTCTCCTCTTCCAACTCGATAGTTAGGGTTTCCGGAGATTACCAAAAAATACCGATATCTAACCCCTGTTAATGGTTTTATATTCCTCAGGGGACTCCGATAAACCGCGGTATCTCATGCTTGGAAAGTGCAGGAAGCAGGATTTGAAACCGTGTTTTCTTATATCCAAGACAGAAGCGTTGCCGATGAACTATCCTGGCAGCTCTGTGAAAGCATTGTCTATTGGAATGGAAATGATTATGCACTATTGCCACCTTGTGGCCAAATGTCGAATTGACTGCCTAGTCATAACACAGTTCTCGCATTGCAAACTGCAATGCTGGGGAATCTGGAAAACTCCGGTTTCAGGTAAAGCGTTGAGCTCCGTGTGCCTCTCCCAGCTTTGGCATTGTTATTGGGAAGAAACCATTAGCAGGCCTGTCAGGTAAAGTTGTATGTACCTCCCCTATGACCCGCAATGTTTCCTTGTGTGCTCCCCTCCGCTATGACCTGCAATGTTTCCTTGTGTGCCCACCTCCCCTATGACCCGCAATGTTTCCATGTGTGCCCCTCTCCCGTATGACCCACAATGTTTCCTTGCGTCCCCCCTCCCCTATGACCCACAATTTTTCCTTGCGTGCCCCCTCCCCTATGACCTGCGCTGTTTCATTGTGTGCCCCCTCCCCTATAACCCGCAATGTTTCCTTGTGTGCCCCCCACTCACCCCCATGCCCCATGATGTTTCCTTGTTGCCCCCTCCCCTATGACCTGTAATATTTTCTTTTGTGCCCCCCTCCCTTATGACCCGCAATGTTTCCTTGTGTGCCCCCCTCCCCTATGACCCACAATGTTTCCTTGTGTGCCCCCCATGACCCACAATGTTTCCTTGCGTGCCCCCCATATGACCAGCAATGTTTCCTTGTGTGCCCCCAATCATGCCCTGCAATGTTTCCTCGTGTGCCCCCTCACCTATGACCTGCTGTGTTTCCTTGTGTGCCCCCACTCACCCCCATGCCCACCGAGGTTTCCTGGTGTGCCCCCTCCCCTATGACACGCAATGTTTCCTTGTGCGCCCCCTCCCCTATGACCTGCAATGTTTCCTTGTGTGCCCCCACCCACCTCCATGCCCCCAATGAGTGTGCATGTGCCCCCCTACCAACCCCTATGCCCCCTATGAGTGTGCATGTGCCCCCACCCATCCCAATGCCCCACATGATTCACAAGGATAAGGTGGTCCTGAGGCACACCCCGCGTTCCTACCTAAGGTACCCTCCGCTTTCCATCTAAACAAGTTGATATTTGTGCCAAAGTTTTTTGCGGACCCCAAGGACGAGGCTCAGTGGGTCTTGCACTGTCTGGATGTCAGACGTGCTCTGACATACTATCTGGACAGGACCAGGGGCTTCTGCAAGTCGGATGCACTGTTTGTCACCTTCGGGGGGGTCAAGGCCCGGGTATAAGGCATCCAAGGCCTCTATAACAGTGGATGGTTTCAGCCATCAAGGAGGCCTACAAGGGGCAGCACAAATCACTGCCAGCTAACATGCATGTCCAGGCTGTCGGAGCCAAGGCCACGGCCATTGCATTCCAACCACAGGTTCCATGGCAGGTCATCAGCAGGGCAGCCACCTGGGCCACCCCTTCGGCTTTCTGTAAGCATTACTGTTTGGACGCCAGTTCCAAGTCAGATGCGACTTTCGGACAGGCGGTTCTAAGGAATCTGTTTTCTTAAGGAGGGTCTCCTCCCCACCCTAGGGCTACATTCAGTTGTAATCTCCCATGCAGTATGGGAGAAAGGGGACGGGACGTCAGAGTAATTAACAGTTACTCACCGTAGTGACTAACATACTCTTAGTCCATAGTCCCCTTTCCTCCATACGTCCCACCACCCTCCCCCCTAATAATACTGGTATCATTAGGCAATGTTAAATATTGTTGGTGCGTCAATGGGGACTGAGGAGTGGCGCCGGTGGGTGGAGTCAGGGGAGCGCATGCTTCCAGGTACGCGCCCTGTGCGCCTCTAAATTTAAAGGGGAAGGAGGTTTTTTCTGGAGAAAAAAAGGTTCCGTCTCCCGTCCCTAGGACATCCATGCAGTATGGAGGAAAGGACTATGGACTAAGAGTACGTTAGTCACTATGGTGAGTAACTATTAATTTTTTCTGCTCAAGCAGCAGAACTTGTAGCGCTGATCGAGGCCCTAAAAGCATCGAAGGGATGTTGTGTTACAATATATTCAGACTCTGCGTACATCACTACAACAGTGCACACAGGTCTGTCTCAATGGAGGAGAAGGAGGTTCAGGAGGCTGATAAGCCCCCTGTACAAAATGCAGAATTACTGAACACAATGATTACTGCCCTCGCAGAGCCCTCAGTTGTAGCAGTGGTTAAATGCTTAGCACACATTCAAAATACAGACAAACTATCTTTGGGAAACGCAGCCGCAGCCGCGGCGGCGAAACAAGCAGCATACCTTCCAGTAAACATGGGTGCAGAGTATGTCTTAGCAAGTGCGGCAGTGCCCACAACCACAGATGCATATACAACACTGCCCATAGCCCAGGTTATCGAATTGCTGCATTGAGCACCCCAGGAAGAGCAAGAAATCTAGCTCAAATATGGGTGTGTTGACTTGCCCACAGATCTCCTCTGGCGACAGCAAGCAACAGGAAAGGTTGTAATGCCAGTGGAGCTACTTTACACAGCATTTGAACAGCTGCATTACTCATCCCACAGTTCCAAACAACACATTGCAGCCGATCTCCAGGAAGATTGGTTCATTCTGAATTTACGAGAGCACCTTACAAAAATGGTGGTCCAATGCACCATGTGTCAAGTGTTCAGCACAGGGAGGACATTGAGAACTTTGCAAGGTACATTGCCCCAGCCTGTGGGCCCTTTCCGAGAGCTGCATATTGACTACGCAGGCATTGGAGAAAGGTGCAATGGGGCAAGATATTTGATCGTGTGTCCATTTTCCTGATGGGTGGAAGCAGGTGCCTGTGCCCACCCTGATGCAAAGTGTGCTGCGAAATTCCTTGTCACAGAAGTTTTCCCCCGATGGGGAGTGTGTGACGTCCTGCGATTAGACAATATGACTCATTTTTTCAATGAATTATTCAAGGAAGTGACAAAATTCTTGGGGACCAAACACAAAATGTCCTCAATTTATCACCCAAATCGAACGGGATGGTGGAGAAAATAAACAGTCTACTCAAAAGTAGATTGTCAAAACTATGGAACCCTCTAAAGAAAAATTGGGTGTACTGCCTACCCTTGGCACTGTTCCAATTTCGCACCCAGCCCAGTAAGGACCACCACCTGTCACCTCATGAAATAGTGACTGGTCGACGCATGCAAACACCACTGTCACCAGTACGGACAGCATCAGATGCAGTCCGAGCTGCTACCATTTTAGGAGAGGAATTCAAATAATATCTCTCGTAGCTTACATGTGCAATAAGATGCATTACAAAACAAATTGCACCACCCATCACAGAAACGAGAGAAACTACAAATACTTTGTCTGAGACGACCCCAACCCTTGTTGCAGGGGGAGTGGATTTATACAAGGAGTTTCATTAGGAAGTGGAACACTCCCCGCTTCCTCAGACCTTATGAGGTGGTGTTTTCCACTGCACTTGCAGTGAAAGTAAAGGGGCTGCGGTACTGGATAATCTCTCAGATGTTCATAAAGCCCCAGACAGTACCTCACAAAACACACCGACTGAGAACAACCAAGCTACTACCTCAACCTAAAGTGTCCCTAGCCAAACTTTATCTGTGCATGTGAGCTGTGTAAAACATGCATTGCTGCTAGAGCATGGGCCACCTCAAATTAAAAATCTCTCTCTCCCACTCTCTCTCATACTCAAACCCACCCCGTTCTTTCCCTCTCCACAGGTGCAACGATTATGGAGACGACACCACTACAAAATTCATCAAATGTAGATAGCAGTAGGAGTAGAATGAATTCTTTGAGAATGTACAGTTACAGCTGTGGTTTGCACTTTGTAGTGATTGTGTTAACTATATTGATACTAGCATTGGGCATTTACTGGGGAGCATATTTTATCTGTGGGGACCATATAAAAGAATGGGACGGAGTAAATGGGCATGGGATGTATATAAGTGGACCTGGAACGAGAAATTGCCTATGAACCTTAAAAGTTTGCATCGTAATATGACAAGAAAGGTCCCAAGTGTTATTGTGTCTATGGCAAATGTAACTGATAAGTCACCACATGCCCAAAATGTCACATATATAACCCTTTTAACACTCACCCCCAATCATCTATCTGAGTATTTAACATGTTGTTGACCCCAGCCCCTAATAGGATTCCAGGTTTTTCACACCCCTTTTCCCTGAGTGAAAGGATTAATGAAAGCGCCCAGATGTATGAGAGCTGAACCAGTTGTTTGAGTAACAATTAACACAATGTATAATACTACAAATTCCACATGTAGCAACTCTCAATACACGCAATGAAATCATCCAGTTTTTACTACTCATGCAGCAGTGCGAGGAGGGAGAAAGTTCCCGTTGCGAAGCGATAGAAGAAAACGATAAACGCGCAGAGTTAAGTATGATGCATATCATGGTTTAGGATTAGACACAGTGGAAGACCTTCACCATCCCGAATATTCAAACCGTTGGTACTCTGATATGAGTGCGATGGGAAGGCGAACAACGAATGGGAGCTGCTATGTTTGTTCTCTAATACCCCATGCATCTGGGGCACCCAAGGTATTGATACCACGAGAGGTACCTTTGAACGAAACACAATGTCTAATCCACCTTGCACTACGTAGGATAAAGGGCATTTTCTGGGCACACAGTGTTCACTTCAGATAACCGGAAATGCAAGACCAGCTCCACCAACCTCAATTGTTTCAAGGAAGCATTCCTCACTATACAAGGGATAAAATACATGGACACTAAGTGTCAAGAAGCAACGTTTATGTGCAAAGCAGAAGGACTTGTCTGTTATTCAGGAGAAACAATAGCCCTTGTTGAGCAAGCATGTGCACACAAATGGACAGAACATGTTGCAAAACTCACATGGGTGACAGCAATTGAAAAATAACGGTGAAGGTGCACCAGGAAGAAAGTTATGAACTTTGTTTTTACAGCAAAGGAACTGTCTCGGTAGGATCAAACAAGCGATGCAGCCGATCATGGCTTATTCCAGACCTCCGAAAGGGTACTGCCGCGTTGATGGACTACTACTGGATATGCGGCCAGAAAGCGTATTTGCACCTCCCGTCATCATGGAGGGGCTATTGTTCGCCTGTAACACTGCATTCGACCCTGCTTGTAGTACCCGAAGAACACCTAAAGGGCGAACCCTTCCCAGACAAAGATCAAGGGGTGCCCGAAACCACAGCAATTGCAATGACAATTACGCCTCCAAGTTTCTGCATCCTACCAGAAAAAGAATGTCATGATCAACTGCCATGCAAGAAGCGATCCTCTATTTGTCTCAACAATCATCAGACTTGCTTGAACAAATACCAAACAAATACAGACTGTACAATTCCGCAGAGACATTTTTTGCATCCCTTGTGCCCAGCATCCAGACTCGAGCGAATGCTAAATGGCTCCAGATAGTTCGGTGGAAGTTGATCCAGTTAGCAAACGACACTGAAGAATGGTTCAACATCCTCAAGGTGGAGCCAAGAGCGCTCAGGCTAATAACAATACAAAATAGATATGTCCTCGACCTCCTAACAGTTATGGAGGGCGCGGTCTGCAAAATGATCGGGAGTTCACGTTGCACGTTAGCACCTTCTGCTGATGCCGACAACGAGACAATATCACATGTCATTGCAGCAGTACATGAACTAGGGGTATAAATGAAGAAAGAAGCAGAGATCCAGGAAGATGACTGGGTGAACGTGGCATTCAGCTGGGTAGCATCCTGGCTTGGAACAATGAAGATGTTGGTCCCGATCCTTGTGTTTATTTTGGTGATTTTTTGCACATACCAATTGGGTCTCCAATGTTGTGCCAAAGCAGTCCCCAGTAGTGCAATGATGATGGTGACAATTGGGAATACTCATGGCAAGTAGAAATACAGACAGAAGAAAACGGTTACTCTAACTACCGTATGGTTGCTCTCTATCAGGGACATGGGGATGAGGTGGACACTCTATATCACACTACCATTGCACCCCCACCCGATCCCGAAAATGATATGGAAGTCTGGGTGAATTTAGCAAAGAGTTGTTACCAGTGGATTTTTGTTTGATGAACTTTTTCTTTGATTTGGAACTGACAAGAATTGGTTCAAGCCTTTTGTTTTCCTTTAAACATTTTGATGTTGACTTTAAAGCCTGAGGAATGGATCTTACCCAGGACAGGTGAAGAACATTCAGATATTGTTGAATTCTGCTTATTACATTATGTTGCCATAGAATGTCTTTTGTATGTTTTGTTGTTTAGAGTGAGGGTCAGTTTACCCATGCTAGATATTATTCCCTTAGCCTGTAGGCCTGCTGGGGAATTCCTCTGTTTAGTAGGGCAAGCAAGGCTTTGGTTGAAACTACTTAGTTTAATAAAATGTCATATTTTGAGAAGAATACAAGCAGTTGTCCGCCTCGCATTACTGACCCCTCACAGAGCTCATCTTTTCATATGACAAGATGTCTTTCAGAGCTTCCTGATATTTCACATGAAACTCGCTAGACCAAATACAAATCCAATATAAAGTTGGCTTTAAAATGATTTGATCCGAAATACATAAATGGCCTAGTTCCATACAAAGTGGGATATTTGGTGTGCTAGTAGGAATCCGAAAAAAAACCTTTTCAGAAAATTATTTTCCGTTACCTCAAGGGCTTTTAACTTTTCCAAGCCCCATACTTCTGCAACATGCATGGCAGGTTCTACAGAATCATACCTGGCTCTATTAGCAAGGGCTGAAATGCCATTACATTTTCTTTGCAAATTCACATTTGCTTTTGACACATGTTTCAGCCATGTGCCATCGGTAGAGATTCTTACACCCAAGTATTCATAGTGATAAAATTCTTCAATCACTTCCCCTTCAATGACAATATCAAGATGCACCCTGCACCCCTATTTTCTGCCACATTTCATAACTTTTGTTTTATCAGTATTTACTTCCAGACCTTTAGATCTACACAATGTAACAAAATGGGTCGCCTGTTTCCTCAGCCCTATAGGAGTGCAAGTTGGTTTCAGTAGTGAGCACATTAGACTAAGTCTCAAAATCAGGTCTAATGTGCTCACCCCCTTACTGAACCAACTTGCAGATGGCTCAAGGCCTCTCGTTTCTGGGTACACTATTCAAGTTTTATTTGTATGATTTTCCAAAAGATCACTGCTGGAATATAATAACCAGGTACACCTTGATCTCCCTCTTTATATATTGGTACGATTTCTGCTAGGCTCCAGGAGGGGAGGTTTGTACTTGATCGAAGAATTGTGTTAGAATGCCTACATAAATAGGGGACCCAAATAATTGGCTGCCATTAGCATGGGCACCATACATTTGATATTACAAAGCCAGCTAGGAGCCAAAATACAAATGGGTGATTAAACCAGGAAAAAGAAACCTGAAAAGCAGGCTCAACCTATAGCAATAGAAACATTTTTGGGGGGACAGCAACTTTAAAAAAATAAAATAAAAATGTTTTATTGTTGCATTTATGGTAAAGACAATGGGCCTCATTACACGGATGGCGGTAAGGATTTACCGGTACCGGTAAAATATCGGTACCGGTAAATCCTTACCGCCTTACTACGAGGTCCCTTTGCGGGTTGGGGGATTTAACGCCTGCTTTTTGCAGGCGTTAAAATCCAACCCGCTAAGGGACCTCGGAGCTAATTACGGCACTGCAAAATTGCGATGCCGTAATTAGCGCCTTCCCCATTCCCATAGAGGCCTATGGGGCAGAAATGGGAATGGGGAAGGGCAATGGCGGAAAGGGGATTTACCGCCCCTCCAACCTTGGAATGGGGCGGTAAATCCCCTTTCCGCCAAGGCGGTGCCGGTATTTTACCGGCATGAGCCATGGCGCTAATCGCGCCATGGCTCACCGCCTACCGGGTAATGAGGCCCAATACCTTACACAACACATTTGACTAATTAAATATTACAAAAGTGCAATTAAAATATCGCAAATCAGCTTACAATTTATCATGCATAACAGTCACAAATTCATACAAAAAAACAAGACAAGAATTCATCAAATTTCACTTAAAAGAGCTTTTCCCTGAGCTATCACCCCTGATAATTCTTCATATATTTGTTTTACAAAATGTACAAGAGCTAAAAGCAAGGACAGTTGTGTGCTTGTCATTAATCTATTCCATAAGAGGTTTCCATTCACACACGTGATTGAATTCACATGCGATTCAAAATTTATAATTCTATAATAATAATAAATAATATACTTAGTCAATGCAGTACAATCAATTACTAAGTGGAAAAGTTACTCCATTCATTGTTCTTTGCAAAGTCTGCAGGATCTAAGTTCATAAGGGATATTCAGCAGAGGCCCTACAATTTCAAGTACTATTGACAAGCAGTTGATGAAGGCAATTGCTTCAAATATAGTCGCAAGTTTTCACATGGGACATGCAACAGACTTTCGGTATTGTTTCTTTTCAGGTCTTCTGTGTCCCAAATGTTGCCCCCTTTCTTCAATTATGTTTTTCAAAGAAAAATGAGAACTGTCTTGTTTATATCAATTGATAACATCAAATGTAGGCAGCTCTTTCTGAAATGTTTGATAAAATCATTTGTATCAACACCCATTATTTATATTAAATGGCTGATTATTCCAGAATCATCACCTTCACATGTCTTTAGATACAAAGACATACTCCTATGGATACATATTGAGCACCAAGATTGGAGTCCCAACTCCAGTCTAATCACGCTTATTGGAACATGTACTGGAAAACAAAGTTTCCTTTAAAACTCGACCCTCTAATATGTCCAGAGTTTTTCTACTATTAAAGGAAGTTAATTCAATACCATACATGACCATAGGGGTCAGCTTAAGCCTTTCTATTATCCTGATCGTAGATGTGCACATTCATTCTTACTCTTTCCTCTAATCTCATTTTCCGTAGTATGAATTGACTCTTATTGGTAAAGAGAAAACCTAAGTAGCAAAAACCATCTGTTTCTGAAGCCTAATGTTATTGACTCTCCAGACATAACCTTTTTTAACCCTTTTATTCAAAATGACCATATTGTTGGATTTAATCATATTTAGTATTAAATTATTTGCTGCTAAATAGTCCGAAACTCCATCTAACGCCTGCTGAAACCAGCCGGCGTGAAGTCCAGAAGAAGCAGATCATCCGCATATGCCATTCAGTTAATTCTCAAAAGACCACATCTTGGAGGATACATATTCCACTCATTACTACACTGCCATATATCTGACCTGTAAAGATTGAAAAGAGTCAGGGCTAACACACAGCCTTGACATACTCCTTTATTGGCTGGTATGTCTCTAGATAAGTCATCCTCCGCATTTAATCTAATTATTGCACTGTTATCTGAATAGAGAAACTGAAGCATCTTCAACAGGCCCTGCTGTATTACCAGTTTCGCCAGTCTTCTCCATAAGTTACCCCAATATACATTATCGAGTGCAGAGGAGCGATCCAGCACCGCTACATAAAGAGGTCTAGCAGTATATCTCCCTGCCTGAGCTAAGCAAGATGATAATGTAATAACGCTTAGAACAGTATTCAATCCTTTTATGTAACCCATCTGCAGAGGCCTTAATAGTCCCTAGGTATCAACCCATTTGATGTTTTCCTTTAAAAGCAAACTAGCAAAGTTCTTCAAAGATACGTCAATTAAGGAAATCGTCCAATAACTCAGCAGGTCATTCCTTGATACTTTTGGAAAAACAATGGCCATCCCCTATGAGGGTGGAATATAACCTATCTTAACTATATGGGAAAACAGTTGGCGTACAATTTCAGACCATTGTGATGGGTTAGGTTTCAAAGGACTATTCATCACTCAGGCTGGCCCACATACCCTGTAGTTCTATTACTAAGTAAAGTAAGCAAAAGTAATTCCAATCCATACATTGCTGATTAAAACAAATGTTCAGGGGTATAACATATTAGCCACGTTTCTTTGTTTCGCAAAAAAAAAAAAAAAAAAACATTTGAGGATACATCGTACAAGTACTGAATGTGTGTGTGAAAAATAATGTGAACTAAGCACAATAGCATAGTGATATTTTACACTATTCAAAACGTACAGTTTCTTTTTACAAACAACAAGTATGAAGCATTAAACAAAACAAAGGAGAAAAAAGAAACCATTTTAGATCTAACAAACCCTTTGACCTCCCCTTCTGCCCACTTCTCCGCGATCTGTTATTCTGTGAAAAGGATCTTGTCCAAAGGGTTCAGAAAAGCTTCTCATCATGTGGCGCATATGTTCCTGATGCGTAGACAATGGTTCACTGTGGGTGGAAGACAACACAGTGTTAAGTCTTCAGAGAGACTGAGTAAAAAACATAATTTCAAATCAAAACAAAGTGATTTTATCTACCCTTTTAAGGCATGCTGGAACATACAATATGTGCAGAGGAGAGATGCTATGCTCCCCACATCTTCCTTAAGAACAATAAGTAGATGAGAATTGGCATTCACAATGCCTCAGAGCAGACAAAAGTGAAACTGCCCCCAATTGCATTGTGCAACATTCTGATACTGACCAACCTCATCAACACACACTCATTAAAGTACTACTCGGTTAAGGTCCATTTGTCCATGAACCAGTTCCTTTATAGTAGAGAGCAAGTTGACAGTGGGTGACATTAAACTTGAGATTGACATTGCTTAGTAGACTGTGAAAAAACATAGTGGGGTAGGTGTAATACCTAACTGGTCCTAACTTTAAGGAGATTGTTCTCTCAACTGATGTTTCTAAGGGCTGTCGATGTCTGTGATTCCAAAACCAAAATCACAGACAGAGTTGATTGTAATTTCTGCCTTAAACCATAGGGAAATTATCGTTTTATCCCTACCAGGGATGTGACAAGTATAAGGGAAAAAAAGGTTATAGGTATTACTTTCTACACTCTTCGGGGTGGGGAAAATGGCTTGTGGTGTCAAGGGGAAGAATTGGATTCCTATTCTTTGTTCCACAGGATTAGAGGATTCTCGTAATTGTTCCATAGACTTCAACCCATTGATGGAAAAAGAAACCTGATTGAATTTTCTTTCAGACCTAAAGATTTCAGAATCAGACAGGAGTGAGCTGAGGTTCATTCGTTTTTTTACTGGGGTACTGAAACTTAAGGACGGTCTTTCCTTACATAAATGGGGTCCCCATTGTTTATCAGTTGAACTTAATTCCACCTTTGACACAATATGTGAGACAGGCATGGTATCAAGAGAGACACAAACTCAAATGTAATTGTTGGAAAACCTTTATTGAATAACAAAGTGGGGTAGATGTAATGCCTAACTGGCCCTAACTCTAAGGGCAATGTTCCCCCAACTGATGTTTCTCGGGGCCGTCGATGTCTGTGAGTCCAAAACCAAAATCCGTCTGTCATAAAATATGCTTGCCCTCGCTCTTAAAGAAAATTTGACAGGGGTTCTCCTTAAAGGAAAAATGGTGATTCAAAAGAAAATGTAAACTACAGTTGGTTTCAGGTATTCTTAAATAGGTGTAGTCCTGCCAGTTCAAAATAGTTAAACTCAAAAGGTTTGCCCTTGGAAACTTCCACGTAGGGCTCTTTGCAGCAAATCCATAAGGTTGACAAGGGGCCTCATTACAAATCGCCCGGTATGGAAACAACGGTGGCGGTAAACCCGCCGCCACCGTTGTTTCCATGCCGGGCGATCACAACTCCTGGAGGCGGGAGGTGATGTTCCCGCCAGGTCTGACCTGGCGGGTTTAACACCGCGCCTGCAGGCGGACGAGGAAACACCG
This sequence comes from Ambystoma mexicanum, assembly GCF_040938575.1. Classification (NCBI taxonomy): domain Eukaryota; kingdom Metazoa; phylum Chordata; class Amphibia; order Caudata; family Ambystomatidae; genus Ambystoma; species Ambystoma mexicanum. Next base: position 791,209,248 of record NC_090932.1, on the reverse strand, counting down.
GCAGCATTACGAGATGCTGCCGGTGTTTCCATGATCCCCATTCCCATTGAGTCCCATAGGACTCAATGGGAATGGGGATTAACACCATTCCACCTCCGTGATTCCCGGAAAACCGGGGTTGTAATGCCCCGGTAATTCTGGGAATCACGGAGGCGGAATACGAGTCCGGCGGTAACCAGGCGGTTTTACCGCCTCGGTTACCGCTGGACTCGTAATGAGGCCCAAGGTCTCTTAGGGTTCCCTTCCCCAAGCTTTGACCCTTCCAGTTCCAAACAAAAAGTCACACCTTCTGTTAGGCTTCTCAGGGTTCGTTCCCCAAGCCTAGGCCTCGATTCACAAAGTACACCAATGTCTTTAGTGGGCAAACTTAGGCCCCTCTGATTTCACACAAACAAATAGTTCCTCTTGTCAGGATGTACCTTTCACTGTACAGTTCTTTCATGGGGGTAGTATCATAGACTTTCGAGAACACTGGGTTCTTTGTTCCTCCCAGGCGCGACCACACTGACTTACGGCCTTTCTCTTTTCACTTTAAAACTTTCTTCTGGCACCTTTCCATTCTCGTGCCTTTTCCACTATGCTCTTAGTCCTCTTGCACTTTTCTTTTACTTGTGCACCTGTGCACCGCTTTCCACTGGTTCCACTTTTCCTGTGCACACCTGCACTTTCTTTCACTATCTTTACCTTACTTGTGCACACTTGCACCTTATTTCCCTGCCTTTACTTTACTGGTGCACCCTTTCACTTTCTTTCACACACTTTACTTTCTTTCTTGGTTTCTGGGTCCCTGTCAGCCGCTCTCCTGTTTGTGGGTCGTCTCACAGCCCCTGTCTGTCTTTCGGGCTTCTCATGCCCCTTTCCCTGCTTGCGGGTCGCTCGGACCCCCACCCCTTGACTCTTCGGTCTCTTGTGTCCTCTTTCTTGCTACTTTTCACTTTGCAATTACTCTTGCACTTCTCTCTTTCTTTCTGCTTTCCGATTAACAATGTTCATTTCTTTCTGTTTTCTGTTTAGCAATGTACATTTCTTTCTGCTTTGCTTTTCCGCTTCAGCCACCCGCACGCTACAGAGTTACCTAACTCTCTCGCCGACTGAAGAACTCACCCCTAGCATGGCACTAATCAGAGGGTCCACGGGATCTTGAAGACTGAGGTCAGGGTGTTACCACCTGCCTCTCAGACACCTCTGGGATCGGCTCACATTCCAGGTTAACGAGCACTGGCCTGGACATGGCCAACAGCCTGCTGCACACCTCACTCCGGCTCCCTGGAGACGCAGGTCCCTGGCCACACTGCAACCCTCCTTATGCACCGGGTCAGCGTCTCGAAATTCAGGTCTCTTCCGGCTCTTCTAGGCTTCCATGTTCCAACCAGTAATTCCAGCTCGCTCACTACTTCTGGCAGAACCACACCTTTTATATTGTAGTGGAGAGTCAAGTGGAGTAAGGTGTGCACAGTTGTGGTTAAGTGCCTGACTCTATTAGTGGGACAGCCTAAAGGTGTTGGGTAGGAGGCCTTTCTTTGTATTCCATTGCTGTCCCTATAGGTAATCATCACTATTCTCGGTTGCCTCTTCTTCCTCCCAGTATTAGTTGGAAATGGGAAGGGGAAAATGGTTTGGGATTGAAAACCATTTCTAAACACTGAACTATTATTAGGTGATTGACAGGGAAAATAAGGGGATCCCCTAGCCATGTTTATACAATGGTGCTACTCCCCTCTTCGGTAGATCACCACCTACCCCTGACATCCAGCCATAAATGCACTGATCTTGTTGCTCCCCCATCCCCCTGTGTCTGAAATGTGAGGCAATAAATAGGTGTTGGGTTTAAAATCATGTTTCCTCTGACCCATCTCCCTGTCTGCTTTTGTTCTGATACGGTATTCCCACCTCTCTTGGATCAGGGACAATGGGGCCTGCATATGTTTAGTTTAGTTTATTATTTGTAGTGCGCTCCAGACCCGAGGGTATTCAGGCGCAAGGCAGAAGGATATTCAAAGCTTGGTTACACCATGAAGAAAACATTTGTGTGCAAGTGCCGATTGGTTGCATGTTGGCACGATCAGGTTGCGATATAGGCAGGTACATTGTGGCATGCATAGATTTACAAGGTGGTTAGTAGGTGCTGCTGGTGCCTGCAGTGTGGAGGGGGTTGTTGTTGCGGGCAGAGTCAGCGGGTATGTGCTTAGATGTCGACATCTTTGAGCCAACTAGTGATGCTCTGGCGGAACTTGTGATAAGTTTGATCGATTCTTAGAGGGGATGGTAGCGAGTTCCATAGGAGTGCTGCCTTGACCTGGAAGCTGCTGCCTCCGATTTTGGCACGTTTGGATCTGGGGACCCAGAGGTAGTTGGTGTTGGCGAGTGTGGTGATTCTTGTGGTAGGCTTCAAGGTGAATCTGTCGCAAAGGTAGCGGGGTGCTGCGTTGTTCAAGCATTTGTGGGTGAGGGATGCAGTTTTTAATTTTATTTTATCGTGGGTGGAGAGCCAGTTGTTGGCTCTTCTGGTATTGGAAATATGTTCCCTCTTAGGGATACCCAAGGCTGCTCTCAACGCGTTATTTAGTAGGAGTTGGATTTTTTTGATGGTTTGTTTATTGGCTCCTATATATAGAGCGTTACAGTAGTCCAGCCTGGATAAAATGAGGGCTCTGGCTAGGGTGATGCAGCTGTCCTGTGACAGGAAAGCCTTGCCAGCTCTAATCAACTTGCATGTATATGCCGTGGCCGAGGCCAAGGCATTGACCTGCTTGTTGAAGGAAAGAGTAGAGTCCAGGTAGAAACCCAGAGTTTTAACCTCTTTGGCGACAGTAATAATGTTATTGTCTATGTTAAATGCTGAGTATTCGGGACTGAGTTTTTTGAGGGTCGAGGGAGTACCCAGGATGATGATCTCTGTTTTGTCATCATTCAGGCATAGACCGTGGGTGGCCATCCATGCCTGGATGATGAGATATATCCTGTTCACCAAGGCCAAATCCTTGTTGTAATCACCGGTAAGCGGTAGGAGAATCTGTGTGTCATCTGCATAGTTAGTGTAGGTGACACCCAGAAGGTCCAGATTATCGAAAAGGGGCTTGGTAAAGATATTGTAGAGGGTGGATGAGACGCAAGATCCCTGGGGTACTCCGCAAGTTATGGGGATAGGGTTGGCTGCTGCCGTAGGAGAGAAGACTCTCATAGTCCTGTTGGCTGGGAAGGATTGTATCCATGCTATGGCTTCTTTGGAGAAGTGAGCTGCCGAGTTCAGGTGGCTGCATAGGACTCTGTGGTCGACCGGTCGAAGGCAGCTGATAAATCTAGGAGTAGAAGGAGGGCCGATTTCCCGTTATCCCGGAGTTCATCAATCTGTGACTTGAGGTCTAGGAGGGCTGTTTCTGTCCCGTGTTGGGGTCTGAAGCCAGATTGCCTGGTTCCTAGTAAAGAGTTGGTTTAAGTATTTTTGTATCTGGGAGTATGCCATTTTATCTAAGATCTTTAGGAGAAAAGGCACTGTGGTAATCGGGCGGTAATTGGTGGGTATTAGTGGGTCTAGGGTCTGCTTTTTTAGTAGAGGAAGCACCCATGATTCTTTGAGGTTGGATGGGATGGTATTGGTGGAGAAGGATGAATTGATGAGTTTCGTGATAAAGGGGGCTAGATCTCTGGCTGCATCCTTTAGAAGTTGAGCGGGGCATAGGTCGCCTTGGCAGTTGGTGGGCTTGAGAGATAGTATAGTATTTTCTGTTTCTTTTATGGTGACTTTGGAAAACTTAAATCTGGGGTGATTGGTGAGGTTACTTGGTTGCTCTGAATTGATGCTAGTGGGTTTGTTGCCAGAGAGTGTGGCTTTTTTCTTGCCAATTTTTGTTTGAAGGTTAGTGACTTTATTGGCTAGAGTTTGCTGAATGTTGGAGCACCAGAGTTGGTCTTTAATACAATTGTCTAGCACAGGGATGGGTGCTTCTAGCTCTTTGAGGATGACGAAGAGTTCTTTCGTGCTAGAGTTGGCTTGGGCAATTCTGGAGTTGTAGGTTTCGCGTTTAGCTAGGATGATTTATTTTTTGTATAGGGCTGTGATGGAGCAGAGGTTGGCTTTGTTTTCGTCAGAGGGTTGTGCTTGCCAGGATGTCGCCAGGATGTCTCACAATGCCTTTGTTTGCACAATGATTTTAGGTATGGGGTATACCATGAATTGAGATGGGCTTTGGGTTTGCTTAGTCTAAGTTTGAGTGGTGTGATGGAGTCTAGCAATGTGGTCATGAACTGGTTGAATTCCTTAACCATAGATTCGGGGTCCAGGTTTTCCGGGATGGCATTGAGTGTGGGGAGGATGAGGGCTAGCAGTTTGTCACATGTGATGTTTTTTTTGTTCCGGGTAGGGATGGACGGCGCTAGAGGTGCAGGAGCTGAGGTGGGTTTGGTGGTGGTTAGGGTAAATGTTATGAGGTGGTGATCTGTCCAAATCTGAGGGGATATGGAGGCAGTTCAGGGTTCTGCCTTTGTTGTGCGAGAGGAAGAGCACTCTTTGGGTGAATCCTTGTTCCGCTAGGATACTAGCCACATTGGCTACGTGTATGTCTTTGGTGTTGTTGTAACCTAAGTTCAGGTCGCCTAGTAGTAGGACGAGAGGAGTTTTTTAGGTTATTTGAGATGATATTAGATATGTCATCTTCAAAGGTCCCAATGGGACCTGAGGTCTGTAGACCAGGTATATTGTGAGGGTCTGGCTGTTGCTTATGTTAATTTTGGCTGTCATGTGCTCGCATGAATTGCTGACTGGGGATGGCGCTAGTCTGCAAGGTAGATTGTTTCTTGTTATGAGTGCAATGCCTCCACCCCGAGTATCAGTTCTATCTGATCGCAATATGGTATATCCGTTAGGTATGGCTAGTGAGAGGGCGGGTCCTGCTGCGGCGTGTAGCCAAGATTCGGTGACTGCTAGGAGGTCTAACTGTTCCGAGTGGATGATGTCTGCTACCTCTATAGCGTGTGCTACTAGCGATCTAGTGTTTATTAGGCCGCACTTGAGGCTGGGTTTGTTTAGTTCGGGTGTGGTGGGACTAGCTGTAATTTGGGTCTTGGAGGGGCTGAAGGTGGTTGGAGTGGGCCGGTGTTTAGTTGTTCGTTTGTTAGAGGATGCCAGGGTTCTAGCTAATGGTTCTTAGAGTTTTACAAGTCTTGAACGGAGTCTGCTGTTCCTCTCGAGGGTATTGCAAGGTAGTGTGATTTGTGTCTGTTGTTGCGGGAGGCAGTTAATTGGCCTGGGTTTGTTAGCGTGGTTGAGAGGTGGTAACATGGTGTTGTAGATGGTGTAGTAATGGTGCGTTGCTAGTGCTAGGAGCAGGATGTGTATGATGTTTGTGTAGGAAGTGGGGAGCAGGATGCGCATGGGTGTGTGCATTGTTAGTGTGGGTGCTGTAGGTGGGGGCGCTTGTGTCAGATTTGGTATTGGTGTGCTGCTAACTAGGTCGGGTCTAAGCCGTGTGGCTATGTGCAGGGTTCAAAATTCGAAAACGGCAGTAGTCTAAATGCAGTATGTGTGAGGGCGCAGCAATGGCTAGGTAACAAGGCAATACAATGCAGATACAGATACAGCTACAGCAATTCAAAGGCATAGGGTCACCAAGATTCAATTTTGCAAAGAGTGCCTAAAAATGCAGTTCAGAAACATAGACATAGGGTCACCTAGATTCAATTTTGCAAAGAGTGCCTAAAAATGCAGCAGTTCAGAAACACAGACATAGGGTCACCTAGATTCAGTTTTACGGTGAGGATAGTGCAATGGTGTGCATTGTAGGCTTGGGGTGGTATTGGTAGGCAAATAGTGCACAGTCAACAAGCAGGCATTATTGCAGAGAGGTGGCAGGGTAAATACAAATTAAATGATAGATAGGTGGGTAAGGTCATGGTTTCATAGGTTACTCACAGTCTCAATGTGCAATGGCAGGGGGTCTGGCCCTGGGCTCTGGTCAGCTCGGGACAGTCTCAGGACAGTTGCTGGCCTTACACTCAGGGCAGGAAGGGCCGGCTCACATCTGCTGCCTTCCGATAGGCTCAGGAAGGTAGTGGGTGGCCCAATCAGCAGGAGGCTGCTCTCTGGTGGGCAGGGTGGCCGTGGATATTCCCACAAATAACACGGGCGGCCATCTTGGAAGTGTGAACACCTCGTGTGTTCTGATGGCGAAGTAACAATGCTGGCAATGAAGGGAAGGCATCACAGGTTGTGTGCGTGGCGAATGCCTAATTAGTAACAATGAGCAATTGTAGAGAGAAGTTAGATTGGCTACCGCGCATATAAGCGCTAAGAATAGCCCTAGATTATTTGGCACTATAAATGCTGGTGACCGATAGCATACCTCCACGAGGGCTGCGCAGGTCTTTTTTGCTTCTGGGAGGTGTCGTGACCAGCTGCATCAGCATATCCCATGAAGGCTTCATGGACTTCTTCCTCTTCGCCTATTGTCCCGCTGGGATACTGCGTCTCATCTGGGAGTATCCCCATGATCACAACCCCAGATTCCCCTACCCAGGTGATCCTCCCTCGCTCGTCCACCCCTAGGATTGGGATCCAAGAGCAATGGCCCTCACCTGACCACCTGAATAGAGGATTCTAGGGAGTTACATGTGAGAATACCCCTAGGTTTCTCACATTCTGTTCCCCAAGAATAGTGGCCTTCTGCCCAAGAAACACCTGATGATGGTTTCTCAGTGGGTGGTTGTCAGGAATGTTCCTGATTAGAAGACCATTCCTGGGATTTACTTCTCTTTTCCTTTCGAGCAGATTGCTTCAGACCCTCTTGCCCTTCTAAAATCTTACTAGATGGAATATATGAATGATGGACAAAAGAGGTTTCTCTATCTACCCCAGTCTATAGGTTCTGTAAGGCGGTTTAGTGAGTAGGTTGATCTGATTCAAGGGGCAGTATCTTGTGGGATGTCCAAATCCTCGATAGGAATAACATTATCGATTCATAGATAAGGAGGTTACCCCAGAAGGATCATCTTCGCTCTTTTCTTTTTCCATAAGGGACTTAGAGGTTAAACCAACTTGTTCTTATACTGGGGCTGTTTTGGGGCAAGAGGATAGTAACTGGTTCTAGGGAGGTAGATTTCGTGGGGAATCCACAATCCTCCTCAAAAGGACTCTGAATACTCTCACATCCCTCTTCCAATTCCTGTGCAGGGTAATCTTTGGACACCATAAAAGAAGTCACGCGGCACATGGGTATCCCACCTCTAGGTTCCACCTCTGGCTGGTGAAGAGCCCCGGTTACTACTTCTATAGAACCACAGTTTTCAGAGCCATCAGGATAATCTGTAATATACTTATCCTCTCTCATTCTCAAAGCTGGTTTATGGTCAATAAAAGACCCAGATAAAAATATGGTGTCTTTGGGATTGAAGACTCATAGGAAGGTCTCAATGGAGTGGAGATCGAACAAGTTACTTACCTGTAACTATTGTTCTCCAGCATGGGTCTGGCATGGATTCACATGCTCATGACTATTCCCTGTCGTCAGGCTGGGAATCCTCGGTAAAAGAAAAAACAGTTTCACTTTCACTTACAAACTGTATTTCTCCTTTAAATCAATCACTGTCCTCTGGGTCTTACTACCCCCAGTCCTCTCTCTATATTCCTCCGCTGGCAGCCATCTTCAGATTTGGTAAGCATGTAAAGTGGCAGTATGACAAAGAAGAGCTGCAGAGGGCATGGAAGGAGAGTTCGCATGTGAATCCATGCCAGACCAATGCTCGAGAACAATAGTTATAGGTAAGTAGCTTGTTCCTTCTCCAGCATGGTGTCTGGCATGGATTCACATGCTCATGAATAACAAATACATATCAGTACAACATTACACAACCACAGGAGTTGGCAAGGCTCAACAGAAGCATTCAACTCTTACCTCTGGAAAAGACTCACCTCAAACAGGTTGCGCAGCACTGCTTGGCCGACTCTGGACTCCTCCCTGGAATCCCCGTCGACATAGTAAAATCTTGTGAAGTTGTGCGTAAATCTTCACGTAGCTGCCCTGCAGATGTCCAGTAGGGGCACACCAGTCAGGGACGCCGTTGAAACAGCGATCACTCTGGTGGAGTGGGCTCTCTGACAGTCGGGCAGCAGTCGGTTCGACCAACAGATGACAGTGCGTGATGCAGCCATAGAGTCACCTTGAGATGAAAGTCTGGGACAACGTCTTCCCATGGTTCACAGGACAAAAGTTGAGAAGTCTTCCGAAAACTCTTTTTGCGTGTGAAATACAACTTCAGGGCACGAGCAACGTCCAGCGAGTGCAAGGCCCTTTCAGTCGGTGACAAAGGCTTCGGGAAAAAAACAGGTAATATCAAAGGCTCGTTGAGGGGAATTCTGACGGAACCTTTGGCATAAAGGAGGGGTGCATCTGGAGCACCACCCTCGATTCATGGAAAGTCAGGTATGGCTGTTTGCAGGATAGGGTCTGGATCTCACCTACCCTATTGGCAGAGGTGATGGCCAGGAGGGTAGGAACTTGAGAAGAACTTGAGAACGGCTTGATGCGTAGGCTCAAAGGGGTCCCCCATGAGCGTCGTCAGCACCACGTTGAGTTCCCATTTCGGGGCAGGAGCCTTCGCTGGCTGGAAATATGGAAACAGTCCCTTGAGGAACTCCTTGGCGAGTCGATGAGACCGAAGTAAAGATCTTCCTGGAGACCTGGTGCAGTGGGAGATGGCCGTTAGATGTACTTTGATACTGTGCGCCAGCCTGGCTTTGGCCAAGGATAGCAAGTATGGAAGAATCTGCGGGGCTGTGACCCTAAGTGGGGTAATCTTCTGAGACTGTCACCACTTAGAAAAACACTTCCACCTGTGACCGTAGCACTTCAAAGTCAACGACGCCCTGGCCTTGGCGGGGACCTCCCTACAGTCCACAGGCAACTATTATCCTCCAAACTCTAGGGCTGCAAGAGCCAAGCCCTCAGGTTCAGCGATCCTGGGTCATGGTGAAGGATTGCACCTCTTTCTCAGGTGAGCAGATCCAGAACCACTGGAAGCTAGACCGGAAGCAAAACTGACAGTCTGAGAAGGTCCAGGTATCAAATCTGCCTCGGCCACACCAAGATGATGAGTAGTATCCTGCATTGGCCCTGTACGAGTGTGTTGATGACTCATAGCAGGAGACGCAATGGAGGAAACACGCCTTCCCACAGGAAGGAGAGCTCGTCTCCCAGGCTCGTCTCCCAGGCTCCTCAGCTGGTGGAATCTGCTGGCAAACTTCTGGCATTTGGAGTTCGCCGCCATCGAAAACAGATCGATCTGGGCCTGCCCCACTTGACGAAGATGCGGTCCACCTGGTCCTGCCGAAATTCCCAATCGTGGCAGGAGCGCAATTCACTGCTGAGGGATTCTGTGATGGTGTTCTTGACTCCTGCTAGGTGAAGAGGAACGAAGAACATTTCTTGTCCAACAGCCCAGCACCACAAGTCCTGCGCTTCCCTGCAGAGCGGTGGGGATCGAGGGCCCCCCGGTTTCCTGATGTAGAACATTGTGGTGGTGTTGTCCGTGAAACTCCTCACCACCTTGCCCTTCAGAGACAGAAGGAATTACTTGAGGGCCCAGAACACCGCCCGTAGCTCGAGGATGTTGATGTGCAGATCCTTCTCCTCTGGAAGCCAAAGACTCCTGGCGTGTAGATGTCCGGTGTAAGCCCCCAAACCTTCCAGAGAGGCATCCGTGGTGACCGTCTCCTGGTATGGCAGGGTTTGAAATCCCGTTCCCTGGGCGATGTGGGTCCCCACCACTTCACAGATCGCCAGAAATCCTCGATGAGAGGGATCTTGTCCGCAAAACCTCCGGACACTTGTATCCAATGTGCATCCAAGAATTCCTGTAGGGGTCGCATCTGCAATCTGAAGAGATGGACGAGAAAGATGCAGGATGATATCATGCACAGCAGCGACTTGATGGCATGTACCGTGGCCGTCTTCACTGACAACAGTCATTGCACCTTTCCTTAAATGGCTGCTAGCCTCTCCTCCAAGGGCGACGGCAGACAAGATATTGTATTGAGTCTGGCACCGAGAAACAGTGCGTTCTGCGATGGCATCAAGTAGGACTTCAAATAGTTCACAGAGAATCCCAGCTCTGTCAGTAGCCAGATGGTCCCCGTCGTATGCTTGTCGGCTAGCTCATGAGAGCAGGCACGTATCAGCCAATCATCCAGGTATGGGTATATGTGTATGCCCTGCAGACGCAAATGGGCCACCACTTCTGGCATTTGGAGTTTGCCGCCGTCGCAAACAGATCGATCTGGGCCTTCCCCATTTGACGAAGATGCGGTCCACCTGGTCCTGCCGAAATTCCCAATCGTGGCAGGAGCGCAATTCCCTGCTGAGGGATTCTGCGATGGTGTTCTTGACTCCTGTTAGGTTAAAAGGAACGAGGAACATCTCTTGTCCAACGGCCCAGCGCCACAAGTCCTGCGCTTCCCTGGAAAGCGGTGGGGAATCGAGTGCCCCCCTTTTTCCTGATGTAGAACACTGTGGTGGTGTTGTCCGTGAAGATCCTCACCACCTTGCCCTTCAGAGATGGAAGGAATGACTTGAGGGCCCAGAACACCGCTCGTAGCTCCGGGATGTTGATATGGAGATCCTTCTCATCTGGCAGTTACAGGCCTATAGCGTGCAGATGCCCGGTGTGGGCTCCGCAGCCATCCAGAGAAGCATCTGTAGTGACCATCTCCTGTATGGGAGGTTTTCAAACCCCATGGTCCGGGGGATGTTGGAGTGGATGCCCCACCACCTTATCGCTTGACAGAACTCTTTGTCGAGCAGGATCTTGCCCGTGAAGCTTCCGGACACCTGTTTTCAGTGAGCGTCCAGGAACTCCTGAAGAGGTTGCATCTGTAACCTGTATAAGGTAGATGCAAGACAACATCATGCTGAGCAACGACTTGATGGCTTGAACCGTGGCGGTCTTCATCGACAAAAGCTGCTGCACCGTCCCTTGAATGACCGCTACCCTCTCCTCCGAGGGTGATGCCAGCAGGATACCATATTGAGTCTGGCTCCTAGGAACAGCCCGTTCTGCGATGGTGTCAAGCAGGACTTTGGACAGTTGATAGAGAATCCCAGATCCATCAGCACCTGACGGCCGCCTCCGTGTGTTCGACAGTCAACTCTCACGAGTGGGCCTGGATGAGCCAGTTGTCGAGGTACGGGTATACGTGTATAGCCGGTAGATGCAGATGGGCCACAACCGGTGGCAGGCACTTTGTGAATACTCTGGGGGCTAACTTCAAGCCGAATCGCAGGGCCTTGAACTGGTAGTGCTGTCCCTGCACTACGAAGCGTAGAACCCTTCAGTGTTTCCTGTCAATGGGGACATGGTAAGTAGGCGACCTTTTTCCAGTTGGCCGAGCATGTGTTGCAACGTAACCATCCTGAATTTTTGAGACTTGAGATATGTATTCAGACGTCACAGGTCTAGAATGGACCTCCAGCTCTCAGTCTTCTTTCTGACCAAAAAGTATCTGGAACAGACTCCATAACCCCAGAGTCGCTGGGGAACTAGCTCCATCGCCCCTTTTCGCAGCATGGCTCGCACCTCCTGCAAGAGCTGAGGGATATGCTGCATCTGATGGGCCACCGGATGGATCCTCCGACACCTGTGCTGAAACTCCAGGGTATGTCCTTGGGCAAGAGCATCCAGCAACCATCTATCGGTGGTGATCTTTTTCCACTCGCTGACAAACCTCGTCAGTCGGCTTCCCACTGGGGTGCACAGGTGAGGGCTGTACTGGTCGGTTCAGGCTTGCTTTGGCGACAGCGGATGCTGTTCTATGGCCATGTAGGCCTGGGAAAGGCTTCTGTAGGCTTCTTGAATCATGTATCTCAAAGGCTGACAGTACGATGAGGAGAAAACGTTTGAAGACCAGCTTGACTTTCCTCTGAAAGAGCGAAAAGAGCGGTGCTGCTGGAGGGTGCGCAGGGAACCACCCATCTCTCTATCTACCTTGATGGCCTGTAGGGCCTCGTCAACAACCTTCCCAAAAAAGTTATCTTCGTCGAAAGGCATGGCCAGTACCTACGCTTGGACCTCTTGGCAGAAATTTGAGGCCTTCATCCAGCCTTGGCGTCGAAGGCAGACACCGTTCACCATTTGCCAGAACCCTGTGTCGGCAATGTCCAGCGCCAATGTGATGGGGTGATCCGACGCTACCTCCCCCTCCTGAAAGAGAGTGATTGCCTCCATCTTCTTGTCTTCGGAGAAAAAAACAAAAAAAAACAAAAAAAAACAAAAAAATCAACAAAAAAAAATAATAAAATTATAATAATAAAAAAATTAAAAAATAATAATCGGACCCAGCTTGTACTACAGCTCCCTGTAGTACCTGGCTAGGATCGCCAGTGCGTTGGCCGCCCTGATGGTGGATACCGCAGTGTAAATCACCTTCCTTCCCATGGCATCCATCTTCTTCCCCTCGCTGTCCAGAGGGACTGAAGATGATGAGGACGGGTTAGCCGACTGTTTCCTCACAGCCGCCGAAACCACAAAATACAGCATTGTTGCAACTTCAGGCACTTGGGCGTGGATTCCGGCACCCAATACTTCACCAGCCTGTCCCGTTTGGCCGGAACCAGGCAAGGGTTCTTCAAGAGAGCTGGGCTCTCCTGCCACACGTGTGCAGAAGGGGCACCGCCATGATTGTCTTCCCCTTGGCCTTGCGACACTGGTTCAAGAAACCCTCCTTCCTGGTTTCTTCGGGCACAAGCTGGAATAGCTTGGAGGCTCTGGCGATCATGGAATGGAATAACCCCACCTCATCCGATGAGAACGCCTTAGGCTGCAGAGATCCGCCACCCGCTGCAATGATATCGTTGTTGTGGCCGTATCTGTCCCTATACCTTTGTCTGGGTCTGCTGGGGGTGGCTGAAATGGGGGCGTCGGATGACGCTTCCTCTTCTTCGGTGGCGGCTGATCGGGGACCTGGGGGACCACTGGAACCAGGCCCTGCGGCTTTCTCTTCTGGATCTTTGACACCAAGGTGTGGAGGAGCAACAGGATGTCCAGACACATATCCCTTGGCTGGGCTGGCGTGATAGGAACACTAGGCCCTGCACCGTCATCCTCCTATTCCACGTCCTCGTGGACTGTGTGTAAGGACTCCAGTTCCTCGTCGTCTGTGGAAAAACTTCCATGGTTTGGGCCATCGTCTGGGACTGATGCAGGGCCTCCTTGCCCCCCTCACCCTTTTTCCACCCTGAGGGGACTGAGACTGTGCCCCTTTCTTTGGCGTGCCATCAGACTTTGCCAAAGTCACTGCAGCGGTTTCGGGCCTTGGGGGCAGGGATAACATCTGCGCTGCAGGGGTTACCTTTGCAGGGTCATCCCCCTTAGCCTTCGTGAGAGCAGCCACCAACTCTATCGTCGACAGAGTCTTATCCTGTGCCGATTGGTCCTTCTTGGGCAGTTCGGCCTTCTCCTCCGTCCGCAGCTTCTCAGGCTTCTCCCGCAGTTTAGCCAGGTTGGACGATTTCCTTTACGAGGAGGAGCTCGCTTGCCGGCTGGAAATGGATGCAGAAGGTGATGTCGATCGTGCCCTGTCCACCGTGGGACCCGCTTCCGCTGCGACCCCGGTGGACCCAGAACTGCATTTCCTGGCCTTGTCTTGGGACCCCACAGATGTGGCACCCTCAAAGGACTTAGAAGACTGCTCCTCGGACCGGCCGGTCCTGGGTGAGGCATGACCCTGCTCGGAGCACAGGGCAGAGGCCTTGGCAGTCAACAATGCTGCCAGTCTACTGTGCTTATTCTTCGTCGTCTTCTTGGAGAATCCGAGGCATTTCTTGCATTATCCTTCCTTGTGGTCTGGATGCAGGCAGTAGAGGCATTGCAGGAGCTTGTCTTCAACAAACAAACACATTCCCTAGCCCGCGCTTGGTGCAGGACTTGAAAAGGGATCTTCTTTCTGTCTTCTCCTCCCTCATTGTCATTAAAGGCGTGAAGTAGGCCCGATGGCATTCTGGAAACTTCAATGAGCTTCAACCTGGAGGGGCGTTGAAATTCACCGACAATGGTTCCCCGCTGTCGGCCTTTGGCTAAAACAGCACACAGACTCTTTTGGAACAAAAATAGACCTTTTACTGTCGAAAGCACAAAAAAGGTAGAAGCAGCTTGCAGAGCAAACTTGAGGACTCGCAACACTGAAGCGTGCAGTAAAAATCTGAAGAGGGCTGCCAGAAGAGGGGCTTATGGAGAGGACTGTCACTGAATGGGGGCAGTATGACCCAGAGGAAAGTGATTGGTTTAAAGGAGAAATATAGTTTGTAAGTGACAGTGAAACTGTTTTTCCTTTTACCGAGGAATCCCAGCCTGACAACAGGGAATATTCAGGAGCATGTTAATCCATGACAGACTCCATGCTGGAGAACTCTTTCTCCCTCGCTTTTGGCTCAGTAACTCCTCTTCCAGGTTTGTGGGACATAATTCCATAACATGGTCCCAATCTCCACAAAAAAAAACTGCGGACTAAATAGGAGGATTCTCCTTCATCTGGGGGAATGCTAAAAAACGTCAGAAGTGACCCTTTTCTTATTGGCTTCAATAAAGAATCGGATGTTAGGTCTTCCGGTAGGGCCTCCTTATACAACCCTGTCATTACAGAAACAGGTTCTAGTGAGAGAGATGACCCAGACGGCGATCCATTGGGGACCCCGTAAGTCTTGGTTCCCAAAGAGAGACTCTCCCAAGTCTGGGACCTTTTCTTACCGGTTCCCCAACTATCCACCCTCATTGACCGTCATAATATCGGGGTTTAGTTCACCATCCCCACTTTCCTGGTATTTCAATTCCTGCTCAAAGTAGTCCATAGGAACTTCAATAAAGAATGAGGGAAATGAGAGAGTTCTTTGCTTTCATTTTCTTACTGGGGAGGATCTGGGTCGAATTTTCCTTATTCCGAGGATGGGGAAGCCTCAGGGAGAATATCTGCTCCTAACATAAGAAAACACTCACTCCGTGGGGATGTTGGCAAGATTACTGATACTTCAGAGAGGTTAATAATTTCAGAAGTCATATGAAGAGGGATCTTGTGAGGTAAGATTATTGGAGGTTCTCAAACCATTTTACTATTGGTCTAGACTAAGTCAGATCAAATGTAAAGATCACGTTTTCCTGTGCCTCCATTTGTGAATACCGTGAAAAAAATTCTCTGAGCCTTTTCCGGTTTGGTGCCCCCTCTGGGTTTCTCCTATCCCTTATCCAAGAACTCATTCGGACCTGAGTTTCCCAGGGAGTTTCCTGTACCAATAGTCCCACCAGCTCATCTCTCTTAATCTATACCATATTGTGAGAAAGATTCAGGTGAGCATGTTTTATTTCCTCTCCTTGGGACGATAGAGGTAATACCCTTAACTTCTTTTTTGTCTTGTTTCCCCTAAAGGCATAAGGCATATGACAGAGTCGATCCTAATTTCTACCTTAAGCCATAGGGAAATTATCTTTTTATCCCTACCAGGGATCTGACAAGTTTAAAGGAAAAAAATGTTATAGGTGTTACTTTCTACACTCTTCCTGGTGGGGAAAATGGCTTGTGGTATCAAGGGGAAGAATTGGCTTCCTATTCTTTGTTCCACCGGATTAGAGCAGTCTCGTTAGGTTTCCAAAGACTTCACCCCATTGATGGAAAAAGGGGCCTGATTGAATTTTCTTTCAGACGTTAAGATTTCTGAATCATACAGGAGTGCGCGGAGGTTCATTTCTTTTTTACTGGGACGTTTTATAGGGTACTGAAACTTAAGGACAGTCTTTACTTATATGAATGGAGTCCCCAACCTTTATCTGTTGAACCGAATACCACCCCTGACACCATATGTCCCCCTCTTGCACTGGGCTGTACCTGTACCCATACAGCCCACCTTTTTCTTCCTGCACTTATCAGACCTACCCTGCCTGCTGCCTTAAACCTAGCACTTGCCAATTGCTGCCTGCACTACCAGTTTGTTGGCTTTATTATTTATTTATTTACTTATTATTTGTCTGTTCTCCTTTGCTTCGCACTTTGCACTTCTTCCCCCTTCCATGCACTTTTCCCCTCCCCCGCTCCCATGCACCTGCACGTTCTCAATGTCACTGGGCCTAGTAAGATTGCTGTTTTACCCTCCCCTGTTCCCCTTTCTTGCCTGGTCACGCTCTGAAACACTTGTGTACGAGCGCGATAGAAATATTATCAATATCAATATGTGAGACAGGCATGGTACCAAGAGAGAAAAGGGCCTCATTACGAGTGCAGCGGTAGCCGTGCCAAAAAAAACCAGCAGGCTGCCGTGGGACCGGTAATTCCATGGAGTCCCATAGGACTGCATGGGGATGGGGACCATGGAAACACTGGTTCCTTCTATGACAGAGCCGGTGTTTCCATGTTCGCCTGCAGGCAGGTGGTGTTACTTCCACCAGGTCAGACCTGGAGGGAGCGACACCTCCCACCTGCAGGACTCGGAATCAGCCGGTCCGGAAACAACTGTGGCGGCAGATTTACCGCCACCGTTGTTTCCAGACTGGCTGACTTGTAATGAGGTCCAAAGAATCAAATGTAACAGTTGGAAAACCTTTAGTGAATAACGTAATGGGGCAGGTGTAATGCCTAACTGGCCCTAACTCTAAAGGGATTGTTCCCTCAACTGATGTTTCTACGTGCCATCAATGTCTTAGTCCAAAACCAAAATCAGTCTGTGTCAGAAACTGTGCTTGCCGTCACTCAAACCAAATGTGATAGGGGGTCTCCTTAAAGGAAAAATGGTGATTCAAAACAAAACGTAAACCACAGTTGGTTTCAGGTATTCTTAAATAGGTGTATTTCTGCCAGTTCAAAACTTTTCACGTAGGGCTCTTTGCAGAAAATCAAAAGGTTCAAAAGGTCTCTGGGTCTCTTGGGGTTCCCTTCCCCAAGTTTTGACCCTTCCAGTACCAAACAAAAAGACATAACTCCTGTTAGGCCTCTCAGGGTTCCCTTCCTCAAGCGTAGACCTCTCTTCACAAAGTTAACCAATGTCTTTAGTGGGCCTTTTAGGGTTCCCTTCCCCAAGCTTAGGCTTATGGAGTATGTACAGAAATGGTAGTGTAGTATGTGCAGTTTCAGTATGTGGATGGTGTAGGCGTTTTTAAAAATTGGATAGTTGTGAATAGGTGCCAGTAAGGGACTGTTGGTGAAATCGAGTGCAAAGGGAAGACGTATTGTGTGTGCTTTATTGGGGCGTGGCCTTAGCTATAGCTGGGAAAGCGCACATGCCACATCATGGATTTCTTGGGAAAAATCGAATGCAGAGGGAAGAAGTATTGTGTGTGCTTTACTGGAGCGTGGCCCTAGCTATAGCTGGGAAAGTGCATGTGCCACATCATGCCTTTATGAGCATGGAACCTTAGCAAGTGGAATTGTGAGGATTATCCAATGAGGATTAGAGGTTGTTGTTTGACTGAAGGGGCAGTGACTAATTTACCGAAAGGTAGATGTACTACGGTTGGCGGACATGGAGAGACGGCGCGTGCTTATAGTTGGTTTTAGCTTTGTGCACGATCTGCACAGTTATGCCGTGGAAAGAGGTTTTGATACTGACTTTCAGTTGGAAGGAATGCAGGCTTTTTGGGCCACAGTTTATGAGTGGGGTTTCGGCTGCATGGATATTCTTTGCAAATATGTGGCCTCTGTTGGTACTGTGGATGTGGTGGTCATGCATTTTGGAGGACTACATTTGGGGGTTCTTTTGAGAAAAACTCGATTTATCATTACTCTAACATTTTCAAAGACTCAATTGGCTGCTGGTTCCGGTACATAGACGACGTCTTCATGATCTGGAAAGGGACTGAAAACGAACTTCTTGCTTTTGAACTATGGCTAAACTCACGTAAAGTGTGCATAAAATTCACGATTGAACACAACAAGGATCGAATACCATTCCTAGACCTAGAAATCCCACCGACAACTCTCTAAGAACCACTCTCTACCGCAAACCCCCATATCTAAGAATACCCTCTTATAATACACAAGCTTCCACCCTGCAGGCCTGAAAATGAATCTACCCTTCTGGCAATTTTTAAGAGTAAGACGCAACTGCACCACTCTCAGGGACTATGATCTTAAGAGCGACGAATTAGCCACTCGTCTAAAAAGAACGAGGCTATCCCAGTCACATCGTGCGAGAAGCCCGCAAAAGAGCAAAATACACCAATAGAGAATCCCTCCTTAAACCAACAACAAGAGAAAAACACCACCAAGATGACATGCGTCACGACCTTTACCTCTCGGAGTAACTCCATCAAAAAAGTTGTACTCAAACATTGGGACAAACTTTACACAGACTCTTTCAAGCCTGCGAAACCAAGATTTGCATTCAAACGAAGCAGAAATTTGAAGGATCGTCAAGTACATACATACGAAGAAGCTGACACTCCAAGCAACCTTCAAACTGCTCGGTCTGCTCCCTGACCGGAAATATCAAAACCATCAATCTAAATGGCAATCCTTGGACCTTCAATTCCTTCACCAACTGCAAGACCAAGTGGTCAGTCTACATTATAATTAAAATGTCCATGCAATCTGATATGTAGGCAAATGTAAAAGAGAGATAAAACAACGTATATGCGAGCATAGATCATGCGTCAAGAACCAAGTAGAGGACAAACCCCTAGTTGCACATTTCAAGGCAAGGAAGCACAGACATAATGACATTTTCTGGGCTGTTTTACAAACTGCCAGAAACCCATTTCGCGGGGGCAATAGAGACCTGGCATTACGCAAATTGGAACAGAAATGGATCTATCGTTTAGACTCTGTGAAACAAGGCCTCAACATTTCAATTGAGTGGAACCTCTTTTTCACCCAGTAATGCCCTGCGATACCATTGTTCCACAAAAATCCCTTTCAAGCCATTTACTGACCAACAGCCCGTACATGACTGTATCTCACTATGATCTGTAACACTAAAACTACTGTACAATTCTGTATTGTGTTACCCTGTAATCATCATTGCAGACGATAGTCTTTTGTGTCTACAAAGACACGTTAATTATATACAGCTAATAGCAATCAAAACATTTGTACTAATTATTTGTGCCACATCATGCATCATACTAAACAATTGTTTGTAATTATGTGTCTAGTGGAACGTCTTTTCACCCAGTAATGCCCTGCCATATCAGTGTATACCCCTGTTCCCCTCCCTTGCCTTGTCGCGCTCTGAAACACTTGTGTACGAGCGTGATAGAAATAAAAGATCAATCAATCAATACATAATTGTATCTTACCACGGTCTGTAACACTGAAGCATGCAACTGCAATATTCTGCATTATGTCAACTTGTACTATTTTTTGCAGGCGGGCCACGTTAAATGATATGCAGCTAACACTTGTACTGATTATTTCTGCTACTTGATTTACTCAGACCATGCAGCACACTAATTTGGGCAATTGTTGTGTCCAATACATCTGCCATGTTAATCAAACAGCCCTTAGCACCATATACATCCATATCAGCAAAGGCAAACTAATCCTTGTCCGACACATGCGCGGTTCATGCAAATGCGTACACAATAAGTGATGAAGTTTCTCCTTCTTCATATAAACACTCTGTCGATGTAAGCATGCGCGTAGTCGAGAAACTGCACCACTCCATTGATACAGCTCCGGAAAGAGGTAAGACAACTAGCGAGGCTCCTATCACAAGACACGGACTATCAGGTTTTTACAGCGAAACCTAGCTCTCCCACCTAGGCACGCACTAAGGAAAGTTCCAATTGTTTCACTTCCATTTTTCGCAGCGGCGCACGCCCATTACCCTCCGTACAGCAGAGCCTTTTTCTAAGCATATTTCACCGCTATGAGCTCACCAATCTAGGCATGCCTAAGAGATGCTTGCTTCCTCACTTAATCTTCGACTTTTGTTGCACTAAGATTACAAATAAGTGCCATTAACTTGCGGCACAGCTGAACCACCCACAAGACTGCTCTCCCTCTTTCAAGAGCACGCACGCTGGATTCACCAGCTTAAATGGTGTGACAGTTTAAGTGCCTGGTTTCCCTTTTCTCCCCCTTCTGTCGAGCTCTCCTCACCTGAACTGCCGGAATTGCTGTTGGGGTCCTGCAGACGCCGTCGAAGTAGATAATCCTTCTCCTTTTTCCGATGAGCTTGCTTGTCACGGATGGAGGCCACCGTGACCGCTGAGGAGAACAGCTGTCCGAGGACCTCCCTTCCGGAACCAAGCCAAAATAGGGGAAAAAACCCTGAATGGGGAAAAACCCTTGGACTCCTCTGGTCTGTAGCACGGAAGGCGTAGTTCCAGCAGAAAGTAGACTTTAAGATGAGTAGGAGGTAGGTAATAGACTGGATCCATATGAGTAACTGAAGGCAACACTGCAGCGGAACAGGGGAGTCCTGCAGTGGGGAGCCGGAGGACAGGACTCCACGGAGTTGCCCACCAGCCAATGCAACAAGCAGGGCCAGGACTGGAGGAGAGGTAGGCAATGGAGAAAAGCGCCAGACAAGTAGCGGAGAGAGAAAAGAAAAAGCGTAGGGAAAGGGGCGGCGCCTATCCGCGGGGACGGGACCGCAAAAGAAGAGAAACAGTAACCTAACCGCCGAGCCGCGGCGGCTGCAGAGAAAAACTGGAGGGGAGAGAAGGTAAGAGGAACACTCGCTGGAGGGCGCGAGTGACAGAAGCCTGGACAGAGCGAGGCAGGAGCGAAGAAACCCGGAAGAGCGAGAGCTTCCAAAGGATAGTTGCAATGCAGGGACCGCTGGGCCGGGAGAGAAGATATCCTCCCAGTGGCCCTGCGCTACAAGGAGGAAAAAGTAACGGACACAAAGGAGGGACTAGTACCTCCCGTACCTATGTCCCAAAACCCAGCGCGGAAGAAGCCGCCAGTCGGAACGTCTGCGGGTGACAAATGGCATTTAAATGCCACTCATTGTGTTGCATTAAGCAGTCCTTTTTGAACACGCCGCTCAATTCACTCCATGCAATAAATGATCCTTGCAGTTTCTCTGAGTAACCCTAGCCTTTCATTCCCACTTCAACAGGCCTTTCCAAATGTTCCAAAGCTAATCATACTCCAGCAAGCAGGTCCATTATTGAACACCCACACCTTAATGCCACCCACCGGCCTCCAGGTAATACTCTGTCATCGCTACTGTATCAGCTAGCTTTCTGATTATTCTCTAATCAACAATCATAAAACGGATATCTTTATTATTTAGATACCAGAGTCTGACGCCTCAGACTAAAAACCAGCCACCTGTGCCTCCGACAGTTGGCCACTCAACTTAGTTTCTCACCATGGCGCATTCACAGTAATTTAGGTAGGTTCACCTTCTTGCAGTGCTCTCTCTTGTCATTTTTAGCATACCACTGATCACCCTTTTTAAACTAATTGCAATTTTCAACTATTTAGGTGCGTGTCTATCCCTATCCAACATTGTCCTTACCACAATCCATGACCTGAAGACAGTTCGGTGCCTACAGCAGCGCTGTTCCATCTATATAGCCCCTGCCCTACTTCCACTACTCACCGGACCAGAAACACCAACATGTTTGCGTATTGCTACTTGATTTAGCAATACATGAAATAACAGTCACTTGTTCTACCTACTAACCCACATTTATGTATATTATACTGTTTCTTGTTATGCATACCCCACGTGCCACTTGCGGCATATGTCTATTTGTGTAAATATGTGTCTATTGTTAAATTAAACTTTGTTTTAAGATTTTTTGCTCCTGGTGATCTTCTATGAGCTAGTATATACTAATCTAGTTTCACTGCTAACACAAAGGTGACCGCCTCTTGCGTTAATGACAAGGGTAGCCTTTGACTCTAATTCCTTTTTGGGGCAAATGTCGTGTTTGCTTTTGCTCGCTTCTTTAAAGAGGTTGATGATAGCTGTGATGCAGCTCTTTCCTACAGCAAAGGTGATTTTCTCAGCGATCACACAGAGACGAAAATGGGAGCATGCCGGTGTCAGTTGTCCACAGCTAGAGGTTGAGCGACGTTGGATAAATAGAAGCATATGCCACTTTATGTCCAGTGTTGGGATGTTCTGCACAGACTATGACAGCATTAATAACCAGCAAGAGTTCCAGTGGTTCCAGGGAAATCTCAATTTGTTTTACTTCCATTGGCAATGCTGTTGTGTTTGCCACTGTGCACAAAGCTTTGCAGAGAATCCTGTAGAAATGTTACATAACGGTTCATCTTCAGTGGGAAAACATGTAATGAGGAGAAGTAAACAGAAACTGAGCAAAAAAATAAAAATAAATAATGAGTACATGTACATAATGAAAATACAACAAAACGACAAACAAAATATAAGTGTTTTTACACACCATCCTACACACACAATCCCCACCCTTTTCTTTCACCCCGCCACCCCTAACACCTTCTCAACCCCTCCCCACCTCTAGTGTCTGGCACGGTAATGCCGCGCAATGAACGGTACGGTGAGGATTCAACGTTTGTTTTTACGATGGTAGCAATAGTATTGCCACTGAGGAGGCAAAGCAATTGGGAAATGTGCTTACTGGTCGTGGTGTGTACACAAACAGTGTGATGGAAGGTTTCGTTTTATAGATGAATGTGGGAGGCCATGGCGAACGTGTGCAAGGTAAGGGGCATGTATCATATTTGTATGCATGGACTGCACGCACTTGCATAACGTAGTTACTATACATTTCCTGTTGGTTTTGTGGGATCATTGTTCCGACATTTGCAGTACATGCATTACAATCGGAAGACCATATTGTGAAGTGTATAACCTAAGTGGCAGCAATGAAGTTGTTATGCATGCAGTGTGTGCATAATATCATATGATGTCCTATGGCACTTCATGCTGTTTGTATTGCGCCTACATACAAGTGTGTGAAGGCGTGCCAACGAAAGGGACGCAGATAAGGGCGTGGTGAGAAGAGGATAGCGGAAAGGGAAGAAGGACTGTTTATGAATTGTTCGGGTGCGGCTCTAACGGTACTTTGCGAGACACACATGCTATATTCTGTGCTTTTGAACATGCTGGCCAATGGAAATGCGATTGTTGGAATTCTCCAATGAGGTGGTTAGAGTGTGCGTCACAGGAAAAGGCGGCCATATTTTCTGTCCTTCTGTGTAGTAAGGCGGTCAAAGATGGCGAAACGCAAACATTTACAGTGGGTGATCGCTTTATGCTCGATCTGCTCCAGTATGCCATGGAAAGAGGCCTTATTGGCAATTTAAATTTGGACAAAGTGGAGACTTTGTGCTGCGGTGTCCCTGTCCATAGTTTCCACTATTTGCTTGAAGAATGTCGACGAGTAGCCACTTTAGGTCCTGTGGACGTAGTGACAGTGCATTATGGAGCATTCCTTATGGGTTCAATAGCTTGTGCAAGTGTGTACCGTCAACTGAAAAAGATGATGGAAGAAGTGATGCATATTTTTCCCACTGCGAAGCTGCTTTTCTCCAGTATACCACCAAGTCCAGCATATAACAATTCCATTTAATGTTGTCGGCAGCCAGAGGTGGGAAGGCGTCTTCTCAACAGAAGTATGTGCAACTTTGTGCGTGCTGCTGGGATGTACTCCTGTACGAATGAAAACATTGATAATGGATATGTCCACTTTATCAATGGAAGTAGCATTTCATTTTCGGACAGTGGCAATGACATTTGACTTTCGATTCTACTGCAATGTAGATGCTATTGTAAGAATGTGAGGCACAGAGCAACAAATAAAAACCATTATGAAAGGCAGCAGAAGGAGTTGTTACTGTGGAAGTTTAAAAATAAAATAGAACAAGGCAGCTTTCTTTAAAAGCCACCAGTACAAAGGACATACCCTACCTTGGTTGACATTTGTTCCCCTACTCTCGCGCGTGGACACCTGCAAAAAAAATCAGACATTGCCACAGCAGCAGGGTTGTAAGTGTAACATTTGCTGATTTTGCAAACATACATACTCAGTTTGAGATTGTGGAGGACACATGATTGCGCAATAAGCTTTCTGCGTGTTCAATGCACGCAGAGAATGTGCTATTCCATATATTTGTTAACCTTACTCTAGAGGTTGAACCTATGGCTGTGTGCTGTACGAGGGACATGGTGTGCTCTGTGGGTGAATGGCGCATACATTACTTGATAGTCAAGGGAAAAGTGCGTCTGATGGCAGTTCTGTGCAGTGTATCATGTGGGTTTGTATATGTATGTAGCAGCTACACTGAAGTGATTGCTTTTGGTTTGTTTGTGTGAGACTTTGGGGATGCTCGATCTAGACAACATTGTTGTTGATTGTGTAGGGAGAAATGTACACCATGTAACACAATATACAGTGGCGTTTGTGCTGAGGGAGGTAGTAGGGCAGGCAATGATTCTGTTTCCGATCTCCTGCATAATTTTGTTTCCCAATATGCAGCCGCCCATTTAGGGATGTTATTCTTAATTTGGTGCCGATTTGGACACAGCGTAGTATATTGTGCAGTAGTGTATTTGTGTCTTTTACAACTTGTGCCATTTTCCTACTATACAAATGGGATTCTATCTGTTCACAGCACAAGCATTTTCCGCCCACAAACTGCTTTCTTTTTCCTAATACTGCATGTTCCTTTTGTGCCCCCTGTACACTCATTGCTTTTGTGCCCTTTTTGGAAGTGCAGGAACAATGTTTGTGTTTGCTGTTGCGCACTTGCGCCCTTCAAAACGCACTGCAACACACACAACCAATTATTTCATTAGGTACCTATTTCTACCTATTTCAACTGCCGTTTTTTCCACACTACCACATTCCTTCTGTTTAGCAAACAAATGTGTGGAGGGTCTATGATGCGCATCGCACTTACTCCTTTCATTGACACTTGGTTTGTGACAATGTGAAAGGAGCATTCTGTGATAATCACATACAAAACTCATTCCTAAAGGAACGTTAAGCTACAGGTGCGCTATTACAAATACAGCATCATTTCTAAATACAATATTCTACAGGAAACTTATGTTTACAGTGCCCTACTAAAAACCTATGAAATTCACTAACAAAAAACCTTGTTAACGGGACGTTATGGTTAAGTTGCACCACTACAAATGCTAACACCCAGCACCCGCCGTAATAACGCTGCCTAATGCTCATAGAATTACGTCGGGTGCTGGGTGTTAGAGAGCACATGCTCTCTAACACCCAGCACCCGCCGTTGTTAGACAGAATCATATGCAGTACCCTTTGGGAACACCACACACAATTAAGACTACAAGTGGCAGTACAAATTCACCTTTGGTACAAGCCTGTACCACACAGTAAAAGTGGTAGCGATGGCTGAGCAGCCAGACTTATCTCAAGAGCAAGTGAGCAGTATCAAAAGTTACACAAAGGACAGCAATTAGTATGATTCAAACAAACACTTGACTCAAGGTTTTTGAGTAAAAGAATATACATGCAGTTCAAAAATCACACTCTTGATATACTACACCACTCCCAATAGTTTCCAGACAAGTTAAGCTCACAAAATGAAGTGGGAGCAAAATGGCACTCTAGTAATTTAAAAAGGGAGGGAAAGACAAAGTTAAGCAGAAATTGAGCAGCACCAACAAGTAAGTAAGCAAGGCAATCTAGAAAGAGGAACTACAGTGATGGAATCAAATCAAAAAGGCTTAGGGCAAAAGTCAGTAGGACAAAAGTCTTTTGTTTAAGATCACACAGTTCAGAGTAGTTCACGGTTAAGTCTTTGCCAAGAGTTCCGGATGAAGTTGGTTGGCAGAAAAGTTAGTTTAAAGAGTAGAGAAGGACAAGCACTCAGATTGACGAAAGGTTTCACACCCCTTCACCGCGGCTGGACGATACGAACAACCGGATTTGCACAGTACCTTTAAATGGAGAACAAGCTGTAGCTGAGGAGGGCGTTCCTGGCAGTTCCTGCAGGCTCACGGTTCCTGAAACGACTGTCGGACTGACATGAAGTAGGAAGACTGGAGGGTCCTGCACTGCCCAGGGAAGAAACCAGCAGCAGAGCAAAGCAACAAATAAAAGGTGCGCTCCTTAAAACCAAGCAGGGTCCGACCTTCCTGGCTATCCGGCCCACTGTAGCTCTGTATAGCGAATTCGACCAGAGGAGGGAGTCTTGGCTTGCAGTTTGGGCGAGCTGGTGGTTCCCACCAGCTATGGGGAAGAAGATTCCTTTAGGATCTTCTCTGTCGTTGGAGTTTGAAGATTCGGACCTGCAGCAGGGCTTCACCGGGCGGTTCAGTCATGGTAGGGGTCCTCTTCCGTCAGCTCCTCATCGGTTCTTTCTTTCCAGTGGCGACTCTGCCTTTCCAGACCCAGAGACCTGCTTTTTATGCAGTTTTCCCCCCATTCACACAGCCTGGCTGTCAATCACACAGCAGGGAGGCTGTCCTGGCAGGACAGTCACCTAGTCAATCAAACAGAAATGCGACTTGGGTTACCAAGGGGACCCATGGCAGGTGTCCTAAAACCCGACCCTCACATTCTGCCTACCCAGACTTTCAGGCGCCTAAGGAGGGCTTCTGTGTAGAAGCCCGCAAAGAGACGGTGAACAAAGGAACCAAACCTGGTTTGGCGCGCAGAGAAAAACACAAGAAAGACATTTTCAAAAAGAAATGGCGAATAACCCCAGCCGGAACCGTATAAAAACGTATATGGTCTAGCAGGTTTAAGTTCGAGGCTACCAAGATAGCCTAAAACAATACCAAGATTATTTAAGATAACCGTGGTAGGAAAAATAGGGTAGTTACCACTGCCACCAGCCAAGTCTTGATGAAAAGGGAGCGAAACAATGCTCCAAGAAAACAGACAAAAAGGGATAAGTATTAACCCTTTCCAATACTCCATGTAAGATGGTTTGTACTGGGTCTGTGGATTTAAAAAGACTAATAAAGTCAATGGCAACTTTACATGTTCTGGGAGACAGTAGTCAGTCCCAGAAAATGGAGTCTGAGTTGGGAAGTCTAAAAGACAACCCTGTGTCACTGCACTGAAGGTGCTGTGTAACACACAGTAAAAAGATGATGCCTTTGGAGTAGGTGAGGCTCCACAGTATATGAACACAAGAATGTTAAAACACAAATAGCAAAACACAGGTAAGAGTGGGAAAAAAGGCTCACACTCTTACCAGGTGAAAAACATAAACCCTATAAATCCAGCAAAGCTGCTGAGGGAAATTAGTAATTCTGGGAAATTCTCCCTACCACTCGTCCCCCGGATCCCTGCAGACTAAGGGGCAGGAGGATTTAATCCACTCCTGGATGAATCTCTACCTCTAGTCGGTTAAAAACATCCTAGAGAGACCATCAGCATTTTGGTGGTGACATCCTACTCTGTGCTCAATGGTGAAATCAAACCCTTGCAGGTAAATTGACCATCTCAGAAGTTTGGGGTTTTCCCCTTTCATTTGCATTAACCATCTCAAGGGTTGGTGGTCGGTCTGAATCACAAAAGTAGATCCATACAAGTATGGTGTAAACTTCTTCAGAGACCACACAATGGCCAAACATTCACGCTCTATGGTTGCCCACCTTGTTTCTGGTTCCTTCAGTTTCTCAGTGATGAAGCAAATGGGGTGCTCCCTACCTTTCTCATCCAGTTGAATAAGGACTGCACCTATATCTGTATTGGAGGCATCTGTCTGCACAATGAAGGGTTGGTGATAATCAGGAGCTCTTAGGACTGGAGCTTGACAAAGGGCTTTCTTCAGGTTTTCAAAGGGTTGAGTGCACTCCTCATTCCATCTAACCTTTTTAGGGAATTTTGGAGAGGAGATCACATTCAAGGGAGAAGCTATGGTCCCATAGTTATCTATGAAATTCCTGTAGTACCCAGTGAGACCTAGGAAAGCTCTCACTTAGGTTTGAGTAGTAGGGGTGGCCCCGTTTTGTACAGCTTGTACTTTGCTAGGCAATGGCCTTATTTCACCTCCTCCTACCTCATGACCAAGATTAGACCACTTTGCTCTGACTAATTTGACATTTGCTTGCCTTTATGGTCAGATGGGCCTGCAAAACATATCCTAAGTGATCAATATGTTCTTTCCATGTAGGGCTGAACACTGCAATGTCATCCATGTATGCCATGCAGAAGTCCTCCATCCTATTCAGAACTTGATTGACCATCCCCTGGAATGTAGCAGGTGCATTGTTTAATCCAAAAGGCATAACCTTAAACTGGTAGAGGCCTGCTGGGGTTGAGAATGCAATTTTCTCCTTGGAATGGTCTGTCAGGGCGATTTGCAAATAGCCTGATGTCAAATCAAAAGTACTGAAGTACTTGGCTGAACCAAGTCTATCCACCAGTTCATCTGTCCTTGGCAAAGGATGGGCATCAGTCTTAGTGACTGCATTTAGAGTGCTATAGTCCATACAGAATCTCAACTCCTTGGATCCTGCCTTTGGTACTAGAACAACTGGACTAGACCATGGACTTGTAGAGGGCTCTATAACCCCGAGATCAAACATCTTGTTGACCTCTCCTTTGATGTGGGATCTCACATGTTCTGACATTCTGTAACCTCTGCTTTCCTTTTTTTTTAAATGTATTTTTTATTTGATTTAGCTGATATTCAACTTTTCAAATATTTTATACAATTACACAAAAACCAGATTTCCTAACAAAGACAGTGCTACCACACTATACAGAAGCACATACAAAAAAACACCACAAGGTATAAGCACATGCATAAAAAGGGCAAAAGTAACCATAATTTATAAAATGGGCTACTCCCCTAGGAACATGCTGAACCTCGTTAATGACTTAATGGCACAAACCATCAATGGGTATAAAACACAATATTAAACGCAATACTAAAATATCACTGAATGACACCTTTATAGTGACCTTGAGACGCACTTCATGACTTCGGTGACAGCTCTTTGTTTTAACCTCGAGTTTTAAAATTATTTCACCTACATCTTTGCCCCTTGGTAGCACCAATCTCAAATACTGCAATATTGCTATCCACACTCTTTCTCTTGGTGATGAAAACATAATTTGCCATTTCAGATCTTCTGAGGACTGAGTGTGGAAGACAAGTGCATTCTGCAGACATCTTTCACATATCAACTTTAATGCTGGACATTCAATCAGCAAGTGTTGCAGGGTTTCCTTTTTCCCCCCATCCAGACAATATCTGCAGTAGTTCATTTCATGAGTAATTAGTTTACGCCTGGCTAATATGTCTCATGTGCTCCATAAGTTGAGTCTGAACCTCAAAAAGTCAGCACGAATAGCGGGTGATGGGGCTTTCTCTAAGTATGGGGCCAACACTCCATAAGGTTTTACACCAAAGGTCCAACAATTGAAGTCTTTATAAAGAGTACATTTGGTTAAAGTCCTCGCCCAATCAGCGCAATAGCTCTTCCCTTTCGCACTATCAGGGTTCTGGAGCAACAGTTCAAGTGTTACATTTGCATCTCCCATATGGTTCAACACACACTTCAACCATTTTCTTGGGAATCTGTTTCTCGATTTCAGTAAAGCCAAGGCTAAGACATTTAAAACTGTACCGCTGTTTGCTCCTAAAATGCACTTACGTAAGAGCGGGCATTGTCTCCAACTTATCTAAGCCTGAAGAGACAGCAACCCTAATTCATATCGTATTAGCGCGATGGGCACCGCATGATTCTAAGGCCTCCCAGGGATGTATTTTGTCCAAGACCACGTCTTCTGTGCCATACAGTAAGATCGGTGTCACTTTCCTTTTATAAAATTCCACTATGTGTTTCAGGGAAAATTTACCAAATCTCTTCACTAGAATTCTAGACTAAGAGATATCAATTGTAACAACTTGGAATGTCTCCCTGAGCACATATCCAACATGCCCTGTGCATTAGTGATTTAAATCCCTAGATATTTATACTGTACCACCTTTTCCAAGTTAATACCCTGAATCGACCATGAATGCCAGGGACCGGCTCTCGTTGTTGCCACAGAAGGGGTGCATGATATTACCTGTGATTTGCCCACGTTAATAATCAGGTGGTTCTCAGCAGCATAACCCCCTACCCTTGATAACATCCGCTGCAATCCCTCTGGGGTTTGGGACAATACGACCAAGTCATCCGCATAGAGTAGGTAAGGTATCTGATGTTCACCTATTCTGGGAGGATCACCCATACAATCCATAAATGTATGGCCTAAATCCATGATGAAAAAAATTGAACAAAAAGGCTGCCAGCGCACAGCCTTGTTTTAGTCCCCGTTGGGTTACAATTTCCGGAGACAACTTCCCGTCTAAGGAGATCCTTACCCTCATCGATGTTTTGGTATGAAGCAGAATGATCAAGGACAGTATGGAAGACGGGCACTCATGGGCCTCAAGTTTTCGAAACAGCAAATCCTGATCAACAGAGTCAAATGCTGCTTTGAAGTCAATGAAACCCATGTACAAGGGTTGTAATCTTTCCGCCTGCTGAGCCTTGATCAAATTTAGCAACATTATATTGGGGATTGTACCCAAGCCCTTTACAAATCCTGCCTGCATAGGATCTACCAATTTTTTTGCCTTAACCCAAGCTTGTAGGTCTCTCAATATCAGACGACAGTATAACTTTCCTGGAACGTCAAGCAAGGAGATAGGTCTATAACTGTTTGGGTCTTGTCTATCCCCTTTTTAATAAATGGGGACAGTAATTGCTTGAGTCCAGGAACAAGGTAATGACTGCGTTGCATTTATTGAGCAGAATATTTTAAAAAGAACGGCCGCCCAGGCTTCTGGGAATTTTTTCAATTCGAAGTTAGAGCCCATCAGGACATCTTGCCTTCGAATTGGAGGCAGACCTAATCAAGATTAAGATATCTTCGACATCAAATTTTAAACGGAAAGGCAGCTGGTGTCTAAAGTTTTCACAGAGTTCCGTCATGGGCGGGCGGGCGACCATACAACTGCAAGAAGTGGGCAATCAACTTCTGAGTTTGCACTGTATTCACTTGGAAGCTTATTTGCGAGCCTGAGGTGCTATGATTTATGGTCGCCCACACTTTTGATTTATTCTTCCCAGCCATGTTTTTCAGCATGCTTGCTCAATCCTCTTGGAATAGAGTTGCACGTTGGCTTCTCACCCAATTTCTAAAAAACATTTTTCAATTTAGAGGCAAGAATTTTCCTATTCAACAAGGGTTCAGTTTGTACTGCTCTCAAATCTGCGCACAGTTTTGCTTTCCTTTCTTTTACCTCCTTGTTAAAAACATGAAGATGAAGTGAGGGTAGCTTGCTCTTGCTACATTGGACACGACCATGATGGATTAAATCTGGCTTTTCATTATTATCATTCCTTAACAAGAGGGCATAATCTAAATGACCTCTGTCTAATAGTCGATCCAGATTCAGAACCTCTCTCTCTGACCATCGAAGCTTTTTTCCACCCGCAAACACTTCACCAATTAAGTCAATATGCTTTAACTCATTTCCACCAATTACTGGGTCGCACAACCATTGAACTTCCAGCTTGTTATGGTCACTGGCCTCTGTATTTGCCACACAAAAATTCAGTACCGCCGGCCATAGATCCACATTTACATAAATGTAGTCAATTACCGACTTACTGTCGCCCTTTTGCCATGTCGGCTCGGGGGGGGGGGGATATCTGATTCAAATGCTCCATTTAACATTATTAGCCCTCTAGCTTTAACAAGTGAGTGCCATCTTCTCCATCTTGATTTGTTCTTACATCCAACCTCACTTAAAAACAGTTTAAATTTAGATCCCCGCTACTACAATCCCTCTTACATTGCGCTCCATAACTACCAAATCCAGAGTATTGTTGATATCCTTAATGAAAACATCATCCGACATGGCAGCTGGGTTCCAGTAGATGTTTAATAGGGCGTAAACCTCAGTGCCCATTCTTGGTTTTGCCAACATCATGTATCTATTTGGCATCGCCCCAAGACTCAGAAGTCACACCTCTCCCCATTTTAACTGCTATTACCATGCCTGACATCGGGCGGCCAATGGCCAATTTAATGGCGGGGTTTAGGAGTAGTTCGTGATTGTCCCAAATTGGTACCTCAGTGAACCATGTCTCCTGAAGGCAAACAATATCGTATTGATTCATATCTTCTTGATCGTTATTTATAAGGTGTGAAAACCCCATTGTGTTCCAACTTACCAAGGAGATCCGCTCTTCCCTCCCCCAAACTTCCCCCTACTTCTGAGTAGGTGCACTGTTTCTGTTGCCTGAGGTTGGGCCCCCATGTCGGGACTGGTGTTGGTTACCACCATCTAAACCCTTTCTTGGACTTCTCATATACACACACGGTGCTGATTGCTTTATCCTTTTGTCAGATAAAATCTCCAATACAAATCCCAGGGCAAACTACTCTGGACTTGAACCACAATATTAGTGGGTTTAGCTGGTGCTTTACTGTAAATTCCACCAATGACATATCTGTAGAAACCACATCCTGCAATTGGGGAATATCAGAAAAGATAGCCATCACCGCTCTCCTGTTGAGATCGTATTGGGTGCGGGGGGTCTCCTGCAAGACAGCACTAGAGGAAATGCTACCGGGATGCTTCTCGGAGGGGGCATACAGGGTGTAGGCATGATGTGGACTCCCCCAGCATTAGAGGTCACCTCGTCACCTTGGACAGTTTGCCCCTGCATTTTCATGAGGGCACTCTCAATTAGAGTGATTATTGGTCCTGATATTTGCGATAAGTCCCCTATGGACCGACCAGCTATAGGTTGAAAGCTCATAGCACCTCTTTGGGTATCTGTCTCTTCTGCAATCTTTGACGGCTCTGTTAATTCTGCACTTATCTGGTTATGTTTAACCATATACATGGGCACTCGGGTGAGGTACATTTAGTCCGACTGCTCCTTCCAGACCCATTCTACCTTTATCCCTGTGTCCCAGCTCTGGGTTGTGCGGGCCACTTGGTCTATCAGAGGGCAGGAGATTAGTTGGATTTACCTTCACCATGTATTCTTCCACTGCTTTCTTGATCTCTACACGATGAGCCAGCAGAGCAGAATCCGTGCTCCCCAGCTCTAGAGTTACCTTTGACACAGCCTTTGCTGTTGTTTTTGCCTGAGGGGTTGATATTTTATCCAAGGCCATTATCAACCTTCGCTATTTCATCTACTAGCTTATCTAATGGTGGATAATCCAGGGCTTGGAGTGGGCAAAAGTTCAGAGTCCCTTTCCTGCGGTGGAGTGCTTGGGCTTGATATTTTTGTTTAATGGCCTCAGCTGTGGCCATGGTGGTACGTTTTGGGACTGCAAGTACCTTAAAAATGTGTTTAACTGAAGATGTACCTATATTTTTCGGGGTCAGTTGATTCTTCGTCAATTTTTTTGCTGCTCTTTTGGCCACTGAGGTACCTCTTTTATTATTATGTTTGCGGGATGGTTTGACTTCCTCAGCCGACTTATCTTTTACATGTGATACAGGTACATCATTCGAACTTGCATACACAACATTCAGACTATCTTCCCCTGTTATCATATAACCACCCCCGCCTTTTGTACTTTCCAAGATAACATCATCAAAGCATGGTATAACCAATACAATAGGATTGAGTTTTGAATTCTCATTACAAACCTCTCCAGGTATATCATTAAATTCCACATCCCCTTCTGTTTGAATGGCCACCGAGGACATATTGGGTTTTTTATCTCTCTTTAAGACATACTTATCAAAACTTCTAGATAGAGAATCTACATTGGCACCCTGTCCTTCCATAATTTTGGCCATACTTTCACTCTGCAAGCTTAATTTCTGTTCACATGCCTGGAGAGATCTAGACATAGTGGTTAACACTAAACTCATGGCTTGCAAGGCGACCCTCCCAACCATTATCTGTCTGCTGCAAGACCACAGATGTATTCATGTTTCGATTACAAATTGACAGTTCCACATCTTCCCGTCCATCATTCACCGGGTGAGGTACAATTACCGACCTCTCTGACACATTTGCAACTTCCCACTCATTATAAAACGAGTGGGATTGGCTTATGGAACTCTCAGAGAACATTACTGGAGAGGCAGAAAAATTGTCCGAAAGACACTATCTGAGAAGACTGAATCGTTTGCATCCAGATCAATAACAGCAATATCCAATTTATCCTCCACACAAACAATAGGATTAGGGAGACCCTGTGCTGGGACCCCAGTTACAGGGAGTGACTCCAATAATGCAGTATCCGAGAGGGAACAAACCTGTGGTCGGGTCAGCGATTACTCCCCTGTTAGGGGGTTTGCTGAATTCTTTTCTAGTACTCCCATTTCCACAAGGTTTTGAGGGGTGTTTCCGGTTTTCGCCCGGAATGCCGAAAGGGACCCATTACAGAATTGGCGAATATCAACGTTTCCCAATACAGTATCCCTTGTACCACACCTCCTGGGCGTGGAGCATGATTTGGACGGGTCGCCCAGTTTTCGAACTCCCCCCGCATTGACCCTCTTAAGGGGACTTCGAGGTGGGATCCCTGATGTTAGGGTAAGTCGCATTGTGCTAAATGCACCCCCCTTACCCTCGTGACTCTCAATGAGCTAAACAGAAGCCGCCGGAGAGCCCCACCGCCCCGACGAAGCGGCAAAGCGTGACTCTCCGGGAATCCACGGGTGCGCGCGTGCGGTGCGCGCAGCTTCACAATTTTATAGCGCCGCCCCCAGAGGCGTTGTTAAGCCTGGGGAGATAAGAAGTATGGTGTAAGTACACACACAGTACTTCAAAAAGTGCTTTTATAATCCACTCATTTAGTCTTCTTCACCTTCTGGGCTGTGTAGTCAAGCTTCAGAGGATATTGGAGAGACGAGCTCTTCACGAACTTCAGCTGTACAGTGCAGGGAGCAGGGAGGGAAGCGGCAAAGCGGGACTCTCCGGGACTCCACTGGTGCACGCGTGCGGTGCGCGCAGCTTCACAGTTTTATAGCGATGCCCCCAGAGGCGTTGTTAAGCCTTCTGGGTGATGTAGTCAAGCTTCAGAGGATATTGGAGAGACGAGCGCTTCACGAACTTCAGCTGCTTAGTGTAGGGAGCAGGGAGGGAAGCTGCAAGGCGGGACTCTCCGGGACTCCACAGTGCTTTTCACAGGTAAACAGTCACCAGTGAGAATATCATGCTGGCCCCATTGGGTCAAGCCTGGTGAAAGTGAAAACAGGGAGGCAAACTGATTTAACAGAATTTTGCACTCCTCCTGTTCTTCAGATGTCAGTTGATTAGAGAGATTGACTCCTATTTGATCATCCAAAGGTTGGCCTCTGAGGATGAGGTTCACTCTCCTCCTCCTCTTGAGCTGAAGCTAGAAGCAAAGCTCCCACTTCTGGTCGTGAGACATATGCCTTCAAACAGTTGGTGTGAAAGACTCTGGGAGTCTCCTTAGGTCTGCTTAAATCCACCAAATAGTTCACCTCGCCAAGTTTGCCCACAACCTTGAAGGGTCCTATCCATTTGTTCTGCAAGGCCCTCTGCCTTGTTGGCACCATAACTAATACAAGCTGGTCTTGAGTAAACTCAACCATGCTGGCCTTCTGTCGCCAATGTTTGAACAGAGCATGACCTGCTTGATCACTAGCTTCTGCCATCATGTGCGACATTCTCCTCCGGATACATATCACATAGTCAGTCACACGACTGGCTTGAGGGAAGGAGCACTCTCCAACCCCTCCTTAATCAGGGCCAATGGACCTCTGACTGGATGGCCATAGAGAAGTTTGAATGGACTGTAAACAACTCCCCCCTGAGGGACTTCTCTATAAGCAAAGAGATGGCATGGCAGTAGAAGGTCCCACTTTCTTTTAAGGGGTTCCTCTAAAGCTCCTATCGTGCTCTTCATAGTAAGATTAAACCTCTCTACCAGTCCATTTGTCTGTGGATGGTAGGCTGTAGAGAACTTGTAAGTGACACCACCGTTTTTTCCACATGGCTTGCATGTAGAGGGCCATAAAATTGGATCCCCTGTCGGATATCACTTCCTTAGGAAACCCTACTCTGGTAAAAATACCAAGTAGAGCATTAGCCACATCCTGAGCAGTAACAGTTCTCATAGGTATGGCTTCTGGGTATCTTGTAGCATTGTTTACTACAACCAGGATAAACCTGTTCCCTGAAGATGTGGGAGGGTCAAGGAGACCAACAATGTCGATGCCCACCCTCTCAAAAGGAACTCCCACCACTGGGAGAGGCACCAGGGGTGCCAATTCTTCGCTCCACTCTTGCCAGAGGTTTGGCAAGTATGACAGCTCCTACAGAATTTGTCAACTTCTGAACCCATTTTAGGCCAGTATAAGTATAAGGAGAGCCTTTCCTTGGTCTTTTTGAATCTCAAATGACCAGCCAAAGGTATCTCATGGGCCAACTGTAGGAAATGGAGTCTGTTGGCAAGAGGCATTATAATTCTTTTGCAGTCCCCAGAGACAGACTCAGTCAGCTCACTGTAGAAGAAGCCATCTTCCGAGCTTAACCTATGCTTTCCAACTTCTTGCCCATCAAGTTGGTTAGAAGCCTGCTGTCGAAGACCCTCGAGAGCAGGACACTCCCTTTGTCCTCTGTTGAAGTCTGCCCTGTTGGGTCCACCTTCTGCCAGTAAAGACTGCAGCTCAGGATGGTCAACAGGGTCAAGATCCCCAACCAAAACAGTGTCTTCTTCCAGATCTGATTCTTCAGAAACTGGCTCAACCACACAGGGTTGCACCTCACACTCTGCCTCAGCAGGTGGGGTGGGGAATCACAGGTGTGATCTTGGACAATCTTTGGGATGTCCTTGTGGGTAGCACATGGGTGCTGTCTTTTTCCTCGAGGTCTTGGGTTTCCCGTTTGCCTCAGTCTTTCTAGAAATAGCAGTGAGCAACTCCTGTGGAGTGGGAGTGATAGTTTCCTCTATCAACTCCTCTGGAGAGCCTCTCAAGGTTCTCTCCCTTGCAGGCCTAGTGAGCTCCTGCCTCCAATTACTGGGAGGCCTGGGGGAGCTGGACACAGCTCCGAGAGTTTTCAGGTCATTACCCAACAGGATTCTCCCAGGCACTTCACTCTGCACACTAACAGGTATTTTGACAGTCATATCATTACACTGGATGAGAGCTGGTAACTGGGGAAGCATTTGCACAGGGCCTCCAGCTAACTTGCTGAGGCGTTTGGGTGCCTTAGCAACATCCTCCACCTCGAAAAATGATTCATCCACCACAGTTATGCTGGCTCCAGTGTCTCTGATGGCAGGAGTCTCCTGGCCATTCACAAGAACACCATCTTTATAATACTCTTTAGTATCATCGGGGATGGAATTATAGACATCTAAATTCTGTTGTTCCCACAGGCCCAGGAACACTAAAGAAACACTAGCTGAGACTTTCATGGGTTCATAAGCCAGTAGGTCAAAGTTTCCACTTGCCATAGGTACTTCTTCCTCTGGGGAGAAGCCTAAGGAGACAGTGTGGACCCTTGAAGGTTTACCTTTACATCTGGGATCCCCTTTCACATGGTCAGTTGACCCACAAACATAACATTTCCCAAATGTCTTGATGAATGGGGGTTTGTTCTGACCACCATTTGGTTTGGGTCTAGATGGTGCACTAGCCTGATTCGGTTTTCCTTGAGGTTTACCCTTATGTTGCTGTTTTTGGCCCTCTTTTGGTTTGGAGGTATTAGAATTCTCCTTGTTATCTTTCTTTGGCTGCTTTCCCTCATCCTTCTTCTGAGTTGCCCCAGAATCCTTGTGAGTAGCCCTGTTGGCAACCCACAAGTCAGCCGCCTTAGCCAACTTCTTTGGATCTATCTCCTTAGAATCAGCCAAGTGCTGTCTGAGCTCAGGAGAGCAGGCATCATAAATTGACTCCAACATAACAAGGTTTCTCATACCTTCATAAGTGTTCACTCTGTAACCCTTAACCCAACCATCTAAGTTTTTCAAACACTCACATACCCAGGTAGCCCAAGGGGTACCATCATGCTTTTTGAGGGTCCTAAACATCTTAAGGTACTGGGAAGGGGTCTTCCCAAATCTAGCGATTAAAGCTAGCTTCACACACTCATAATCCATCCTATCCACCTCCCCCAATTCCATCACAACATCAGATGCAACAGTGGGTAGCCTAGAGAAGAGCCAGGGAAGCAACTGATTCCCTTTAAGACATTGAATCCCATGGTTATATTCAAACATTGCCAAACAATCCAAAATATCAAGCTTAACCTCATACATATCCACAATATCTTTAGGCATACAGGGTCTCTTAGGACTGCAAGACCTAGAAGACTGTGGGAGAGAAGCATTTTCAAGAGATAACCTTTTCATTTCTAGTTCATGATTCAACTCCATTTCGCTGAGTTTAAGTTCTTGGTGTTTTTGTTCAGGTTGAGCATGTAAACGTTTGAATTCCAATTCAAGCCTCATCTTTTCTAGAGCAATTAATTCAGGGCTGAGTGTAGGACCTGATGGGTGCCAGTGGACAAAGGTTGAGGTTGCTGAGCAGACAAGGGAGCAGTGAGGTGAACATTTTGAGACACATCTACTTCCTCCAACTCATCAGTAATAGACACATTATCATATTCATTATTTTCCACATTTGCTGGAGAGTCAGGCATTTCAGATCCACTCCCCTGATGTTGGTTCTTTAACAACTTTTCAATCAATTCAGACTTTTTGCCTTTGGCAGAGATTCCCTTCTCTACACAGATTTTTTTAAATAATCCACAGTGTAACTATGGAGGGCCTCCTGACTGTAGATTTCCGTATCAGATATGATTAATATTGCTTTTTAGTGATGTTAGTCTTGTGGTTAGTTGATCCAAGGTAATAGCAGTACTCTAAGTGTAATTACCATACTTGATCCTCACCGCTGTACACCAGTGTTTGGCAGAATTATATGCAGTACCCTTTGGGAACACCACACACAATTAAGACTACAAGTGACAGTACAAATTCAACTTTCGTACAAGCCTGTACTAAACAGTAAAAGTGGTAGCGATGGCTGAGCAGCCAGACTTATCAAGAGCAAGTGAGCAGTATCAATAGTTACACAAAGGACCGCAATTACTATGATTCAAACAAACACTGACTCAAGGTTTCTGGGTAAAAGAATATACATTTATTTACACATTAGTTGTATAACATTTCACTAAAGTAAAGCAGTTCAAAAATCACACTCTTAACACACCACACCACACCCAATAGTTTCCAGACCAGTTAAGCTCACAAAATGAAGTGGAAGCAAAATGGGAGGGAAAGACAAATTTAGGCAGAAATTGAGCAGCACCAACAGTTAAGTAAGCAAGGCAATCTAGAAAGAGGAACTACAGTGATGGAATCAAGTCAAAAAGGCTAAGGGCCAAAGTCAGTAGGACAAAAAAAAATGTGCTCTAGATTACACAGTTCAGGGTAGTTCGCGGTTAAGTATTTGCCAAGAGTTCCGGATGAAGTTGGTTGGCAGAAAAGTTACTTTAAAGAGAGGAGAAGGACAAGCCCTTGGATTGGCGAAAGATTTCACACCCCTTACCACGACTGGATGAAACGAACAACCAGATTTACACAGTACCTTTAAATGGAGAAGAAGCTGTAGCTGAGGCAGACGTTCCTGGCAGTTCCTGCAGGCTCACGGTTCCTGAAGCGACTGTCGGACCGACATGAAGTAGGAAGACTGGAAGGTCCTGCACTGTCCAGGGAAGAAACCAGCAGCAGAGCAAAGTAACAAATAAAAGGTGCACTCTTACAAACCCAAACCGGGTCCGACCTTCCTGGCTATCCGGCCCACTGTAGCTCTGTACAGCAAATTCGACCAGAGGATGGAGTCCTGGCTTGCAGTTTGGGCCAACTGGTTGGTCCCACCAGTTCAGGGTAAGAAGATTCCTGGA
Organism: Ambystoma mexicanum; assembly: GCF_040938575.1. NCBI lineage: Eukaryota > Metazoa > Chordata > Amphibia > Caudata > Ambystomatidae > Ambystoma > Ambystoma mexicanum. The sequence continues at coordinate 791,169,484 of NC_090932.1, read as the reverse complement.
GGATCTTCTCTGTCATTGGAGTTTGAAGATTCAGACCTGCATCAGGCAGTTCAGTCGTGGTAGGGGTCCTCTTCCATCAGCTCCTTGTCGGTTCTTTCGTTCCAGTGGCGACTCTGCCTTTCCAGACCCAGAGACATGCTTTCTATGCAGTTTTCCCCCATTCACACAGCCTGGCTGTCAATCACACATCAGGGTGGCTGTCCTGGCAGGACAGTCACCTAGCCAATCAAACAGGAGTGCAACTTGGGTTACCAAGGGAACCCATGGCAGGGGTCCTAAAACCCCTCCTCACATCTTGCCTAGCCAGACTTTCAGGTGCCGAAGGAGGGCTTCTGTGTAGAAGCCCGCAAAGAGACGGTGAACCTGGTTTGGCGCGCAGAGAAAAACACGATAAAGACATTTTAAAAAAGAAATGGCAAATAAACCCAGCCGGAACCGTATAAAAACTTATATGGTCTAGTGGGTTTAAGTTCGAGGCTACCAAGATGGCCGAAAACAATACCAAGGTTAGTTAAGATAACCGTGGTAGGAAAAATAGGGTAGTTACCACTGCCACCAGCCAAGTCTTGATGAAAAGGGAGCGAAACAATGCTCCAAGAGAAACAGACAAAAGGGATAAGTATTAACCCTTTCCAGTACTCCATGTAAGTTTGTACGGAGTCTGTAGATTTAAAAAGATTAATAAAGTCAATGGCAACTTTATATGTTCTGGGAGACAGTCAGTCCCAGAAAATGGAGTGAGTTGGGAAGTCTAAAAGACAACACTGTGTCACTGCACTGAAGGTGCTGTGTAACACGCAGTAAAAATATGATGCCTATGGAGTAGGTGATGCTCCACAGTCTATGAACACATGAATGTTAAAACACACACAGCAAAACACAGGTAAGAGTGGGAAAAAAGGCTCACACTCTTACCAGGTGAAAAAAAATAAACCCTAGAAATCCAGCAAAGCTGGTGAGGGACTCAGTAGGTAAGGGAAATTAGCCATTCTGGAGAATTCTCCCTAACAGCCATAATAACGCAGCCTGCACAAATGTATGGAATAGATTTCCTACAATAGGTAGTCGGGCTGCTTGGACTTTAGGGAAGACCTAGAAATATTTCTTCTTCCCAATGCAGAGTATACCATTTTCCTCCAAGGGCAATAGCTGTATTTTCTAATTAACAGTTTAATGAGTTTATCTGATTTCTGTATAGAATCCTTCAGAAAATCAGACTTCATGTATGGCGGTAGAAATCAAGGATTGCAGGCTTCTAAAGCATCTATAGCTGGACGGTCTGTTGATTGTATTAATACATTTGATTTGGTCAGCAGTAATTCTCCCCCTAAAGGTCTTCATGGCCATTTTGTGGGAGCTGTAGTAGCCTGAGTGGGTTTTCAGAAACAGGTTGCACTGCAAAGCAGTGACATGGATTACTCCCTTCACTTTTTGCAGTCACTATTCCCTGGACACAAACGGTAGGACAGATGCAAGATGAAGGCAATCAGGATTACAAACTTAGTTTGGGTTAAGTGCCTCCTCCTGTTATTGACATTGCGAGAGAATCATTGCAAAAGTATGAGGAAAAGTTAGAGAAAGTTGAAAGTTGCTAACCTTATTTCTGACTCCCTGTAGTGCCTGCACCTCACTCAAAATTATAGTCTGATGTCATTTGAGGTCCTGCAAAGAAATGAGACTAGGGAAGGGCATCCAACTGTATTTTGTGGCTACATTCTGATGGGAATTTATCACGAGGCAAGCAGCCAGAGCCAGTAGGAACCTTTACACTGGCCAGTTTGCGGACTGGAACCATGGGGGCAGTTGCTGGACCTCCTCCCACACCAGAGGCTTGAGGCCTCACTTGTTTGTAAAGGCGAAATCCCCCACTCTGTCCCCGATTGCTGGGCTGGGTGCTGGCAAGTGGCTGCGCTGGCATTTGTACGGCTGTCGATTCTCGAGGCCCCCCCGCTCTCTGAGCGAGTGTGCATTGTTGTGGGTAGCCGGTAAATGTGTTGCTTTTTGCCTATTTTGTAGGAATTGGTCTGCAGTGTAGAGAAAGATTAGGCAGAGAGGACCTTCCCCACTTGATAACAACGGGCCTAAGAGGTAAGCCTAGCCAACGTTTTATTCTAAAAATTTCTTGCAGCGAACCTTCGCATTTTACAGACAATGCACTGATGTTATACTTCAGAGGTACATAGAAATTATTTCTGCAGTCTTGCTAATTCTATATCTTGAGGTACAACTAATTCTGGTAACATTCAATATTAGTACAAAATTGCTAATCAAATTAGTTTGTTTGCTAATCAAACATTTTTTAATTAGCAAAATCTGCTAATCAATTTAAATAAAACTAATTCATGTCTTGTGAGCGTACATGAACTCCCAAAGGATTGCACGATTCAAGAGCACAGAAATACAAACATGTCCCAAATGTGGGGAAGTGAATGCAGGGATGATACATATGTTCTGGGCATGCCCGGAAATTGGGAAATTCTGGGGAGAAGTAGCCCACCGCTTAACCGAGAAGGGGATTACACTAGATGTGGAATCTGTGTGGGCATGCATGGTAGGGTTTTTTTCTAAACCGCGCAAACTGAAACAAGGGAGTAAACTCAAGGACTTGGCCTACATACTTGCCAAGCGCAGAATTGCAATGGCCTGCAAAGCAAACAATAGGCCAAGAGTAGAGGTCTGGTGGTACGATCTCCTTAAATGGTCAGAGGCGGAAACGGCAGTATGGAACGAAGCGGCCAATAGGTGGGGGAGATGAGGAAACGGGAACTCTGATGGCCTGGAGACACTTAGTGGCCACACTGTCAGGGTCCACCCAGGACTGCCTAAATGAATATGATTCCTCTGGGAGTAAAGAGGGAGCGGTATCCCAAGATGCAACAACGGCAGAGAGCGAAGGGGAGTAGGTTCAAGTTAAAGGGGGGTAAATGGGGAGTGAGGGGATGTTTTAATGATATTGTACATGATGCTTGAAGTTATATGAAATGCACTGTTGAGTTTGGTTTGTTGATTGGTTGTTGTAAAAACGAATAAAAATTGCTTTTGAAAAAAAGAAATATTTTCTGTACACTATTTTTACAACTCTGTAATAAGTGCCTTTGAGCAGGCTGTCTGCCACTGAACATCCACAACGTACTTACAAGACGTACTGTTCTTTCTCCCATCACCTCCCATCTAGTACCACTGTAATTGAATATGCTTTCAACTTTTTCATTTACCCATATTAGCCATTCTAATACCCAAACAGTAACTGTCTTATTACCTTCCGAAAATGTTACAAATTTTGTTCCGCACATACCCATCTCCTACTAAATTAGCACGCACATCGCAGAAAAACAGCATTCAATGTTTCTTAACAACGTACAACAAGTACATACAGTGCAAGCATGCAAACAGGATGCCTTCCCCTTACCGTGCACACTTCAAGCATAGGCTTCTGCAGGTCTATGTACAAATAGACCTTCTGCCACTGTTTTTGCAAACACACCACAAATACAAACTTATTGAACAATGCGTTAGCCTCCACAGTCCCATTTCCATGCCTGCCACCCTGAAAAGGGACGTATATGGCACGTCTAATCCTGAAACTACAGCAGAATCTGCAGCGTTATCATGCTAGGAAAGGGGAGGGGGAAAGAAATTTGAAACAGGGTAGGGGATTGGATCTGTAATGGTGGCTCTGAAAGTAATTTTTCTTTTTTGATTTGTTTCTTGTTTCTTTTTACCTGCATGCAAACATCCTTTCTTTAATCTTTACATATGCTTCGGATTGCTTCTCCTCCTTACATTTTTACCAAATTCTGGTCAACACTTCCTGCATGGTGTAAAAGAAAATGGCATTGCCAATGGCAGTGAAATAAATGCCATTTCTTTAGAACCACTGCATATTTTGCGACCTCATGATCTCATAGTGGGTGGAGAACATCCCAGCAATGCTCATAAATTCAGACATGCTTCTGTTTATAAGACACCTTCCGAGCTCTGGCTGGGGACAAATTACACCGGCATGGTCCCATACTCCTCCTAGTGTTTTGCATGAGAAAACGATCTTGGCAGTGGGAAAAATCTGAATCACTGCATTCAGCAACTTCTTCAGGTGACGGAGCAAACGTCCACAAGACATGTAACCTAGACTTCCATAATGCACCACAACAACATTAATGGTAGCCACAGAGGCCACATATCTGCAAGGGCGAACCATCCTGCGGAAACTGCACTCATAGAGACTGCTCCACAATGCGTCGTCCACTCCTTCCAACCCGAAATTGGCAGCAACGCCTCTTTGCACGGCACACCTGTGCATATGTTGCACAAAGGTATCACCCACGATCAGCACTGTGCGCCTCTCCATCTCCACCAACCTCACTACACAGACTATTGGGAAAAAATAGAACGTCCCTTCCTGCCTTCCTGTCAACCACACCCGCAACACCTGATTGGATAAACCCCACAGCTCAATTTTCATGCCCACCTTGCTCAGAATGGCAGGATGTGGCATGTGCGCTTTGCCAGCTACAGCGAGGGCCGCGCCCCAGTAAAGCAGGGACAGTACTTCTCCCCTTTCCACTGTTCTTTTTCCAGTACTCCCTCAATGGGTACTGTGAAATATTCACACAAGCATGCACCAATGACAGCCAAGACCTCTGCATCCAACACTATAATTTCTGTAGAGCACTCCATATTTACCGTTACAGACTTCGAGTGCCCGTCGCATGTGCTTCCAAAGCACCTCCAGTAGAAACTTCTGCAGAAGAATCCATGATTTCAGCATCCAAACTCATCCAGAGCGGCACCCATCACGAATTTGGCCAGGCACACAAGAGGCTAGGCCTTGCCTACACCCAGCACAACATAATCGAGCCATGCATGCAAACATTTGGCCAGATACCACAATTAACAAACGTAACATAACCAGCAGCACTTCTGCCCAACCCCTGCACCATAACACAGCGATGCATACAAACATGTAACAGTTAGCAGAATCCACAAACATACCACAGCCTCCGGCACCCCTACCGACTTCCATTCACTAAGTATTGTGTCACTGTCAACCAAACCACAAAATCTTCACAACATTGGCCCTACTCCCACCAATCTCCGCAAAGCAGAGCATCCAAGGACATAGAACATCCACTTCAACCCTACCCTCTTCTATACTGACAGTATTCCAACACTGCGCCTAGTGTCCACACTGCAGGACTTGGCACTGCACCATCTCCAGCAATACACAGAAAAATATAGAATGTTCTACCAATGACCACACCCATGGAACCAACAATATACGCATGTCAGCTCACTTCTGGTGCTCCCATCATACCAACAATGTATGCAATGTTGACAAACCGGACACACAAGGTAACAATGTCAAACCTACTTGCAACCAGGACCCATAGTTTTTGGTGCAAGGCCTCCAGCCATGCATGGAAGGGGCTACGAGCTTACCACAGGCAACACAGCATAGCACGCGCTATGTTACAATGTTTGTCATGTGCAATGCACTCCCCTTCTGCAATTCAGCTGCCACCAGTCACCACGGTAAGAGGTCGCGGCACAAGCTATCGTGCCGTTACGAAGGCTGCCTGCATTCATCACACATGGTAGTCGCCTGTGTAGGGACCGGCGAATTGGCACAGTATGCACAGATACTGCAGGCACACCGCCGTGTTCGTCCACCTAATAATCACATATCTCAGATGAGCCAGGTCTCACTCCCCCACCCTTTCCTTCCCTTCTTCCCACCACCACATGGCATACAGTATGTTTGTCAGTCGCTGTCAGCGCCGCACTGTCCTCCGATACATCATGGCGGCGTTTCCCAAAATATTTGACGCACAGCACGCTTCCCTCCAGACAACCACCATCCACGTCCAATGTTCGCGGACATCACGGCGTACTGCAAGCCAATGAGACTTTTGTCCGCGGAGCAAACAGGGAAATGGGACAGCGGATCAGAGCCAGATATCACTAATTTTTTTAGACGTACATTTCAGTTATTTGCAAAGTACTGGTTGTATTTCCACCAAACACACAAAAGCACGTTTTCAGAATCACCCCACCCCCCCCCGCTCCTGCGGCAGATTTGGTTAAAATCCGTCCAGCTGTTTGGGCTGTAGCCGTGAGCAAGGTTTTTGCCCAGTCTATGGAAGAAAAAAAAATGTTGGGACCTCCTCCTATAACTTTGCCCCCGCTGCACGAAACCTCACCAAACTTCCCGGAACAATTCAGAGCCGGCCATATACTTATTTCGCAAAGTTTGGTGAGGATTCCTCCAGGGGGAACAAAGTTATAAGCCGCCCAAAAAGTGGTCTTCCTATGAGTTTAGCAACTTAACCATAACTACACGCCCGCTACTACGGGCCATGTTATATATATATATATGTATATATATATATCCATGTTATTGTAAGAGAATGAAGTTTGCCTGCAACTAAGCCCCCAGCTCAGAGGGTCAGAAGCAGATCAAATGGAATCATGAGAAGGAAAGTAGAAGTGAGTAATGTTTACAACGAGGAGTTGCAAAGTTGAAATGGCGATGAACAATTCACAATGATGGGAACGGTAAGACGGTGCCAACTAGGACATAGGAAGGGGATGTAAAAGTTAATTTCATTGTCACAATGTCATATCTCACACAGGAATTGGTTGTATATATTTATGATGGCGGGGACCGGGGTACACACCACGCATTCACCATTCAGAGCACCCAGGGCTCAACAAAGCCTCCCACGGCATACAAACGGAGGACTGAGCCAAGGGCAAGTTAGAAATGTCCTTTATTTTCCATAACAGACAGGGATCATACAGGAAGAAACAGATTTCTCCAGCAATCATAACTCCTGAGCCTGTGTCAGGGGCTTTTGTTATGTTCTGACATCACAAATCAGGGCTCTTCCCCAAAAACCTAAGAGCCTGTCTAATTGTGGGGTGGTTTCACCTATGGCTGGCACATATAGAGGTTATTTTACTGGCCCTTGCATGTCAGGTGGCTTGCCTGTACCTTCTCCAGAAACTATCTATTACATTGTTGCAGGGTCGCAGGATTACCATTGGCCCCTTGCCCTCTTCCATCCACCCCCGGATTTGTGTTCTCTAATTGGCTGGAGATGATCTTCCCAGGCCTGGGACCCAGCCCTGTTCACAGAGCCCCATGCACCTTCTCAAGGTGATGAGAAAAACTATGTATCCCCATTGTTGCCATCAGTATTACCACTTTGCCTTTGAGAGTGCCTGCAGGGTTGCAACGTCGTAAAACAAAACATGTATTGCTTCATGTCTGTATCGCTGGGTACTGCTCTTCTACCCAACACCAGTAAATGGCCACTGTTCAGCTCGCCTGCACCACATGGGTGAAGACCGCATAATTGAGCTTTCTGGTCTACAATTAGGGAGGATTTATTTTGCTGTTTTGTGGGTGGCTCCTCGTCTGTGCTTGCCTCTGACCTTGCCTGTGAACCCTGGTCTGGTGCTTCGTTCACCCTAATTCTGCTTTTCTTCTCCTCTCGTCCCGTGGCTCCATGTAATTCTACTATAGTTATGCAATAATTGCTGTATGTCTATATTGTGCTATGCTTCTTATAGGTTAGTAGTATGTTGGTTCTTGCAGGTTTTTTATACGATCCTGTAGCTCCATTTGGTTACTTGCACTAAGCTTCTGCAAGCTTAGTTTGCATCTCTTGCTTTCTATCATTTCTGCATTTGGCTAATGAAAAATAATGAAAGCTTTCGACAGTATGTATATGTATCTGTCCTCCATCTACAGAACTGTATAAGCATGTTTTTCGTGTGTGCTCGTGTATGTCCATGTAACTTCGTGCAGGGATGTAAGTATGCTTCATGGTTAACATTGCTATGTCGTGGTGTCTCTAATGACGTCAGCACCACAGGATATTTGTCATTAGTCAATCATATCCATTGAGGCGTCTGGCTCCATGATCAGTGTTGCGGCACCTGTATCCATGATGACTCTAGCAGGGTAGGGTTTAAAAGGTCTGAGAGAATATCTGTTTGCATTTGTAGTTGTCACTGGACCTCATGGGGGTCGTCCATCTTGCATCTCTGGCTCTTCGGCTGTCATGTTTATAGGGGTCAAGAGGGGCATTGCAGGGATTCTCTCTTCAGATGAAACGTACTCAATCAATCCACGCATACTCCTCCTAAAACAGCCAATCGCATATCAGGTTCAGCTGATACAAACTTAAGAGTACTATCTAATCAGCACCACGAGAAAGGAGAAGATCTCAATGTCAAATAATTAATAAACTGACATCTTGACCCGGTAATGAGGATAGAATGAGCCAGTAGAGTTAGGTAGTGTATGCATTCACGTATAGTGCAAATGACGATGTCCAATCAGAGGCGGGGAAAATTTGAATAACCTGTAACATTTGTTTTCATTTATCTTCTATAATTTGCTATAAAGCCAGCCATTTTATGTCACACTGTTGAATTACCAGGTTACTCACCGTAGTGACCACCTTACTCCTAGTCCATAGTCCCCATTCCTCCATACTTATGGGACATCTCTCCGTCCTGTGGGACGGGACCGGAGCACTTTGTAAAAAGCATCCACATTTTTTTCAAAAATGTGTCCCTCCTCTCTTTCCTGTGCGGGGCCCGGCACGCGGCTGTAACCCGGCCCACCTTGGCTCCGCCCCGCGCATCGCCCATCAGTCCTTTTCTATCGCAGGGTCAAAGACCCATTAGCAATAACAGAGGAACCTTATTAGAGGGACAGCAGGCAGGCGTATGGAGGAAAGGGGACTATGGACTAGGAGTAAGGTGGTCACTACGGTGAGTAAACTGGTAATACTCCTACGTCCCGTCCCTTTCCTCCATACTTATGGGAGATTCCCAAGCACTCCTTACAGGAACTATGGGTGGATGGAAATACCCCTTACTGAAACAGGTTCTTCAGCACAGCCTGGCCGAACTGAGCGTCAACTCTAGAGCTCATATCGAGGCAGTAATGCTTACAGAAAGCAGATGGGGAGGCCCAAGTAGCCGCTTTAGCGATGGACTCCCAGGGAACATACTTCAGAAAAGCAACCGTGGCTGCCTTGCCTCGCACCTGGTGTGCATGGATACCTCTAGGAGGTTTCAGCTTTTGGGCGGTGAAAGATTCTGTGATACAGGCGGTAATCCATCTGGAAAAAAATGCCTTAGACGCCAGCCTGCCCTGAGGCTTACCGAAGGTCACAAACAGTTGGGAAGAGCTCTGAAGCTCTTAAGTCCTGTCCAGGTAGAACTTAAGAGCTCTTCGGACATCCAGGCAGTGTAGAACCCTTTCCGCCTCCGAGGCAGGGTTCAGAAAAAAGACCGGAAGGGAAATCGACCGATTCAGATGGAATTCGGTCACTACCTTTGGTAGGAAAGCTGGGTTCGTCCGAAGGACTACCTTGTCCTTGTGAAAGACCAAGAAAGGATGCTCCACCGACAATGCCTGGAGCTCACTCACTCTCCTCGCTGACGTAACGGCTACCAGAAAGAACACTTTCCAGGACACATACTTGAGGTCAACCGTAGCCATTGGCTCAAAGGGTTTATGGCACAGCGCCGTCAGGACTACATTTGGGTCCCAAGGCGGGTGCAGACTACGAACCGGAGGGCAGATGCGTGTCAAGCCAGCAAAATGTCTCTTCTCCACTGGGTTAGTTAAAGAATAAGAACAACGGTCTGTAGAGAGGTAAGCGGAAATCACCGAGAGATAAGTCCTGCAAGACAGAATATGAACCCCTGACTCTGCTAGGGAGGATATGAAGGACAGCACCATGTCAATCGTTGCCACCCTCGGGTCCAATTCTTTCTCCAAACACCAATGACAGAACCTGAGCCATTTACTCTTGTATTGGGATCTGGTTGAGTGTTTCCTGGCTGCCTGGATAATGCGCATGTTATCCGCAGACAAACCCAAATGCTCTAGAGACGCGAACTCAGGCACCATGCCGCCAAGTTGAGCGATTGTGGGGAGGGATGCCACATCTGCTGTTCCCAGTTACTGGTAACCTGATCGGCGGACACACCGACAGGTGTTGAAGTTCTGAGAACCAAAACCTGGCCGGCCACGACAGAGCTATCAGTAGAAGAGAACACTTGACAGAGCTCTTCAACTTCCAAATTGCTCGATGAACTAGGGGAAGAGGCGGGAAGGCGTAAGCTCTCATGTTGTGCCATGGGATCTCAAGTGCGTCCCCCAGAGAGGAGGCTCCCAGCCCCCCTCTGGAGGCGTACTGAGGAAGCTTCTTGTTTACGGCCGTGGCAAAGAGGTCCACCTCCGGTGTGCCCCAACGTGAGAAAATCCATGAGAGGATCTCCGCCTTCAACTCCCACTCGTAGCTGACCACTGTCCGCCGGCTGAGGGCATCCGCAGTGACATTCAGCTGGCCCGGGATGTGCACTGCAAGCAGCCAGACCCCATGAAGCACGGCCCACTCCCAAATCTGGATGGACAGGTCCACGAGAGGGGGAGACTTCGTTCCCCCATGCTTGTTTATGTAATACATTGATACCACATTGTCCGTTCTTATGCAGACCACCTTGTTGACAATGAGAGGTCTGAACGCCTTGAGCGCCAGAAAAATCGCCAGAAGCTCCAAATGATTTATGTGCAGGAGCTTGTCCTGAGGTGACAAGAGGTCCGAGACCTGAAGAAGATCTAACGTCGCACCCCACCTCAAAAGGGAGGAGTCTGTCGTGATCGTCACCATGGGGGATGGGTCCTGGAACCCCGCGCCCACTGACAGGTTGCTGAGAGATGACCACCAGTCCAGGACCACTCTCATGGAATCCGGAATCATTATCCGCTTGGAATCCGGGTCCACAGCCTGACGCCAGGAACTCCGAAGAGCCATCTGGGTCCGTCTCATTTTGAGACAAGCAAGAGGAAGAGCCAGTACACACGAGGCCATGAGGCCCTGAAGCCTCTGGAACCACCAGGCCGACATGCTCTCCGACTGCACAAACATCTGACATGTGGCCAACAGATCCGACATTCTGTCCCCGGTCAGATACACTCGGCAGTCGATCGTGTTCCAACGCAAACCCAGGAAAGTCAGGTCCTGTGAGACCGTCATGGAGGATTTCCGCCAGTTCACCGACAGCCCAAGATGGAACAGGAGCTGAAGGAGACACTGGAGGTTGTCCGCTGCTGCCAACGGACAAGGGCTGCATAGGAGCCAGTCGTCCAAATAGGGATACACTTGGATACCATGGAGACGAAGATAGTCCGCAATCACCGACATCATCTTCGTGAAGACACGCGGCGCCGAACTGAGGCCAAAAGGAAGCACCCGAAACTGGAAGTGCTCCTCTCCCAAAGAGAAGCGGGGGTATCTCCTGTGTGGATTCCAAATCAGGACATGCATGTACGCATCCTGAGGATCCACCACGCTGAGCCAATCGCCCATCTACAAAGAGGAGCGAATCTGGCCGGGCGTGATCATCTTGAATTTCTCTTGGGGTAGGAAAAGATTGAACTGGGAAAGGTCTAGGATGGAGCGCAGGCCTGCCTGGTTGGGTTTGGGCACCGTAAACAGCCGGGAGTAGAAGCCCTCCCCTCGCTCCCCAAGGGGAACAGGTTCCACAGCTCTGAGGTGCAAAAGTTTCTGAACCTCGGCCTTGAGGGAGGGTGAGCCCGACAGCTGAAAAGGAGGGTTGAGGGGTGGGGTAGGAGGTAAAGGTAAGCGGAAGCCCGCTCGAGCGACTGACAAGACCCATCTGTCTTCTGTGATGGCCTGCCACGCCTCCCAATGAGATGCAATGCGCCCTCCCACCGGGGTCACGTGCGAGCGCGGAAAACCCTCATTTGGCAGGCTTATCGGTGGCGGTGCCACCTGAACCTGATGAGGAGGCTGAGGAGTGGGAGAAATACCGCGTACGCTGTTGTCCACGGGGGTTATTCCCCGCAGGAGTATCCACTCTGCGAGATTTGCGGTCGAGGAAGCCCCTAAAACCAGAGGAAGGTCGACCTTGTGACAACGGCCTTTGAGACTTGAAGGGAGCTTTAACCAGAACAGACAATGATTTAGCCGTCTGAGTGCTATCTTTGGTTTTGGTGAGCTCTACATCAGTAGAAGAGTGAAAAAGCTCCTTACCATCAAATGGAAGGTCCAGAACCTTGTCTTGCACCTCCTTCGAGAACTTAGTGGCATGCAGCCACGCTTGCCGCAAGGTATCAACCCCAAGCATCAGACCCCGAGCCAAGGTGTCTGCGTGATGAGCCGCAGCTTCCAGGAAATCCTGGGCCAAGACCCTGGCATCGGAAAGGCCTCCTCTGAAATCCTCCAACTTCTCGACCAGAATGTGCTCCTCAAACTCCGACAGACCTCTCCACATCTGTATGTTAGCTCCTGCCAAAATCTACTCTGCATTGGCCTGCCTGAGCTGTAAGGCCGAATTGGCAAAGATTTTCCTCCCTAGGGAGTCCAGGAGCTTGTCCTCCTTTCCCAAGACCTGAGTAGCCGTCGCGGAGGAGGATGTTGCAGGCCTGGATTGCAACGTAGCCGCAGCCACCACTATGGAGGAGGGAGGCCGACAAGACAAGGCCACTTCTTCCGAACAATGCAGCCTGTACCTCGCGTCAATCATTTTAGTAACAAACATTCCCGAGTGTGGCTTTTCCCAAACTCTTCGGACCTCGGCCAGAACGTCCTTCTGCAAGAACAGGCCGGTACGCTCCAAAGGAGACAAGGTGAACGCCCCAGAAAGCACGCCCTCCTGCGGAGCAAGTGCCTCGGGCACCGGAACATCTAAAACACTCATCATGTCCAGCACCCGGTCATGGAAAGCTCTGATAGAGCGGGGAAGGTCCTTGTTGTCCTGATCGCCTTGAGGGTCATCTGACACGTCAGGATCCTGCTGAACCATGTCAGGCACTGCCTTGTCCCCTGGGGACAATGGTGGCACAGGCGGAAGCGCAGGGGGAGGCACCACGGGCAAGGAAGGCGCCGGCGGGACCACCGTCGGAACGGGTGGAGCCGGAGGCGCGGGTGGACATATCTCCTTGAAAAGCCCTTTGAAATATTCCCTCATGGGGTCGGTGCACATAAGCGCTTGAAATTTACCGAAAAAAGCATCCTCAGGAGATTGTTTCAGAACCTGAAGAGGCCTCTCATGAGGTGGACAAATCCAGGGACGTAACGGAGAAGGGTGCCACACCAGCCTCTCCACCGACAAATCCACATAAATCAAGGGAGCTGCCCCCACAGGCAACAAAACATTGTGCGGAAGAGGCATCCTGGCGTTCCAATCATAAACCGGCAGGTAAGGATGTGCGCAAGGGACCTTAGGTTCACCCGAAGGACCGAACCCTGCACCAGGGGCCGATGGCATAGTTGTAGGGGTAGTACCTAAAATGGCCACCGTGGTCGTGGCGGGAATGGCCGCCATTTTGTCCTCATCTGAGGGGAACTGCGGCATGTGAAGAAGTGAGGCAGGGGTCCCTGTCGATGGGTCAGGGGGTCTTAATTTTAGCCTTAACGTAAGGAACCTCGGAAGAGCCGGTACTATGAGGCCTGGAATGTTTCTTCGACATAACCGCCAACTGAGCCTTCTAAGGAAGGGCATCGGCACTGCCGGTAAAAGAAGAAACTTTCTTCTTTGCCCCCTAAACAGATCTAGTGTCACCACAATAGCGGGAATGGTGCGCTTTCACCGACAGGGCCTTGCCCGGCCCCTCAGAACTGTTGGTATCCTTAGCCTCTGTACGAGGGACCTCGGACCTAGGCTCGGTAGAATCCTTATCGGCACGGGCCTCGAACATCCGTTCGGTAACCTCAAGCCCAGCCAAGACCTCGGGGCGCACCCCGGTTTTGTTTTTGAGGGAAGCCGAAAGAGCGGCCTCAGAGCAAGCTCCGGTACCCCACGACTCAGTAGAACTGGGTCTACAAACAGCGCCCACAGGAGGGGCCTCGGAGCGTACTCCGGTGGACACAGGCCCCCTACAGAGACCCTCAGAGAAAACTCTGTTAGAATTATTAGGCCCGACAGGCACCTCAGGGCGAACCCCGGTAACAGAGCGATCAACGCCCCTCCCGGCTCGAGAGGAACCCGGAAAGGTATTGCCCGGCCGGGGTGCTCTGAAAAGTAAAGAACTTACCGGGCGTTTTTTCTTCTCGTCGATGAACGCCTGAAAATGCGAAGGAGGAGTCCGTCCGAACACCTCCTCCCACCGCTCCAACCGAGGTTGAAGTGCCCGGACCGAAAGGGAGTCACACTAAAAACAGGAGTCCCAACGGTGTTCCGGACCCAAACACTCTAAACAAAGAGGATGAGGATCCGCCCTCACGAAGCGACGGTGACACGATGAACAGTCTGGAAAATCTAGTTCAAAAGACATAGACTAGTAAACGAACGCTAGCGAGAGCCAGAGAGGGAAAAAGGGAAGAAAGTCTTCCGAGGATGCAAGTGCGTCCGGCCCCGATCATGCGGAGAAAAGGACTGATGGGCGATGCGTGGAGTGGAGCCAAGGTGGGCGGGGTTACGGCCGCATGCCTGGCCCCGCACAGGAAAGAGAGGAGGGACACATTTTTGAAAAAAATGTGGATGCTTTTTACAAAGTGCTCCGGTCTCGTCCCACAGGACGGAGAGATGTCCCATAAGTATGGAGGAAAGGGGACGGGACGTAGGAGTATGTCTTTTTGATAATTCTCGTGTGTTATAATACATTTTTGTTTTTCTCATATCTCATGCATTCTTATTTGGCCCTTTGGATTGATTTTTGTTACTGAGCGTAGGACTTGCCTTACATATTTAAAAATCATCGGTGGCTAGTGGCTGGTGCGTTGACTGTGGGATGGATCCTTTGAGCTGCCCTGCCCGGTCTGACTATAAACTCAACTGTGAAACTTACCTGGCTGAAAGAGTGTTGGAGTATTTGGTGTGCATTTGCCATCAGACCGCACAGCGGAAATGGCAGATTTATCCTGAGTGATGCAAAACCTTGCTAGGACGATGTCTACTTGCAGTCTAGGTGAGTAGTGGAAAATGGGGAGGCAGCTAAATGTACATATGAACTGAGGCACGGCAGGACATGTCCGCCAAAAACAGTTTGTGTGCCTAGTCCTGAAGACAAAGGGGAGCTTTTGGGAAAAATAACTAAACTTTTTGCCAGAAGGGAGGTGGAGTCCACAACTCTGTAGCGGACTTGATCACCACACTAAGATGCCTGGGATTTAAAACAACTGAAGAACTTATTAAAACAATTCAACTGCCACTGGAAAATAATGAATATGATATGCATTTATAACGTGCCAATACACAAGTGTTGCTAGGCCCGAATGCCAAGAGCCTGATGTTGATACTAATGAGGTTTTAGCTGGGGCTCAGAGGGGAGTGGCACATGTCGATAACCTGAATTTAGAGACGTCTGAAGGGGCTGATAATGGTGGTACTAACAATGTGGTAAGACAGCCGCAAACTATTGTTGTGAACACTATAGATATCCACACGGTTCCATCAGTAAATAATTAACTTTCCTCTACTCCTTTACTGTTTGAAGAGAATCAGATGGTTTTGATGAATGGAGTGGAAGAGGTCTGTGATATGGATGAGTCCCAAAGAAGTGCTGGGAGTTGCTTGTCAGTGACTATGTTTAATGTGTTGGAAAATGTATTAACTCTATTGGTAGGAAAATGTGAGAATATGGAAATGAAACTAGGCATGCAACCTCTCTTATTGAAGAGGCTGGTTAATAAGGAAGCTATGACAACCAGGAATTCTAGTGCAGATATGCCTGGGCCTGAGGGTTGATAAAGTGGTATACAAATGTAAAGGAAATTCTCCCCGAATGTCTCTATGAATTATGTGATGAAATGTGCTCCCAAGTGACCGGTAGCACGAGTATGGTGGGGGACTTAATAAAATGGGCCAATGTGGAAACGGTGGTGTGGTCGGAAGTGTCCAGCAGGGAGGATGACCCAGGAGTGAGAGTAGTCGATATGTGGAATCAGCGTATAGCAGATCTGGCTGCCTCTGCACATGTCAAATAGGATGCGGAGGAGATCCACAAAGGCGAATCAGTGGCCACTGAAGAAGTGGCGCCGACGGAAGACTGACTATGAATAGGAATATAGGGTAGGCCCAAGGGGAGGGATAGGGGATTGGGAGGGAAGTTGTTAAGTGTTTGACTGTATCAGATTGTGATTATTAAAGTGTATACGGTTGTGTTTGTTTGGTTGAAAAAATAAATAAAAATTGTTATAAAGCAAAATCTGCTCCCAAGTGGAACAGTCAGGGAAGAATGACCACTCATTTTGATAGTATAGTGACTAGTAGATTAACCATTGTGAAGGGTGTAGGTCAGAATGAGTTCACTGTTGACCAAGTGAAAACAAAAAAGGGAAAGAGGAAGAGGAAAATGTGGCATCAAGCAATTATATCTGGGAAATGTTTAAAACAAAAGTCAGCAGAGGAGCTACATGCTTCTGAAAATAAAGTTGTACAGTTCATCGAGAATGATCTGGGCTGTTTTAAGAAATTAATAGTGAAGAAGGGCAAGAAGCCGAGTGTGATGGAAAACTTAAGAAGAAAACAAAAAGTAAGCCAAAAAAATGTTAGCGGTGTGGTTGATATATCCATTACAATAGTGTGTATTAAAGGGTCCTATATCAGGCAAGCAGAAAAACAATGGAGATATATGCTGTGAGACAGGCATGGTATTAAGAGAGACACAGACTCAAAAATAACAGTTTGAAAACCTTTATTATCTGGTGGGGTTGGTGTAATGCCTACCTGGCACTAACTCTTAACAGGATTGTTCCCTCAACTGATGCTTCCAAGGGCCATCAATGTCCAGAAGTTCAAAACCAAAGTTTGTCTGCGTCAAACCTATGCCTGCCCTCACTCTTAAATCAAATGTGACAGGGGTCACCTTAAAAGGAAAAATGATGATTCAAAAGGAAATGTAAACCACAGCTGGTTTCAGGTAGTCTTGCCCATAGGTGGTTTTCTGCCAGTTCAATGTAGTTCAATTCAACAGGGTTTCCCTTGGAACCTTCCACATAGGGCTCTTGCAGAAAGTCAATAGAGTTCACAATGTCTCTGGGCCTCTTGGGATTCCCTTCCCCAAGCTTTGATCCTTCCAGTTCCAAACTGAAAACACAGGGTTTCCTTCCCGAAGCCTAGGCCCCTCTTTATGCAGTTCAACAAATAAACAAAGGATTTCTCTTTTCAGGATGTTCCTTTCACTGGACAGTTCTTTCATGGGGAAGTATTGGAGACATTCGAGAATGCTGGGTTCTTTGTGCCTCCCAGGCACGACCACTCTAACCTCAAACCCCTCTCCTTATCCTCTGGCACCTCTTCTTCTTCTGTGCCTCTTCATCTCTGTCCTTTTCCTCCTTACTGTGCTTCCTGCACACCTTCTTTTATTTCATGCACACTTGCACCTTCTTTCCACCTTTCCGTGCCTCTTGCACACTTCTCTTTGCTTTTCATCGTGCTCTCTTGTTGCATCTTTATTTACTTTCTAATTGTGCTCTCTTGCACCTTCATTTTCTCATTTACATGCCTCTTGCACTCTCTGCATTTATTTATGGTCAGTTGCACCCTCTTTTCCTCACTTTCGGGTCATTCTCACTCACTCTTGGCTGTTTCCGCACCGCCAGCACACTTGTTCGGTCTCTGTATTTACGTGCTTCTAGTGCACTCTTCTATTACTCTGCTTTGCTTTCTTTCCGCTTTTTCAGATTTTGCTTGCTTCGCTTTGCCTTTTCCCTTTCCTTGCTTTGCCTTTCTTTTTCCTACTTTCACTCAACGGGCTACTCACCGTTCAACCCGCTTTCATTCACCGAGATGCTCTGTTTCTCAGCGCTCCTGCTCCAGCCTGCCGTACACTACTACGTTTAATTCTGGCTCACGAAACTCCCTAATAGTAGAGCAGCACTGGGGAGCAGGTAAAAGGGTTCTTCAGTTAACGTCAGTGTCTCACCACCTGCTCCTCAGACACCTGTGGAACCGGAACACCTCCCAGGGGAATGAGCACTGGTCTGAACAAGGCCAACAGGCTGCCTTCCATCCTGCTCCAGCTTCTTGGAGACACAGCTCCCTCGCCACGCTGCAGCACCTTACACAAATCGGGCCAGTGTCTCAGCGTCCCGAACTCCACTGGTCCTTCTGGTCTCTTCCTGCAGCCTTCTTCTCCTTGGCTCCTCTGACCCAGTCAGCTTCCCCAGCTGACTCTGGCAGAACCACACTTTTTATATCGTAGGTGAGAGTCAATTGTAGTCAGTTTTGCACAATTGGGGAAATGTGCCTGACCTTGCCTGACTTTATTAGTGGGACAATTCAAAGGCGTTTGATGGTAGGCCTCCCTTTGCATACCTATGTTGTGTCTATGGGTAATCAGCACCGCTCCTGATCGCCTCTTACTCGTCCTAGTACTTCATGGAAATTGGAGGGGGAGATAGTGTGAGAGTGGAAATACCCCATGAAGACTGAGGGAGAGTGGGTTGGTGGGCAGTTAGGAAGGGGGATACCATGTCTCGCCCTTGGATATTCTCCTCCAAATCCCCTGCAACCCTGCACTCAGGTGATCCTCCCTCGCTTGTCCACCCGCAGGGTCAGGATCCAAATGTGATCGCCCTTCCCCGGCCACCTGAATGGAAGATTCTGGGGGAGTAGGTGGGAGAATACTGTCATGTTTCTCACAGACCCTACCCATATTCAGGTTAGACTGAAAGGCTTCAGACTGTCTCTTTCTCTCTGTGCAGTCCCTCGCGTCTTCTCCCAGCTGTCTTCTTGTGGCTCGCGCACAGCCTGCCATGCTTCCTCTGTGAAGCAGGGCTCACATGACCGTTCCCCTCGGTCGTACCAGCCTCCCTCCCACAGCTTGTCACCTGCCTCAAGCGTCCTGTATGTTGGCTTCCCGCTGCAGATGCTCTGCACTTTTCCATTGTCTTGTGCATCCCTGCTGCCAAGCTGCCACAGCAGAGAGGTCTGCCTGCACCCAGCAGTTCATGGGCGTTCTCCCACAGCTGACTCAATTTCTCTCGAGATTCCAGCTTTTAAAAGATCCCACCTCCATTCTCATTCCAAAAAGGACTAGACTGTTTACCAGCAAAGCGGTAGTCCTGCTTTGCTCTTGTTGTCCTCCTCCTCGTCCCAGTACTTGGCTAGGCTTGATAAGTGTTTGTTTTCCCAGAGTGAGGATGTGTTGTTCTAGTGGTCCTCTTCTTCGTCCCAGTAACATACGGGTGCCATTTGGGGAATACTCTAGGAGAGTCACAGAGAAAAGGCTGTCAAAAGCAGACCCTTTATGAAAAGGCTAGACGGATGGAGGGTTTGTGGTGAAAGGGAAATAGGGGAATACCATTTCTCAGCTAAGGACGTCCTCTCCCCACTCCCCAAGTCTCCTCCACCCAGGTGATTCTCCCTCGCATATCCACCCCTAGGGTCCGGATCCAAAAGCGATGGCCTTTCCCTAGCCACCTGAGAAGAAAATACTGGGGAAAAGGAAGTGAGGACGCTGTCAAGTTCCTCACAGAAAAAGAAAATGATTACCTTAAAGAATACATTGCAGAAAACCTGGCCATGGGGTTCATCAGGCATTCACAATCCCCAGCAGCTTATCTGTTATTTTATGTCCTCAAGACGGATGGGAAGTTAAGTTGCATTGACTATCGAACTATAAATAAGGTAACTATTAAGAATCAGTATCCGTTACCTTTGATTTCAGTTATGCTCGACCAGATACAAGGAGCTTCCATTTTCACTAAATTAGATCTAAGAGGAGCTTATCACTTGGTGAGAGAAAGGCAGGGGAGTGAGTGGAAGACAGAGTTTAAGACTAGGTTTGGGCTATTTGAATAAAAGTTCATTCTGTGTGGGCTTTGTAATGCACCTGCGGCTTTTCAGTTCTTCATTAATGAGGTTCTTCAGGAATTTGTAGACATTTTTGTAGTAGTTTATATTGACGACATTCTGATTTTTTTCTCAAAATCTTGAAGGACACCAGGTACATGTACAAAAAGTCCTTGAAAGACTCAGGGAGAATCATCCGTCCGCCAAGTTGGAGAAGAGCCAATTTCATATGAAAACAGTGGATTTCCTGGGTTTTGTCATCTCGCCTCAAGGATTCGAAATGGACTCCAAGAAGGTCCAGGCAGTTAAGGATTGGCTGTCTCCAACTACAATTAAGGAGGTGCAAAGTTTTCTGGGTTTCACCAATTTTTAGCCAAGATTTTTCGAAGGATTCTCCCAGATAATCACTCCAATCACTAGATTACTCAAGGGACTGAGATTTCAGTGCAGCTCAGAGGCAGAGGGGCCTTCTAAAAGCTAATAAAACAGTTCACTACTGGTCCAATTCCCCTTCACTCTGACCCTACGTGACCTTTTTTTGTTTAAACAGATGCATCAAATTTGCCTTGGGGGTTGTGTTGTCCCAGAGACATGAAACAAATGGGCAATACAATCCTGTTGCCTATTTTTCCAAAAGATTTTCTCAAGCTGTGATTAATTACACCATCATGGATAGAGAACTTCTTGCTATCAACTCAGCGTTTGCGGAGTGGCAACACTATTTGAAGAGAGTTCACACCAAGACATGTATGTTGGGCTAAACCTTTTGCTGACTGATTTTATTGTTACCTTTAAACCTGGCAGATTCAATGGGAAAGCTGATGCTCCATTGTGTCAATTCCCTGGGTGCGAGAAAGAACTGGAATTAGGCCAAGGACCTTTTATTCCTACGGAACGTTTTGTCTCTGCGAATGATGTGGATAAGGAACGGTTACTTCATGAAATTCAAAAAAAGTATCATGACGTAACAAATGGAGATTTGGGCGTGTCAGGATCCGGTTCGAGTCATTAAGAACCAACTCCCTTATGTGGATTCCAAGTTATTCCTTCCTTCTGAGAAGTTATGAGAGCGCGTTCTCATTGAGTGTCAGGAATCATCGATAACCAGTCACCCTGGTTTCCAGAAGACTTTTGGAACTGGTTTGAAAAGACTTTTAGTGGGAGACCATCAGGATTGACACTTTGAAATTTAAAGGGTTATGCCTGGTATAAAAATGCAGTAGGTAGACCAGTTGGGCTTTTAGCACCCTTACCCATTGCACCTTGTTCATGGCACACTATTTCCCTGGATTTTCTCATTGAACTCCTTAATGATCAAGGCTGTTCGGCAATCCGATCTCTTGTGGATATCTTAACTAAGGAGGGACATTTCATTCCTATTAAGGGAGAGGTTACAGCTGTTCGGTTTGTGCAGTTTCCTTCCGGGAGTGGTAAGATTACACGATTTACCCAGTCAAGTGGTGTCTTATAGAGGGGCTCAGTTTGGTTCTATGTTTTAGTGACCCTTCTTTAAGGAATTAGAGGTAGAGGTGCTACTGTCCTCAGGTTCCCTCCCGAAAACTAATGGACAAGTGGAAAGAGTGAATCAGGAGTTGGAAAAATATCTTCGATGCCGTGAAGGATAGTCTGGTTGCTAGGCGCCATCCTACGCTACTACATTGTTAGGTTAGTGTTCACCTCGCTATCTTCTAACACTGCTGCTGCTGCTATACCGTAGTAGTGCTCTTCTGTATTGTAATTTTATTAGAACAGTAACTGGGAAGCTGTGTTGATACGAAACTATTTAGAAACTATCTACGACATCAGTGTACTACGCAGATACAAACTGTGAAGGTTTTTAAAACAGCTGTGATGTTTAATCCTGCGTGTAGATTGACTTGCCCAATTAGTGCTGTACGACAATACCAACGCTGAATTTAATTGAGCAATGCTCTCTGTGACTGGGTTTTAAGTTCCACCTAATCCCAGAATTTCATCGGTCTGGTTCCTTGTTGCTGAACAAGGAGACCAATAGGCACTACATCTCCCCGAAACCCTGGCTTGGCATATAGGGAAACGTCAGGCACTTCAGCGCCAACGCTTCATAGCCAAGCCGTTTTTCGCCGGTCCTCGCCGTCTGCGGCATCTAAGGCCATCCAGGACTGTGCCCTCCTTCCAGCCTTCGACTTCAGCCAGTTATCGAGGTAAGATGAGTCCCACGGAGGAGGAAATAAAGCTTCAAAGGCAGCGATGCCCAAGCAGCATGATACAATGCAATAAATCGCACAGAACGCCATAGCAGAATCAAGGATTAAAAGTCATCTCTCACCACATATGGACAAATATGTTCAGGACACTTTCATAAAAACGCGGAATGATACCCCCAAATTAACCAGACACAGGAAGGTGAAAAATATGTCACAGAGTGATCTCGGAGACCAAGGGGGAGGAACCTAAGATTCTTCAAGCGGGTTTGCTAAATACAAGATCTTTATGCAAACATGCACAAAGTGTGCACGACTATCATGGATGATGACCTAGATATATTATGCCTAACGGAAACCTGGCTACGGGACCCTACTGGCCCTACAAGCGCCATTGCTGTACCACAGGGGTACACCATTCACCGTAAAAAGAGAGAAACTGCATTCGGGGAGGGGTGGCGGTCATAGTAAGGGACTCTATCCATATGTTCCCTGCCACGACTTCATGTTTCGGGTGTGAGGTCTTACACCTTAAACACACCCCCACTAAAAATGAATTTGTCAATGTTATAGTGGTATATAGACCAGCCAAACTTACGTCAGATTTCACAGACGAAATCATCCACCAACTTAACGTTCTGAAAAGTTCCAAGGCAGCTGCGCTGTTGCTCAGTGACTTCAACAGATGGAGAGGTAACCCAATTGACAAAGAGGCCATTAATTTCGAGAAAGCGCTAAACAACATTGACTTTAAAGTAATTAACATGGAACCTACTACGGCCAAGGGAAACCAGTTAGACTGGGTTATCACACACAAGCTTGATATACACGTGCAAAGGACTTCCCCATATATTTGGTCGGACCACTTTAAAGTAGTCTTTCATGTCCACATGAAAAACTGTTGACAAAAAAGTTACAATGTGCAAGAGAAAATTACAACAGGAATTACAAGAAAATAGGTCCTGCACAACTAGAACAGTGCCTCAACAAGGTATTGGGGGGGAGGGGGTGGGGGAGGGAGGCAAGGGGAGTGACACGTGAAGACAGTCTTAATAATACTCATACTATGCACATGAGTTATGAAGCAGCTTGCACCCATTAAGCCCAAATTGGTTACAGGGAATAGAATCCACCAACAATGGTACAATCCAGAGCTCACCAAGCTTCAGAGAGTAAATAGAAGTAGAGAAAGCAGATGGTTAAAACACCCCACACAGGCCAACAATGAGTTGTGGAAAAGCACAGAGAAACTAAGAAAGGGATTTGTGATGCAAAGAAAAATGTCTATAATGATCAGATTAGATCTGCGGCTAATTCCACCAGTAAGCTATTTGAAATCCTAAAATCTATTGATAAACCCAAGGCCCTGTCTCCCCTTTTCTCCCCATCTCAGGAGAACTGTGAAAGAGTACAAGGGGCTTTCGCCAACAAAATTAAGAAAGTCAGGGAGACTATTATTGCATCACAAATTACATCTAATGCTCAAACAGCTGTATCCACACGGGAACCACCACAGATGCAGTTAGGCAGTTTCAAATTTCTCCCCCTAAGAAAAGTGGGGTAGGTCAAACTCCTGACAGCCACGAAGCCCACATCACGTGCCCTCGAAAATCATTCTGGATAATAGGAGATATTCGCTCCATTGCTCACCAAGATAGTTAACGCCTCCTTCAGAGACAGTACTATCCATAAGACTATTAAATCTGTCACCATCAAGCCACTGCTAAGAAAACAGAGTTAGACCAGAAAGATCCTGGCAATATGAGACCAATAACGAATTGCAACTTTATACTTAAAGTGCTGGATAAGGTGGCTACGGCTCAATTGCAAAAGCATGTCGAGATAAACAAAATATTGCACGATCAACAGTCCGGTTTCCGAGCAGCACATAGCACAGAGATGGCAATTTTAGACCTGTAAACTCACATGCTAAGCCTCCTAGTTAAGGGTAAGGCAGGATTACTAGTATTCCTGGATCTGAGTGCAGCTTTCGACCTCTTGGACCATCAATTACTCCAAATGGCATTGGAGAAAGTGGCTCATTGCTCCAAAGAGGCCACCTCATGGCTGGCCTCGTTCCTCGCAGATCGAGAAGCCAAAATTCACTGGGGGGAGACATTTTCTAAAAAGGCTCCCATTCTTTATAGTGTACAGCAGGGGGAGAGTGTGTCACCTCTCCTGTTCAACCTCTACATGAGATGTCTCTACGAGCTGCTCAAAGTTATTGGAGCGTATTTTACCAACTATGCCGATGATACCCAGATTGTAGTGGAACTAAGTGACAATTACACCGAGGATAGTGCTAAAGTAGCAAAGTTATATAACACCATAGAGAAATTGATGGAAACAAACTGAATGTGCTTTAATAGCAGCAAAACAGAGATGATGATATTCGGATCTAACAAAGCGCGTGCTAAATTAGGACCAGAATACAAAGTTTTCAACATCAAAGACTCCAACATACAGGAGTCTGGGAAAGTTAAAACCCTTGGGCTCTTCCTAGAAGCCTGAATGGGGGCAGATGCACAAGTCCACTATCTACATAAGAGCTGCTTATACCACCTACACCTCCTCAGAGGAATACAGCCAGTCCTGAATGAAGAAAACTGTGCCACCATTGCAAGGGCAACCATCTTGTCCCATCTTCATTACAGCAATGCGTTACTGATTGGCGCGAACAAGAGCGGCATAGCAAAATGCCAAGTCATGGCAAATAATGCAGTTAGAATGATAAAAGGGAAGAAAAAAAGTGAACACATTACAGCAGATAGAAGAGTCCTTCACTGGCTGACAGTGGAGGACAGGATTCAATTTAAATCCTTGACGCTGGTACATAAATTCCTGCATGGAAGGAACTGGCGTACCTCAAGGATAAAATCGTCCAACAAATACCCAAGCGCGCTCTAAGATCGGGGGCACCGGGTCAGATCTCAGTTCCAGCCCATAAACGATCTAATGGTCTATGGAGAGCCTTCATTGTGCTAGCAGCAAAAAAAAAAAAAATGGAACAACCTGCCAATATGTATCAGATTGGAATCCCAACTACTTAGCTTTCAGGAAAAGCCTTAAAACACACCTTTTCAAATAAAAGAGTAGGCCCCCCACCATATCAGGTTAGGCTAGATCAGAACCTCTGTCCCGTATTTTATGCTTGTAATCTGTGTCCATGTTTATGAGCCCCGATACCTGTGGGCTTTCGGCCCTTTATAAATAAATAAATCTTCAGGCTGGGAGTAGTTGGGTAGATTTGATTTGGTTCACAGTGTTTGTATATAACAATCCAGCTCAAGACTCTATATCCAAGTCCACTTCTGCAGTCAAGGTTTTCACCCTGTCTTCTCAAGGAATTAGTTGGGGAGGGGAAATACTGCAGGCAATGAAGTGAGTTTAGAACTAGCTATTAGTGCCTTACAAAAGAGTATGCTTAATTATAAGCAATTTGATAAGATAGTAGGCGAGTCCAGTTTACACTAAATGAGATAGAGTTTGGTTATCCACAAAGTTTTTGAAGTTAAAGAGAAATAATAAACTTAGTTCAAGATTTGTAGGGCCTTTTGAAATTGAAGAATTCATTAATCCAGAAGCAGTTAGGCTGAAATTGCATTCCAGTTTAGAGGTCCATCCGACTTTTCACGTGAATCTATTGAAGCCTCTGTGTAAAGGTTCTAAACAAACCGCCTGTAGTTTGTGGCAATGATTCTGAGGAGTTTGTAGTGAGAGCCATTTTGGATTCTAGGAAATCCAAGTTAAGCGCATTCACAAGTGGGGGGGGGGAGTGGTCTTTTCACAGGAGATCTTGGGTTAGGCTACAACAGGGTACTCATACTCTGAATATGCTATTTTATTTTAAGCAGACTTGGGCTTAATATTTACCAGTATGTTATCTGATGATTGATTTGAATCTTAACGAATGTTCTCATAGTCAGGAGTTCAGCCCAAGTCAAGGGAGTTCAGCCCAAGCCAAGATGGAGGTGGTGGAGCAGTGAGCAGATTGGTGGAGATCAGTACAAAGAAACTGTATCCAGAGTTTTAAACTACATTTTATTCCAGTAACCAAGCAGGAAGGTCAAGTTTCCAGAAACTCCCAAGTCTTAACTATCTTCTACATGTTTACACGTGTAAATTTCATTGAGAGAAGGGGCTTCAGGTGTGAGAAGGGGCTTTATGGGGCATAAAACAAGATACAGTGAAGTGCAGCATTTTCTACTGAAGGAAAATTAAATTTCCTTCCTTTGAGGGTACCTTCTCTTTTACATTTTAGGTTGGTCCATTGCTCATGGCATATTTGTTGTCATCCCCTTTACATAACAGAGGAAAATATGAAGCTAAGGAGGGTTTTTTTTTAAATTAGGACATACGTCCGCATGTCCTATCTTAAACATCTATTTAATTTTTCTGTTCTGTTAACAAGTGTATTTGGGCTCATACATTTTTAGGTGTATACCTTCTTTTGAGATTTTCTTCTCTCTTTCCCCTGTCCTTCCCAGACTATTTGATAATCTTTTCTTTTAGATTCTATTCCATTTATAGGCTTTTTTTGCATATGCTTATGTTTGATCTTGTGGGACCATGTGGCTTTGCTGTTCAGGCTGTCCTGGGTTAATATTTTTCAAGCAGTATTGGGTACAATGGAAATAACAGGCATCATATGTATAAAAATATCTTTTTTGCTTTTTTGTACAGATCAGTTACTAGATGCCAACTAGATGTTTACATGCACCATGCACTTTATCATGCAAATGCACTATGCACTTTATCACATCTAACTCTAGCATCACATCTAAGACTAGGTTGCTTTGCATATTTGCACGGATTCAATATTTAGGTATTGAATGCACTGAGCACTTTATATACCTCTATGTAGGATACATTACTAGCTGCCAAATTGCTAATTGCAGTCTGACCATAGGGGCTGGTTATTGCAAATTCGCACATCCAGGCATTCGCATTTTTTATTTTCCTACATAGGGTACATTTAAAAAGCTGCTGTAACATGCACTATGCACTTTATTAGCAACAGACTGGTTTATGCTGGCAGATACCATCATCCAGCTAAGTATTAGGCATTTTATTCATTGATGCCAGTAATAAAGTTTTTTCCATTGGTTACCCATTTGTTTAGTACCAAGTGATAATGGCAAGCGACTTTATAGCCAGCATCTATTTTGGGGCTATTATGTTATGGTTCCCATATTTTACATGTTGTCATGATTTTCTTGACATTATGAGTTGTTTGGCGTAAGTGGCATCTTGAATCATATCGCTCTAGAGTAGCATTTCTGTACATCAGCTCTTAGAGTTCCATTGCCTGCACTAATTATCAATGCTCGACAAATGGTTTGTAATTTACGACTGTCTAGAAATTTTTTGAATTTAGCATTTCATTACGCACTTGTGAGCATTTGGTTTTGCAATTATTTTACGCAAACAGAAATTACAACAAAAACATGCAAAGTGCTGGGAATGAGTCTGATATGTATTTATTATGGGAATCGTGCAATGTTTTGTAAGTGTTAAGATGTCTGCCATGTTAGGATTGAGACAGCAGTCAATTGTCTTGGAGACATTCTACATTGCGAACAGGAGATAGAGATATATGAGTCCATATATAGTCACCTTGTCTATGTTTACACTGTTCTACGTGATCAAGCGGTCTGTGTACCGTGAAACGCGTTGTGTTTTGTGCTTTTTCTCATCCATGCTGACTTTAAAATAAAGGTATGTCAGTCTGGACCAACTTGGGTTTTTTTTGCTTAAGTATAGAGAGTCATTAAGGCCTTCTCTATTCGTTTTTTTGGGAGTGCATTCCGCTTATCTCATCCCGTTTCCATTCCGGATCGGGTAATGGGTTTTTTCTAAGTATCTTTCACGCCGCAGGAAAAACGGCGTTGGATTTTGCACCCGCCTTGCATTGGAAGCGCGGCACGGTGTACATTCTTTTTTCAATTGTGTCACTGTGCAGGGCGCTCCGGATTTTTCAAGACCACACGGTGTCGTGCAGCAACAGATTGGTGCAAGGTGAGACATTGCATAGCGTGCATGCCCATTCCTGCTACCATCGCTTTCTTTACTCTGAAGCTACACGGCATTTGGGAAATCCGTTCTAGGCATCTGTCTGCACCTGTGAGATTTACGGACTGCAGCAGCAAGAAGCGAAACTTTTTTCTAGGTGAGGCATACACCACAGCCAGACTACCCTCATAAATTACTGAAAATGACGTCACAGATGGATAAGGAAATTGCCAGAAAGGAACAGGCAGCTTCCCTGTTTTGCGAGAAACAAGTGACTTCCAGTGCGGGGAAACCGAAGGGACCGCAGGCGGAGGCACCGCCCAACATCGAGGTTAAACTACTGAGAGAACTGGAGAAACTACAGCGACGGGAAATCTCAAAGTGGTGGGAGGAGTTTTCATTGCAAAATTATGTAGATGTAGGACGAGTTCCCAGAAGTCTACGCATCCTCACCACACCTACTTTTGAAGAGCAGGATCCCGAAATGCTGCAAGAGTGGGGAGAGGCAAGTGGCTTATGCTCCGTTACCTTCCTGAAGATTCTTATTAAATATGCGGGAATGGACAGAAAGAAGATCCTGTCAAGAATCGAGGAAGTGGAGGATCAGTTGAAATCCATTAACCCTAGTGCAGAGGGTAAAGCCATAAGAACCAACATGGAAAAGGGCTTTAAAGCGTTTGAGGATGACATCAAGTTGCGCAAACAACGCAAATTTATACGAGATAAAGATGATTATGAAAAAGGAAGAGTATTCACCTTCGCCAAACGCTTTGATACCCTGAGACTTAAATTACCCACAGGTCCACAACCTACAGTGCCAGAGCCACTGGCCGCCTGCTCATCCTCTGAAGTGGACACCACAGAAAGTGAAAGTGAGCAACCTACACGTAAATTGAATTTTTTAGAGGAGATGCAGCTGCTGGGGATGGACATGCGGAACAGCAACAAAAAACTAAGAGGCAAAGGCCGGGGAAAATCAATGGCACAAAGAGGAGGAAGAAAACGAGGAGAGGTAACAGATTCGGAACCCGGAGACAAGGATCAGGCAGCACGGAAGACTCGCTCTGGAACCAAGAACTTATAGAAACCAATATGGAGCAACACGATTTGTCTATAATCAACCTCTCCTCGCATACACTCTCCACAGACCATCAAAAAGTATTACGACTGGGACTAAACTTTTGCCCTACAAGTTATTATAACTATGCCGAGACGCGCATAGATTTTGATAAATACATGCGCAAAGTACGGCTGAAAAAGTTTTTTGCAATGAATCCGTTCAAACAATCAGCTCAAGAAACACCAGGAGGGTATACTCCTGTTACCATTGAGGATATGGCAACATTTGGTAACCTTATCAACCTGGGATCTGAGTGCACACTATCTGAGGACGTCAGTGATATAGACTGGGATTCCATGAATATACATACAGATTGGCCAGGAACCAGTCTATTAAGGTGCAGGTCCAGATTGAATCCAATGTTTAATCCAGGAGGACACATTGAGGCATTCCAGGACCTAGTAATAAATGATCTGAAAAAGATCAGGCAGACCAAATGGAATCACAAAGGAAATCTCACCCATCATGAACAAAATGTTTTGAAATATCTCAGTACCCTGTCTAACTGTATTATTAAACCCTCGGATAAGGGCACTAATATTGTAGTGATGAACCGTGCCGATTACATCAAGGAGGCTTCTAGACAATTGAACGATCGTTCCTGTTATGCAAAATTGGACACAGACCCCACAGCAGGTATGACCACGAAACTTTTTGATTTGCTAAACATATATAGGGAGAATGGGCTACTTGAGGACGATATGTGCAAATTTTTACAACCAAGATTCCCTTTTATGCCTACAATCTATTTCTTGCCCAAAGTACACAAGAGCATGAGCAAACCCCCAGGACGTCCCATTGTGACACTCTGTGGGGCTTTATATGAGAATATCTCCAAATTTGTGGACGAGACTTTGGTGTCTTTTGTTACTACATTACCATCGTACTTGAGAGACACCAAGGATTTTTTGAACAAAATAGATGGAATTACTTGGGAACCCACATATCTACTCACCACCTTAGATGTAGTATCCCTATACACCTCCATCAAACATGCAGATGGTCTAAGAGCATGTGAATACTTTCTTCATACAAGCTCTATGAACTTTTTGTCACACAGCCGTATGATATTGGACATGACTCATCTCTGTTTGACAAACAATTGTTTCTTATTTAACAAAGAATATTATGTGCAACTTCAGGGAACTGCCATGGGGACCACATTTGCTCCGTCCTATGCCAATTTGTTTATGGGATGGTGGGAGAAGTTTGTTGTTTGGGGTACAGAGAATAATGAGTACACAGCCAAAATAATACTCTGGTTGCGGTACATAGATGATTTATTCATCATTTGGGATGGCACTAGCTCAGAGTGGTTAGAATTTGTCCAGAGGTTGAACATTAATGAACTAAATCTCCAGTTTACGGAAAGCCACCACAAGACTGCTATCGTATATCTCGATATTCTTGTTAAGGTGGCTCAGGAAGAACTCACTACAGAACTTTATCGCAAACCGACAAGTTCAAACATACCACTACATGCGAAAAGTAATCATCCTACCTCCCTCAAATGGTCTATACCATATGGCGAATTTATTCGCATAAGAAGGAATTGTTCCAAACTGGAGACGTTTGATGCAGAATGTGCATACATGGCTCTTAAATTTAAACAACGGGGGTATCCCAAACGCATACTTGAAAGAGCCTTTCACAAAGCTAGGGACCAAGACCGTTCCTCACTGTTAACTACTACAGTGCAGTTACCATTAAATGACCAAACTAGTGAGACACGACTCATACTCACTTATGGTACTAATTCCCAGCAAATACGACGGATTATGCGGAAACATTGGCATATCCTGCAACTGGATGAACATTTAGGAACGATCTTGGGCGACAAGATGAACATTACATTTCGACGCTCTGTCTCACTTAAGGACAACCTTGTCTCTAGCTTCATGAGCCCTACTACTCCATCCATAGGCTCTACTTGGCTAAATACACCAATTACAGGCTTCCATAAGTGCAGGAAATGTAAGGCCTGCAAATATGCAACAGATGTCTCCAATTATGAACATCCGATTTTGGCCAAGAATATTTCTATTATGACACGTATCACTTGTGACACTGAGTATGTGGTTTATGTGCTCAGGTGTCCTTGTGACAAGTGGTACGTAGGCAGTACTATAGGCAGACTCAAGCTAAGAATGCTACAGCATATCAGGGCGATCAAGAATGTGGATGTTACTTACCCCATGGCAATGCATTTTCAAGAAGTACATAACAGCAAATTGGATGGTTTTACATTCTTTGGCATTCATACCATAGCTAAACATCCGAGAGGTGGCAACAGAGAACTGGCATTGAGACAATTGGAAACCAAATGCATTTTGGACCTAGAAACTAAAAAACCAAGAGGCCACAATTTGGATGAAGAACTTTATACTTTTTTAGGAACTTAATTATGACTTTTATGCATGTTCCCTTGATTACATATGACACCATTTTGTTGATGCATTTTTCTCATGCTACTGTAAGAACTACTAGACTAGCAAATTATTTTTCTCTTGTTCCACTTTTTGATTGATTTTTTGTAGGTGATTTTTTGTAGGTGATTCTTTGCAGGTGATTTTTTGCAGGGGATCCTTTGTAGAATTTTTTGCAGGACAAACTTTTCAGGTTGTTTATCATTGTATTATTATGTATAAGTTGTAATTTAGTTACGCACTCCAACTCTGGTTCAAATGTTGGTTGAAGAGGTTTGTAAATCATGATGTTGGGTTATTATTGCAGTCTGTACATTCAGTCTGTTCTCTCCGAGTTGGGTTATGTGTCTCCTAGTCCTGGGCCGTTTAGGTTCTTTGTAACTGGAGGGTTCATAAGTGATCGCACTGTTTATGTAATTGGGTACCTTCTCTTTTACATTTTAGGTTGGTCCATTGCTCATGGCATATTTGTTGTCATCCCCTTTACATAACAGAGGAAAATATGAAGCTAAGGAGGGGTTTTTTTAAATTAGGACATACGTCCGCATGTCCTATCTTAAACATCTATTTAATTTTTCTGTTCTGTTAACAAGTGTATTTGGGCTCATACATTTTTAGGTGTATACCTTCTTTTGAGATTTTCTTCTCTCTTTCCCCTGTCCTTCCCAGACTATTTGATAATCTTTTCTTTTAGATTCTATTCCATTTATAGGCTTTTTTTTGCATATGCTTATGTTTGATCTTGTGGGACCATGTGGCTTTGCTGTTCAGGCTGTCCTGGGTTAATATTTTTCAAGCAGTATTGGGTACAATGGAAATAACAGGCATCATATGTATAAAAATATCTTTTTTGCTTTTTTGTACAGATCAGTTACTAGATGCCAACTAGATGTTTACATGCACCATGCACTTTATCATGCAAATGCACTATGCACTTTATCACATCTAACTCTAGCATCACATCTAAGACTAGGTTGCTTTGCATATTTGCACGGATTCAATATTTAGGTATTGAATGCACTGAGCACTTTATATACCTCTATGTAGGATACATTACTAGCTGCCAAATTGCTAATTGCAGTCTGACCATAGGGGCTGGTTATTGCAAATTCGCACATCCAGGCATTCGCATTTTTTATTTTCCTACATAGGGTACATTTAAAAAGCTGCTGTAACATGCACTATGCACTTTATTAGCAATAGACTGGTTTATGCTGGCAGATACCATCATCCAGCTAAGTATTAGGCATTTTATTTATTGATGCCAGTAATAAAGGTTTTTCCATTGGTTACCCATTTGTTTAGTACCAAGTGATAATGGCAAGCGACTTTATAGCCAGCATCTATTTTGGGGCTATTATGTTATGGTTCCCATATTTGACATGTTGTCATGATTTTCTTGACATTATGAGTTGTTTGGCGTAAGTGGCATCTTGAATCATATCGCTCTAGAGTAGCATTTCTGTACATCAGCTCTTAGAGTTCCACTGCCTGCACTAATTATCAATGCTCGACAAATGGTTTGTAATTTACGACTGTCTAGAAATGTTTTGAATTTAGCATTTCATTACGCACTTGTGAGCATTTGGTTTTGCAATTATTTTACGCAAACAGAAATTACAACAAAAACATGCAAAGTGCTGGGAATGAGTCTGATATGTATTTATTATGGGAATCGTGCAATGTTTTGTAAGTGTTAAGATGTCTGCCATGTTAGGATTGAGACAGCAGTCAATTGTCTTGGAGACATTCTACATTGCGAACAGGAGATAGAGATATATGAGTCCATATATAGTCACCTTGTCTATGTTTACACTGTTCTACGTGATCAAGCGGTCTGTGTACCGTGAAACGCGTTGTGTTTTGTGCTTTTTCTCATCCATGCTGACTTTAAAATAAAGGTATGTCAGTCTGGACCAACTTGGGTTTTTTTTGCTTAAGTATAGAGAGTCATTAAGGCCTTCTCTATTCGTTTTTTTGGGAGTGCATTCCGCTTATCTCATCCCGTTTCCATTCCGGATCGGGTAATGGGTTTTTTCTAATATATATATATATATATATATATATATATATATATATATATATATATATATATATATATATATATATATATATATATTCAGTAAAAAAAACTTTTTTCCTTTACTGATATATCTAGACCAGTAACAGTGAGGATCTACAAATTCAATAAGTAATATATTTATAGAATTATAGTTCAAATATGTTCTTACAGTAATTCACTCAGGGTCCACTCACAGCATATGAAACATATACATGGGGGAAAACACAAACTTGAAAGATAGCAATGCTTTCTGTGTATGAAGATAATCAGTAAGGTTATCAACACTTTCCTATTGTTCTGCTGTTTTTTTATTTCTGTACTTTCTCTGGATATACTCATATTTGTACTCACACTACTTTCGTTAGGGGCCGGTCACCTCATGTGATAGTTATAAATAGGGAAGTAGTAGCTTTGAAGCAGAGCACTCATTTCTGTGCATGAAGATAATCTATCAGTTAGGTTATGAAGATTGTCTGGTAATATTGCTGTTTTTTTGTTTACTTCACTTTCCCTGTATATGATTATATTGTATATGTTGTTGTCTGTGATTTGTTTGCAATAATGCAATTATGTTTTAGTGGGTTTCATTAGCATTTATAATTTTAGTAATTAACATGGCAAGATTATTAATATTGCACCTCCATCCTGTCTGCTGCACACAATGCCTATGTTTCTACATGTGTACCTTAGTATACTGGAAAAAACTTAACAGAATGCTGTGTGTATCAATTTGTTTGTTTGTTTGTTTGTTTATTTATTTTTAATGCGCACCACACCCAGAGGTAACAGGGTGCAGCAATAAAAATATGCAAGGCTTACAGAGTTACACATTTGTGCAATTTACATAGTTACAGGTTTGTACAGATAGAAAAAATACAAGATAGTGTGCATAAACACAGAATAATTTACAAACAACATTACAGGACATTTAACATAGTACAGCTAAAGATCTAAGATACAGGTTATGTGCAGTGCAATTGGCAGGGACTATTATGCTAAGTAGCTTCGTTACAAGTCGACAGACTGGCCATTGGAATTGATATATTTAGTGTAGTTCCTTCTTAGGTGTAAGTAGGGTTGGTCTACTCTCAAGTTATGTGGCAAGGAATTCCAAAGTTTAGCAGCTTTCACAGGAAAGCTGTTTCCATCAATCTTGGATAGTCTGAATCTTGGTACTACAAGGCAGTTAGAATTGGCAGCTCGTCTGTCTGATGGAGGTTTTTTGTTTAGTTTGTCCATGAGGTAGCTAGGGGCGGCATTGGTTAGAGCTTTATGGGTCAGGGAGATTATTTTTAACTGGATTTTGTTGTCCGTGGGGAGCCATTTGTGTTGTCGTCTAATGGAGGAGATATGTACTCTTTTGTTTATGCCGAGCGTAGCTCTTAAGGCATTAGTTTGTAGAATTTGAAGCCTTTGAGTAATGGCTTTGTTAGCACCGCTATAGAGGGCATTGCAGTAATTAAGTCTGGAAAGTATTAGGGCTCTAGCCAAGATCATACAGCCGTCATTCGATAGGAAGGGCTTACCAGCTCTTATCAGCTTACAGGTATCAGCAGTGGTCGATGCCAGGGAATTAACTTGTTTGGTGAAAGACAAGGTGGAATCGAGGTAAAAACCAAGAGTTTTTACTTCCTTGGATACCTTGATGATATTTCCGTCTATACTGAAAGAAGAGTAGAAGAGTATCACTGGCCGAGTTTATTGATGTTTGAGTGCATGCCCAAGATAATAACTCTTGTCTTATCATTCAGGCATAGACCAGGTGATGCCATCCATGCCTGAATGATAAGATACACCCTGTTCATCAACTCCCGGTCCTTGTTGTGATCCCCAGAAAGCGGGAGGAGAATCTGTGTAGTTAGTGTAGGTGATACCTAGATGGTCCAAATCTTCGAACAAGGGTTTGGTGAAGATGTTGTATAGAGTTTGGGAGACACATGAACTCTGAGGGACACCGCACGCGAAAGCAATACATTGCTTAATGCACTACGTACCTCATGATATTTATTCCAATGATCCTTGACACTTTTATTTTAATCAACATTACAATAAGAATCCCTTGTACAGAGTTTCCATGAAAAGTAAATGCACATGCAACGTCATCAATGGCATTTGTAATGCCATCTTTGATGTCCTGGGTGTTAGTCTTAGCAGTGCACGATGGTGGCGCGAGTTATGGTTGCTTAGCTTACTATAATTCGCACGAATTTCAGGGCTTTTTCGGTTTTACTTGGAACCATAACGTCCCTTTAACAAAGTTTTTTCACTGAATATAGATATACATAGCATGAATTAGATAGGTCTTAACTAGAATTCTCTTAGTTTATATACATGTAACATAGAACATACTGAACCCCCTGCTAGTGATTTTGATGTCCGCGAACTGTGCGCCTGTCCGCGGACGGACGCGGTTAACATCAACACTATCCAAAAACTCAGGGGGTATCTTACATTGTTGTATTATACAATAGAAACACTGAACAAGTTCAAAAAGCAGCACATAAACACATTGGGCCTCATTACAACTGTGGCGGCCACAGAATGAATGGTGCCGGTAAGGCACTGGCACCGTTCATACCGGGCCGCCACATTAGGAGTTCTCCAGCGGGTCCCGCTCTGTACCCCTGGCCAGACCAGGCGTGCAGAGCGGGACCCGCTAGCAGAACAGGATGCTAACAACGGGCCCGTCATTAACGGCTCAAATGGTAATAGGCACGTACCGGGTCTGGGTCCCGCGAAAGGGAATTACCGGGCCCTCCAAGGTCAGAATGGACCGGTAAATCCCCTTTTGCGGTACCCGCTAAAAACGGCATGGCTACCTCCAAACTCGTAATGTTGCCCATTATATTTAATAATAAATAAGAAGTGGAAACTGTATATGAAGAAAAATGATTGTTAAAGATCAGACGGTTTGTCGTTACTCTAAGGATGAGTCTAAGGATGAG